>NC_140252.1:14537349-14634849 GCF_949987555.1 Borostomias antarcticus
AGACTGCTGGACAGGACCAGGGCCAGGGCTAGCGCTGTGCTAATTATTAAACTGGTGGACAGGACTAGGGCTAGCACCGTGCTAACGATCAGACTGGAGGCCTCACAGACAGGAGGGAGCCTCTCGTTTACCCAACCAGTTTGTCGAACACATAAGACGCACGCATGCATGCACACATGCACACGCACACACACACACACACACACACACACACACACACACACACACACACACACACACACACTATGCATACTATGTTGTGTGGCTGACTGAATCAGTTTTGCCAGTGGTTCTACAGTCTGTAGTAGTAGTACAGTAGTAGTAGTTGTAGTAGTAGGTACTTTACTGATACATAAAATACAAAAATAGTCTTGTTATCCATCAGTAAAAAAATTCACTAATGGTAAAAATACTATAAAAAACAGACAAAAAATACAGGAGATGCATGCCTAGCATGGCGGCATCTTGCATTTTATGTAATCTAGATATACTGTCAGTTCCACTGAGAATGGAAAGCCGAATATTCTCACTTTCTACCCTGCACAAAGGGGGGTACTATAACCTTTTTCAGCACCTTACGGAGCTAAAAATGGTTCTGTGTAGGACCTGTTTTTATAGTGGCGGTGAAGGCCATGCCTGAACATCTTTGTGCCTGGTACTTCAGACCCCAGTGTGGGTTTGGAAAATGAAGTTTTTATGACTCACAGTCGAACATGATGACACGGTATAATAGACTGACGACCTGGGTCATCCATTCAGTGGAGCCCAGGGCAGAGTCAGCTGTAAGTGATATTAAAGATGTCCAGATGCCTGTTAACGATAACCGATATTAAAGATGTTCGCTCCATATACTGAGAAGTCGTTACTTCTACATCACCAGCTATTACACCCCACTTTAATAAGCCGCCTCCACCGACGCCAGGTGTCTCTTAATCTCCTCCCCCCTATCTCTCTCTCTCTAGTCTCTCTCTCTCTCCTCTCTTTCACACCAACTCCCCTGTAGGCTGAAGCAGATATGCCCGGGCCAAACAAAGCCATATTCATCCCACTGCCCTCAAGGCCAGGCACCCTCCAGCATAGTTTACCCCAGGGGAGAGGTGGTGGAGATGGGCATGGCTTACAATCGTGTGGGGGTGGGGGGGGGGGGGGGGTGGAGAGGAGAGATCAGACTTGTCACCGACACAGCCGACCTTTCATGTTTATGAAATTCCAGGTTTGTTCTCCGGATAGTGCTGATTTCTTTCTTTTTTTGATGGCATTCCTGGGTCACATCACATTCCTGGCCGGAAAGCTTGTGGGAGCTGAGTGGATTGGGAGATCTGTCAGTCTCTCTGCTGACAATAGAGCTAGTTGGCCACAGGCAGCCCACAGGCAGCCCCATGCTTATCCCTCATGAATGTATGCGTGGGACAGACCTGGTTTGAATATGCATTTCAAATATTTGGAATACTTGAGGTGCACTTGATTTTGAAATTCTCACGTCGCACACAGACTTTTAGGGCTGTTCAGTCGATTGCTGTCCGATACACAAAATCAAGCACACCCTATGCATTTCAAAGTTGAAATGGTCCAACTGTATTTGGTTATTCCCAGCCTAGATCTGAATACAGTAGTGTGTGTTCACTCTCTAAGCATTAACCATTGGGCAACCTGTCGTTGATGATGTTGTGATGTACCTTTTGTGTTTCTGACCCCCTCTGAAGGTACGTCTGTGCCCACCTACACGTCACACACCACCAGCTGTGCCTCCCCTGGACTGGGCTGCCCAGGTAGGAAAACAAATGTACCTAACCTTAACTGATGTTCACAATAATACATTCAGTGTACATTGTTTTAGTAGTACATCTATGGCATGTTATTGCATTGTAACAGTTGGTGAGGTCCTATAGCCTAAAGATACTGTAATATCCATCTTCCCAAACTGATGGGAATGTTAACACAAGACTCTTCATATAGCCTGTGTGGATTCACCTCAGACGAACAACAGAGCAACAAACCCCCGTCTCCCCGCAACCCAGAAGTCTGTCCAGTAACTATCCTCCCTGTCGGCCAAGCCCCGCCCCTCTCCCATCACCCCCCCCCCCCCCATCCCTCCCCGACGCTCTCAGTCTCCGCACAGCCTCAGGTGACCCCCAGTAGCCATGAGAAGCAGACCTTCTCCTCTCCGCAGGGAGAGAGACAGGAGCCAGGCAGACGGGGATGGAGAGGGAGAGGGGAGTGAGAGAAGAGCCAGAGAGTAGAGGGAATGGAGGGAGAGAGAAGGGGAGTGTGGGAGTAGCGGGGGAGAGAGAGAGAGAGAGAGAGGAAACTGGCCCTGGCGTCAGGAGGGACCTCTGCTCCCGTTCACGGGCGCAGCGATGACCGTCGAGGGCTTAAGCGGCCAGTCCTCAGTCAGGGGTCAGTTAGGGGTCAGTTTCCTAAATGCCAGTTCTCACACAGGGCTGGCTCAAGCTGTATAATGAATTCAGAGTGTATCTGACGGCCAGTTTTCATGACTTCTACTCATGAGAGACAAGCTGTACCAGATGGTGCAAAGGGACGAAACGAAGACGGTGTTCAGTAAAATACTGAACGAAATGGAATGATAGCTGAAAGGATAGTTGATCATCAATGTGTTTTTAGATGCTGTCAAGAAGATTGCTCAAACTTTCAGATAAAAGGGAACCAAAAGCGTTGTTTGGGTATTATTATCCTATCGGGAACCAAAAGGTTCTGAAAGGAATTTTTCAGAGGGTTGCCTTACAACTGAAAACCCCTTTACTCCACAGTTCCAAGAAACACATTAAATTAAAAAGTAATTTAAAGTAGTTTAGTTACTATGAACTGTTCAGAGAATTCACTTCCTCGGGGCGTATGAGCTTGTCAGATTCATTAAAATATCTATCTATCTATCTATCTATCTACAGTATCTATCTATCTATCTATCTACAGTATCTATCTATCTATCTATCTATCGATCTCTCTATCTATCAATCTATCTATCTATCTATCTATCGATCTATCGATCTCTCTATCTATCTATCTATCTATCTACAGTATCTATCTATCTATCTATCGATCGATCTATCTATCTATCTATCTATCTATCTATCTATCTATCTATCTATCTATCTATCTATCTATCTATCTATCTATCTATCTATCTATCTATCTCTATCTATCTATCTATCTATCTATCTATCTATCTATCTATCTATCTATCTATCTATCTATCTATATCTATCTATCATTCATTGTGCCACAGCTGATGATAGCTCCGTTGATAATGCTGCTTGTGTATGTTTGACCTGACCCATCCATCTAATGCTGGTGCACCCTCTCTCCCCTCGCTGCTACCCCTCCACCCTGCTCCACCCTCCAGCTACTTTAACTCCCAACACCCCATCCACTGTCTACACTAACATGACCGCTACTAATGCAACCACCCACGGTAAGAACCGGCCCCTCCTCCACCTCCATCTCCTCCTCATCCCTCTCATCTACCCTGATGCTAGTCTGATAAAGCTGGCGGTTTTAGAAATGCGATCATTAAAAAGATTCTCTTCGGGCATTTGCAGATAACGGCCCCCTTCGTGTCCACTCACCACTCAGATTGAGAGAAAGGGCGAATCTCTCAGATTGAGAGAAAGGGTGAAACGGGGGTGGGCTACTGGAAGGACCCTGCCTGTTTAGCTGTTATATCATAGTGCTGAAGTAATGCAGTGTAAGCACGGCTAAGGTGTGTTAGTCCACATGACTGACAGCAGGGCAGCAGAGATAATAACAACGGGCACATTAAAACCAACAGGTCCCCATGTCCCTGCCAGAAGGGTAATAGCAACCCCCCAGCACTTTCTCTTTCTTTGCCTTTTTCTGTCTCTCTCTCTCTCTCTTCTGATTCTGATTATTATCTCCCCCCCCCCTGCTTCCTCCAATCTGTCTCTTGGACAGCTCTATTTTCTAACCATTAAACCCAGAGATAAGAGTTTCAGAGTGGGCAGGAATACATTCACATTATCGGCACTTCAGAAAATGAGTTGATAAATGCCCTTATCATTTGATTGGCTTGATCATTTGACACAAAGTTAATAGCTCAGACTCTGCTGTGAGTGGCTTTCTGAAATCTGGGTCACATATTCTATTAGGTATTGTCAAATGCAATGGGGTGTTCAATATTCTAGGTCTATGTGTTCATCAAGACCACATGAGAGGTTCTCAACCATCAACTGCAATGCAAATGTTCATATGTATCATATTTTGCAGAGCAGACTTAGGCAAAGGCTACGGGCGAAACATCAATCACTTGCATCTATGGAAAGAGTGTGCGGTTTGTCTTTTCACTAGATATGCAGCATTATCTTACACTGAAGATACAGTATTATGGCCAAGGTTGAGGTTAGCTTATGGCTATAGTGTTCAGTGTGTTGCACATCTACGTATAACATCTAGGTTTGTCAATAGGAAGTCAGCCTGGCTCATGGAGATATAACACAACACTTTAATATATCTGTGGATAGCCAGCTAACCAGCCAGCCAGCCAGCCAGTCAGCCAGCCAGCCAGCCAGCCAGCCAGCCAGCCAGCCAGCCAGCCAGCCAGCCAGCCAGCCAGCCAGCCAATCAGTCAGTCAGTCAGTCAGTCAGTCAGTCAGTCAGTCAGTCAGTCAGCCAGCCAGCCAGCCAGCCAATCAATTAGTCAGCCAGTCAGTCAGTCAGTCAGTCAGTCAGTCAGTCAGTCAGTCAGTCAGCCAGCCAGCCAGCCTGTCATTTAGCCAGTCATCCAACCGGTCAGCCAGCCAGCCTGCCAGTCTCTCATGCTGTCTGTCTCTGCTATCCTCCTCACCTCCAGTCCTGTTCCCCAACACCTCCACCACCTCCACTAGCATGCCTTTAACCTACAACAGCACCACTGGTAAGATGCCATCTCTAGTTCTTACCACCCATTATATTTAACACACTCCTGGGTCCAATATGTGGTAGCTACTTCAGATACAGTAGATGAGTGTTTGAGGTCTGCTTCATTAGGAGTCATGTCACTGCAGTAGCCTATGTACATCCACTTGTAAGGAAAGCTCAAATCAATTTGTCTCCCACTAAAAAGCTCTGCACGCAAGGCAAGCTAAATGAAAGTCACCCCCAGAACATTGAAATGTTTGTGGTAGCGAGTAGTTGTGTACATCACCTCCCAATGGAAGTCTTAAAAGATGTTCGGTCTCTGCGTATTGGACCCAGGGATGCTAAATAGAGTGTGTTATTTCACTTAATTCACGTGGCAGTCCATTTCATATCGCTAACCTTTCCTGCCAATGTCACCAGTCCAGCCTGCTATCAGCACGGCTGCTGTCATCACTGCAGCTTCCACTAACCCCCCATCACCACTCATCAGCACCACTACTGGTAAGGACAGCTAGCCTAGCCTAGCCCTGCTGCAAGTGTCTACCTAGCATAGCCTAGCTTTGCTAGCATCTTGCCAAGCAGCTCTTCTAGCATCTTCCATTATCTTGGCTAGCATCTCTCCCAGCAGCTACCTACTGTACTGAAGTATAATAAGTTTGCCCAGCAGTGCTAGCATCTTTCCAATCCATTAAGGGATTTAGCTATCCTAGCCAAACTCTCATTCTGTTGCATCTAGGTAGCACATCTAATGGATTTTTTATAGTCTTATGTACCGGATTCAAAATCAATCAGCATATCTTTTAATGTTGTCCGCTGATGCCTGGTGATCATTTGCTTTTAACTATCCTGATCAAATGTGTTCAAACACTGATTTTGCTTTAGCTTTGATTATCATAATCATTAATGGCATGACCAGGTGTTGACCCCTCATTGCTTATCTTGTGATATGTGTATATATGTGCCCTGTGTGCCTGTGTGTGTGTGTGTGTGTGTGTGTGTGTGTGTGTGTGTGTGTGTGTGTGTGTGTGTGTGTGTGCCACTGTTCACATGTGTTATTGTCATCAGTGACTCACCATATAACCCATCTTGCAGCTGCTGCTACTAACAGCCCCACCCAGGGTAAGACGGACAGTCTCTCAACATGGTACTCCTGGGAAAAACTGTGTGTGCGTGCATATGTGCGTGTGTGTGTGTGTGCGTGTGTGTGCGTGTGTGTGTGTGTGTGTGTGTGTGTGTGTGTGTGTGTGTGTGTGTGTACTTTGGGTCTGTAACCATGCTGAACCTCCCTCTCCCTAGCAGCACAGGGAGCTAGCAGCACCCCTCCTGTCTCACAACCCGCTGACACTAATACTCCAGCCTTTAACAACACAGTGCATGGTAAGACGTCCTACCGACGGTGCTATACACCTGCCTACTTACCTACCACCTACCTACCTACCTACCTGCCTACTTACCTACCACCTACCTACCTACCCACCTACCCACCTACCTGCCTACTTACCTACCACCTACCTACCCACCTACCTGCATACTTACCTACCACCTACCTACCTACCTACCTACCTACCCACCTACCTGCCTACTTACCTACCTACCTACCCACCTACCTGCCTACTTACCTACCTACCTACCTACCCACCTACCTGTCTACTTACCTACCACCTACCTACCCACCTACCTACCTGCCTACTTCCTAACACCTACCTACCCACCTACCTGCCTACTTACCTACCCACCTACCCACCTACCTGCCTACTTACCTACCACCTACCTACCCACCTACCTGCCTACTTACCTACCACCTACCTACCTACCCACCTACCTGCCTACTTACCTACCACCTACCTACCTACCCACCTACCTGTCTACTTACCTACCACCTACCTACCCACCTACCTACCTGCCTACTTCCTACCACCTACCTACCCACCTACCTGCCTACTTACCTACCCACCTATCTACCTACCTACCTACTTACCTACCACCTACCTACCCACCTACCTGCCTACCTGTCTACTTACCTACCACCTACCTATCCACTTACCTGCCTACTTACCTACCCACCTACCCACCTATCTACCTACCTACCTACCCACTTACCTACCTACCCACCTACCTACCTACCTACCCATCTACCTACCTACCCACCTGCCTACCCACCTACCTGCCTACTTACCTACCACCTACCTACCTGCCTACTTACCTACCACCTACCTATCCACTTACCTGCCTACCTACCTACCCACCTACCTACCCACCTACCTACCCACCTACCTACCTACCCACCTACCTACCCACCTACCTGCCTACCCACCTCCCTACCTACCTACCTACCCACCTACCTACCTACTTACCTACCCACCTGCCTACCCACCTACCTGCCTACTTACCTACCACCTACCTACCTGCCTACTTACCTACCACCTACCTACCTACCCACCTCCCTACCTACCTACCCACCTACCTACCCACCTACCTACCCACCTACCTACCTACCCACCTACCTACCCACCTACCTACCTACCCACCTCCCTACCTACCTACCTACCTACCTACCCACCTACCTACCTACTTACCTACCACCTACCTACCTACCTACCTACCTACCTACCTACCTACCCGCCTACCTGCCTACTTACCTACCTACCTACCTACCTACCTACCTACCTACCTATCTTCTTACCTATCTACCTACCCACCTACCTACCTAATTACCTATCCACCTACCTATCCAACCACCCACGCACCTACCTCCCTACCTACTACAGTACCTACCTACCCACCTTCCTACCTACCTACCTACCTACCTACCTACCTACCTACCTACCTACGTATAGTACCTACCTACCTACCTACTACAGTACCTACCTACTACAGTACCTACCTATCCACCTTCCTACCTACCCACCTACTTACCTACCCACCTTCCTACTGCCCTTCCTCCCTCTCTCCCTCCATCTCCACCATTTACGTTTAGTGAGTCACTCTACAACTTGTGAATGTCAACATGATCCGTTTGAAAGAATAATATTATTCTAATATTCTATTTCCATATTATCATTATCTTCTTCTGTGTTTCCTCTCCTCCTCTCCTCTCTTCTCCTCCACCTCTACTAACAGCATCTGACACTACTACTCAGCAGCTGTTGTTGAACTTCACCACTAACCCCACTACTAACCTGCCTGCCACTTCCACCCCCTCACCTGGTAAGACCCCACCCCCTCTCTCTGTCTCGTAGTCTGTAGTGCTTGGGAGCTTGAGAGATGGGGTCTGTACGGAGCTAGCTCCTTTTCCTGTGCGCGTCTCTGTTGACGTTTGCGGGACACGGGATCTAGATGCAGGTAAATGGATTCCTGTAGCCATTGTCCGTCTGTGTGTGGCCAGGTTTGGTAGGTACATACAGACAGACAGACAGACAGACGGACAGACAGACAGACAGACAGACAGACAGACAGACAGACAGACAGACAGACAGACGGACGCGAGTCAACAGTAGCTACGCCTCCCCTCTTTATCTACCATCCTGCTCTTCTGGAAAAACAAATACACATCTCAACAGCCGGTGACATTCTATTCTATTCTATTCTATTCTATTCTATTCTATTCTATTCTATTCTATTCTATCCCATTCTGTTCTATCAGCTGTCCTCTGATCCACTTGCTGTGTTTCGCCTTCAGTCGGGAGTCAGAGTGTGTTGCTGGGAAAGCTCATGTAACATAGCTGTCATCTCCTACCAAGGCCACATACTGTGATCAATCACTAACAATAATGATAAGAATGTCGGTATGATGCCTACGTATGCAGGCAGTAGGACTCGGCTATCTGCTGTGTTTTCGGTTCTTGTGTACAATAGACAGCTGTACAATAGACTCTTTGTTGATATCATAACGTGACCTGCTTTGAACCCTCCCCTCCCCATGTTTCTACTGTAACGGCTGCTACAGAGAAGGACAGAGCCGCGTTTCTGTGGTCTCTGCTTCGCCTCCCGGCCCGGCCCGCCGCCCCTCCTCCGGTGGCCCCCCCGCCCCCCACCCCCCTCCCCAGGCCCCCCCCGGTCCCCCCGCCCCCCCGTAGCTCCAGGACCTCTCTGGGGTTCATCTCCACGCCGCTGGTCTGGCCGGCCAGAAAGAGGCCGGACGTCCTCCAGGCCACCAGGCCCCCCGACAGGCCGGTGCTCCACCTCACCAAGCCCGCCGCCTCCGTCACACGCGCCCCTGGACCGCTCGCACCGGGACACACGCCTGGACCGCTCGCACCCGGACACACGCCTGGACCGCTCGCACCGGGACACACGCCTGGACCGCTCGCACCCGGACGTGCGCGCACCTCCCCCCGGCCGGACGCCCCGGCACCTGCGCCCGCCGGGTCTAACGTGACCGCCGTTGCGACAGCGGCTCCATCATCATCGACTCCTTGGAAATCACTCGGCGTGTCCAGGGGCGCCGTGACCAGTGCCCGGGGGCAGTCGTTCCCATGGCGGCAGGCGGACGAGTCTCCTCCGTTGGCGGCGGCGCCCGCAGGGCCGCTAAGCAACCGCAAGAACAAGCCCGCGGCGCCTCAGTGGGCGCCGCCGAGCGTGAGCGGCGGTAACGCGACGGGGAACTCGAGCGAGCCGGCGGAGGAGTACGCGTCGGGAACGGAGCCCTTCCTCTACGACCTAGCGGACCTATCCGAGGCGGACGCCTTCGGCCTCTACGGGTTTGACTCCGCCTACTCCCTGGAAGACCCCCCGGTGATCCCGCCCGGCCCTCCTCGCCCTGCTCATACCCCACCTGACAGGCCGAGCCCCGTGATTGGGCCCGACGGAGAGGGGGGAGGAGTAACCGACCAATCAGAGGCGAGTTTGAAGGCGGAGACGACAGCGGAGACCGGTAGGCAGGATGTGACGACCGATGAAGAGGAGGATGCGTGGGTGCGCAGCAGCTCGGCGCCAATCCCTAAATCCACCCAGGAACGGACTGGCGCTCGAACCGAACACGCCCCGCAGAGCCACACCGGCGGACGAGCGCCAGAGAGCGGCGCTTCGTCAAACGCGCCTCACCAGACCTCCTCCCTCTCTCCGTCTCCTCCCCAAGGCGGGGTTGAACACACTCGGCTCGCGGCAATTGAGAGGGAGGGGCTCGCCGTCGTCGGCCGATTCACGGAGAAAGCCGACGCACTGGCCGACTACTCGCCGACGCCCACGCCGATCGCCCCGCACGCTCTCATCCACACACACATGTTTTCCGCCACGTCTACGGCGTCCGCTACACCTCAGCGGCCCCGGCATCAACAGCGCCCGCCGGGAACAGCCGAGGTCGCCCGCACGCCATCCTCCTACGGCTCCCCCCCACCCCCCTCCTCCCGCCCGCCCCTCTCCCCCTCCCCGGTCCCGCGTTCAGAGGCCGTCGGACCAGGAGCGATCAGGGACCCGGGGCGCGTCGGCCCCTCCTCCACCGCGGGGACGCCACCGCCGCCCGGTCCTCACTTCCCCCCCTCCGTCGCCCCCAGCCCGGCCTTCCTCTCCCCCCCGCCCCCTTCATCGCCTCCGCCTCTCCGCCCCTCTTCTGCGGAGACTCAAAGTGAATCGGTAATGGCGGCTCGCCTCAGTGAAGACACACACCTGAATGGAGACACACACTCATCCTCCAACGCCCAGCAGCTGCTGGACCCATCGGACGGAGCTCCGATCGGCCTCCCCCCGGAGACGGAGACCCGCCTCCTGGGCGACCGGGTCTCCCCGACCCCTGGTTGGTGGTGGCAGGGCGCGGGGAACCTGGGAGAGCAGACGATGGTGTCCTCCGCCCCAGCTGCCGAGCCCTCGTACGTCGGTGGGGGCGGTACCGACCGCCCGTCTGTCATTGAGGCGACATCGGACCAGCTACACCCCTCGCTGCCCCGCCCCTCCTCCTCTCCGTCCTCGCCTCCTCGCAGACCCGACCAAGCGATCCAGGAGGAGGGGACAGATGGCTCGTTGGCTCTGGTCTCGCACGGCTCTGGCCGCCCATCGCGTTCGGATCAGCGGTCTCTGATCACCGCGGTTACGGAGCAGCTGGGGCCAGACGGGACGACGGGGCGCTCGGCTCCACAGGAAGTTGACGCGTCGGCATCAAGCGCCAATTACACCTCCTCCTCCTCCTCCTCCTCTTCCTCGCCAGCGTCTGACAGCATTCCCTCTGTTGTCTTCCAGGCGGGAGAGACATCTGGAGGCCTGGAGACCGAACGCACACACTCCGGGAGCCATCACACACACACCGTCGTGTCGAGCCTTGTGACAACCCCGCACGGCGCCACCGATAGCCCCCAGCCCGCGAGTTCGGCCCTCACACACGCGTCAGATCACACACGCGCGGTCGGCGGACCTGCGGGGGGGGAGGGTCCCGCGTACGCCTCGCTCACACCGACACACGCGCCCGACTCACTCACAGGAGCCCCGCTCGCGCACGTCGCTCCGCCCGCGTCGACGGCGGCAGGAATCCGCCTCGCCGCCACCCGGGTCGCGGCAGACCCGGCGCCCGGGCCGACGGCGCGCGGCCTTCCCCCTCCTCCCCCCTCCTCTCCCCCGGCCTCTCTCCCCCCCGTGCCCCCCTCCCCCCTGCCCCCCCGGAGGGTGACGTCGCCGACCGGGTCTCTCAGCGTGGCGGAGGCCAGGCCCACATTCCTACCCTCCTCCGCGCTCCCGGCCAGCCAATCAGAGCACCCGCCGCCCGAGGAAGTGGAGGAAGATCGGCCGGCCTGGAGAGAGAGCCTATGGGGACGGAGTTCATCTACGGAAACGCCACGCGCCGCTGCCTTGGACTCAGATACTCTCTCCGCCACCGTGTCGAGCGCACAGCCCACCTCTGGAGGGAGAAGACCCCACACTGGCCCAGACCCGCGGACCACCGCTGTCCCTCACACCGCGGCTACCCCTAGTATCCTCCCAACGCCCACCACACACTCCTGGACTCCCGTTACCCCAAACGTGCAACCAGACACCATCATCCCCCCCACTCCTCCGGCTCTCAACCTCCTCCCTGCCCCTGTTCTGTATTCTCCATCTTCCACTGTTAGCACGCCGGCTAGCCCGGCGACACAACCTGCTGCTGCCTCTCACACACCGACCAGGGCTGCTCCAGACCCCCACCCCTCCACTTCCTCCCCCAGCCTGACCACATCCCCCGAAAACCACACCCTGACCACATCCCCCCACCTCCCAACTTCCTCCCCCAGCCTGACCACATCCCCCCACCCCTCCACTTCCTCCCCCAGCCTGACCACATCCCCCCACCTCCCAACTTCCTCCCCCAGCCTGACCACAACCCCCCACCTCCCAACTTCCTCCCCCAGCCTGACCACATCCCCCCACCTCCCAACTTCCTCCCCCAGCCTGACCACATCCCCCCACCTCCCAACTTCCTCCCCCAGCCTGACCACATCCCCCCACCCCGCTACCCCCTCCCCCAGCCTGACCACATCCCCCCACCCCTCCACTTCCTCCCCCAGCCTGACCACATCCCCCCACCTCCCAACTTCCTCCCCCGGCCTGACCACATCCCCCCACCTCCCAACTTCCTCCCCCAGCCTGACCACATCCCCCCACCCCTCCACTTCCTCCCCCAGCCTGACCACATCCCCCCACCCCCCCACTTCCTCTCCCAGCCTGACCACATCCCCCCACCCCCACACGCTCTCCCCCAGCCTGACCACATCCCCCCAACCCCACACCCTGACCACATCCCCCCACCCCTCCACTTCCTCCCCCAGCCTGACCACATCCCTCCACCCCTCCACTTCCTCCCCCAGCCTGACCACATCCCCCCACCCCTCCACTTCCTCCCCCAGCCTGACCACATCCCCCCACCCCCCCACTTCCTCTCCCAGCCTGACCACATCCCCCCACCCCCACACGCTCTCCCCCAGCCTGACCACATCCCCCCAACCCCACACCCTGACCACATCCCCCCACCCCTCCACTTCCTCCCCCAGCCTGACCACATCCCTCCACCCCCACACGCTCTCCCCTAGCCTGAACACATCCCCCCACCCCTCCACTTCCTCCCCCAGCCTGACCACATCCCCCCACCTCCCAACTTCCTCCCCCAGCCTGACCACATCCCCCCACCTCCCAACTTCCTCCCCCAGCCTGACCACATCCCCCCACCTCTCAACTTCCTCCCCCAGCCTGACCACATCCCCCCACCTCCCAACTTCCTCCCCCAGCCTGACCACATCCCCCCACCCCGCTACCCCCTCCCACAGCTTCCCCGCTGCCCTCCATCAGCCCCTCCAGGCTGGGTCAGGGCTGGCCGGACCCCCCCGGAGAGAGAACCACAGTGGGCTGACGCAGGAGCACGGAGACAGACCAGGCCCGGTTCTTATCAGCCAGACCCCCACCTCCAGCCCCACGCCCACTCCACCCCCCAGCACGAGGTCCGGGGGCCGCAATCGGACTGTCCCCGCCCCCACCCCGCACAGAGACACACACCCAGACGCTGCCCCGAAGCCGCCGCCAGCCTATGACATCCAGACTATTGTCCCCTCTAAGAGCCCCCCCTCTCTAACCACACAGCTTAAAAGGCTCGGTACTGACCCGGGTTCAAAGCCCACTCGGGCCGCCACCTTCCGGACTACAGCGGGTGCCTCGAGGCCCGCTCCATGCCAATGTAAACCTCGCTTTCATATTACATGTCTGTGTGGACTGTGGACCGGGAACAGTATGTGTTATAACCACCTAGACATAGACCTAATGGATGAGTAGCTGTAGTTCTACTGTAGTTAGTCTCTCTCTGTGGTTGGATGATCTCTTGCTATGAATCCTGGGAGGTGTAGTTTTTTGGGGGGTAGTTGTTGAAATCAGGAGTTGAAATCAGGTGGAAAAAGTGTGACTTCCTGTTTGCGGAGGTGGTTGATTGGTTGGTTGTGATTCTAGATGTGGCGTAGAAAACTAACACGGCAATAGGCTAGCCTCTGCACTGTTAATTGGGTGTCTGTTGTTCAGTGGGAGGGGCAGAGGTCCTCTCTCTTGTGATTCCAAAGCTCTGTCCTGTTCTTTGGGAGACTTCTGACACTCTTCATCATAAACTGTGGCATTTACAAAATAAACTCCCTCTATTTTCCAGAGTCTTAAACTAACTAAACAATGACCTATTAAAAAACTGTATTAAAACATCTGTATAAAGTTTTGGTTTAGCACCGAAGTCTCCCAAAAGCAGACTTGGGCTTGGAGTAGGATCGTCCTGCACCCACCTGTAGTAGAAACCTGACTAACACCGTAGGTGGAGGAGCCACCTAGTGGCCGCTGTGAGGCATAGCAGCAGAGCAGACAACACACTGCAACTACATCAGAGGAACCCCACACTGTAAACAACCAGCTCTCCTTGATGCATGAGCATGCACCAAAGGAAATACTGAACACGGCTGAATAATTGCCTAAATCTCAATTGATCCCCACCATAATAGAACTTATACATGGTTGCTCTTCACTTGATTCCTGTATTCCAGGTTGATTTAAAAATCAGCTCCATCTCATGCACCACACTGGATTGAATGTAACTAGTCATCCACCCCTTTGAAATCCTGCTATGCTGCACGGAATTCACAGAAATGTCCCCGCTAAGTGTAGTAAAAATTACATAATTATGCCAAATACAGATTGATGTCCCTCTCTCTCTCTCTCTCTTTCTCTCTCTCTCTCTTCTACTCATACTCTCTTTCACAGAGGGTCTGTTCTACGGGATCTCGTTTGTCGTCAGTAGCCTGGCGGAACAGTCCGAGGCGGACATGGAGACGACGGTGGCCCAATGGGTGAGCCTCCTCCGGCCCGCTCTGTCCAATAGCGAGAGAGAAAACATTTGGACGCGCGTCAACTGACGCTCCTCTTTTCTTCCCTCGCAGCTAAATCAGACCTTTCAGAACTGGACGCACCCCGTCCACGTGGACCATGTCAGGTGAGCACGGAGATGGACACCTTTTCCGGAATGTTCTTTCGGTGCCACTTCTCGAGTCGATAAGCCTCTTCATCCCCGCTGTCTCTCTCTCTCTCTCTCTCTCTCTCTCTCTCTCTCTCTCTCTCTCTCTCTCTCTCCTCTCCAGTGTTGAGCTTGCCTTGGCAGGGAGGAGTGTCAGTCAAAGGTACCTTGAGGGTCTTTATTTTTTAGCCACACATGACACACACAAACACTTTTGTCATATCGTAACATTACCCCTCTTGTATGTGAACACACATGCACTCACTCTAAGTTCCTGTCATTTAGAAAGAGAACACATTGGAAAGATGTCCCCCCCTCCCCCCGTTCCCCCCTCTCTTTGGAACAGTTACTTCTGCCGGGCCTTGCTGGTCTACAGCACCAGGTCCAGTGCCAACCTGACCCTGGGCGAGGCCGCCATCTCTGCCAGGATGCTGAGCAGGTCCGCCAGCATGGGCGCCAGCCTGGACGTACACACCCTCCGCGTGCAATCTGTCGGTAGGAGGGCGACCTCGCACTTGCATAAAGTAACGCGCACGCTATACCCCCCCCCCCCCCACACACACACACATATATATACAATGCAAACTAACGCACACACACACACTTCCGCACAGACACACGCTCGCGCAAGTGCGATTCGCCGTAGTCTGAGCAGTGTTCCCGCTTCCTTGTGTCTCGCCCGCTCCCCCCCCGCCCCACAGAGAACTGTCCGGAGGAGAACCCGCTCCACTACCTCTGGCCAGAGAGCAGACCCACGGTGACCCAGCACCTCCCCTGCTTCCCCAACAAGGACCGCAACGCCTCCAGAACCTGGTGAGACTCGGGGCTGGGTGGTGTGGGGTGGTGGGGGGGGGGGGTGGGTTAGAAACCGTGTCCTCTAGCGTGTGACGGAGACGCATCAACTGATGGAAATGTGAATCTATTATGACCCCGAGAGAAATCGTTCACATTCGGTCCGGAACCACCGCCTACACTGGGAGCCAAAGTGAACCTATAGAATTCCATAGAATTCTATGTCACGAGTCATGTGACTTATCCCATGATTCCTTCTGTTCATGTTCCTCAGCGGTGAGTTCAGGTGAGTTCAAATGAAGTCAAATTCAAATGTTACAATGTAAGCCAGAGAATAGGCCAAGGATAGACCTAGTAAGGTGAGTCAAGGCACTCGGTCTCCAGTATAATAAAGTTAAAAAGCCTTTAATTTTTACTGCTCTGCCATAGCATGGCTCACGGATAATAAAGTTAAAAAGCATTTATTTTTACGGCTCTACCATAGTACGGCTCACAAATAATAAAGTTAAAAAGCCTTTAGTTTTATGGCTCTGACAAAGCCTGGCTCACAAATTGATTTGGCACTAATCCTGACCCCTCCATCCCCCCATCTCCTGGTTGAGACACACTTCTGTGTGACAGATAGGACAGGACATAGCCTGCTCTCTACACAGATAGACCACTTGTTGACATACATTAACCAGTCGTACCACGTAACACCACTTGTAAGATCTCCACACAGCAGTCTGAAAGGATTTATTTCAGCAGTTGGAGTAACAATGTCCTTTGTTTTTGTTTCTCTGTGGGTATGCGTGTGTGTGTGTGTGTGTGTGTGTGTGTCTGTGTGTGTCATCAGCGTGATGAGTCCACAGAATTACACTGCATTCTGGGATGCCCCAGACCTGAGCAACTGCACCGACATCGATACCATTGAGGTTTCAGCGGGTAGGAGAGAAATGCCCTTGCACACACACGCACACACACACACACACACACACACACACACACACAGCCTTTCAGGGAGATGAGAGGACAGACCGTTAATCTCGGCAGGGGCGGATACACTCAGCAATTAGGGCAGCCAGGCATGATGCAACATCCTTCCTTCAGACAGAACACACTCAGCGTTGAAATTATTTCACCTCACCTTGGCGCACACTTTACTTTAAATAAAAACTTTCTCTCACTCTCTCTCCTTCTCTCTCTCTCTCTCACCACTTCCCGCCTCTGTCCCTCTCTCTTTCTTTCTCTCTCTCTCCCTCTCCCTCACCCCCTCGCTCTCTGTCTCTCTCTCTCTCTCTTCCCCTGCCCCCCCCCCAACAGAGAACGCTGCTGAGGTTGCGGTCCAGCTTGCCGACATCACCAACAACGAGCTGTCCAATGACGAGGTGTCCAAAGTGGTCACCAAGGTGATGGAGCTGGTGGGTGTGGCCAAGATCAACGCCACGCTGGCCACCACCGTCGTCACCATCATCTCCAACGTCATGACCAGCTCTGTGACCGCCCTTGCCGCCACCTCTGGGAGGTACTGTAGGACTGCCTTCTCTGTTCTGGTCTGCCCTGGTCTATTATGGTCTGTTATGATCTGGTCTGGTCTGGAGTGTATGATCTGGTCTGTTCTGGTCTGTTCTGGTCTGTTCTGGTCTGTTATGGTCTGTTCTGGTCTGTTCTGGTCTGTTCCCTCCTCTCCTCTCCTCTCCTCTCCTCTCCTCTCCTCTCCTCTCCTCTCCTCTCCTCTCCTCTCCTCTCCTCTCCTCTCCTCCTCTCCTCTCCTCCTTGCCCTCTCTCCCCTCTCTTCTCCTTCCCTGTTCTCTCCCCTCCTCTCGTCTCCCCTCCTCTCGTCTCCCCTCCTCTCCCCTCCCCTCCTCTCCTCTCCTCTCTAATCCCCTCCTCTCCTCTCCTCTCCTCTCCTCTCCTCTCCAATCCCTTTCTCTCCTCTTCTCTCCCCCCCTCTCCTCTCCTCTCCCCTCCCCTCCCCTCCCCTCCCCTCCCCTCCCCTCCCCTCCCCTCCTCTCCTCTCCAATCCCCTCCTCTCCTCTCCTCTCCTCTCCTCTCCTCTCCTCTCCTCTCCTCTCCTCTCCTCTCCCCTCCCCTCCCCTCCTCTTCTCTCCCCTCCCCTCCTCTCCTCTCTTCTCCTCATAATAACCCCCCATCCCCCTGCTTCCTCCCAGGGCTCTGAAGACGGTGGATGAGCTGATCCAGAAGATCGAGTTTGAGGGCCCGTCAGTGAGCATCACGTCCAGGAACCTGGCCTTGGGCATCTCGGCCCTCAACGCCAGTCAGTTCAACGGCACGTCCTTCAGCGCCTTCATCCCCCCCAACACCACAGACCCGCAGGTACAGCTCTCTCATCAATATTTACCTACCCACCATGGGTTCGGGTGTTCTCCCACCAGTCTGTGGGAGTTGTGTGGTTCCTCCGATCTACAGTACCTCCTCTGGCTCCACCAAGGCTGGGGTGGAGAGGAAGATAGGACTGATTCCTTCACTCACCAGATCTGCTCAGACCGCTCACCCTGACAGACATGGTGCCGATGAGTGTTCTCTCTCTTTCTTTCTCTCTCTCTCTCTCTCTCTCTCTCTCTCTCTCTCTCGACTCTTGACTCAAGGCAAGGCACAGACTAATCAACAAGGCACAGACTAATCAGCATTTCGGCATGAAAGTAAAGATCAAAGTCACACACGTATTATAAAAAAATAAAAAGAATGACAAAAAGTAATTTCATCAGGGTGTCTTTTTGCCCTCTGCTGTCTCTTTCTCTGAATATTACTCACGTGCGGTTCCTCTGCGACACGTGTGTGTGTGTGTGTGTATGTGTGTGTGTGTGTGTGTGTGTGTGTGTGTGTGTGTGCGTCCTCCCCTCGCACAAACCCCCCTTCCCCCCGGTGCCCTGGGGGCTGGCACACACCTGTGCCAATGCTGTTCCAACGCTACCATGCCAGCAGACCACATGGCAAGATTTACCATGTCTCCTTTGTCGCGGGCATAATTCCACGGGGCCTGCGTGCTCAGATGCCAAGGCAGGGTAGGGAACTCCGGGGGAGATGGGAGCTGGCAGCCTGCCAGATGTCACGGTTCAGCGGGCCTGGAGGAAGCACGGCCATGGCTCCTGGTACAGCTGTAGGAAGCTATTAAACGCAAAGCCCACTCGGTGTGGATGGTGTGTGAGGGTGTGTTCTGAAGGGGGAATGTTAAGGGAGAATGTTCGCACTGTGGGCTGAGTCTGAATATTGATTCGCAAGAACGTGTTTAGAAGCTGAAGTCAAACTAGGAAGTAAATAATAAATCTGTTCTCCTCGTTTCCCATCCCTTCTCCTTTCCTCCTCTTCCCCCTTCTTCTCTCCTCCCTTCCCATCCCCTCCCCTCTCCTCCTCTCCTGTTTCCTATTCCTCCTCTCTCCCCCTCTCTTCTCCTCTTCTCCTCACCATCCCTTCCATTCCCATCCCTTCTCCCCCTCTCCTCTTCTCCTCTTCCCTCTTCTCCTCTCCTCCCTTCCATTCCTATCTCCTCTCTCCTCCTCTCCTCTCCTCCCTTCCATTCCTGTCTCCTCTCATCCTCTCTCCCCCTCTCCTCCCCTCTCCTCCTCTCCTCTTTCCTCTTCTCTTCTCCTCTCCTCTCCTCCCTTCCATTCTCTATCTCCTCTCCTCCTCTCTCCCCCTCTCCTCCTCTCCTCCTCTCCTCTTCAGATTGACTTTGAGTCCGAGCAGCTGAATCCCCTGGCCCAGGTCACCCTCCCAGCCACCCTGCTCAGCAACCTGACCCTGACGGACACGGACACCCTCTCTAGAATCAACTTCATGTTCTTCAGCAAGACCGGCCTCTTTCAGGTGGGCGAGGGGGTCTGGGTTGGGTCCTCCTCAGGCAGGTTAATAGAGGTGCACTCGGGCAGACGTAGGGTAAGATGGAGACGGCACCAAGGAGAGAAAGTGTTCTGTTGACGGAAGCCTCACCTCAGCATTTAACCTGCCTCTCAGGTGTGTCATTAGCAGCTCGTAGCATTTTGGATACACAGCTTTCTCGTTTTTCATTTCTCGGCTTTTGTAATCGGACCTGTGATCTAGGGTGACCTGTTTGTTTGAAAGCCCGTCGTTTGGTCCTGACGTCTTCTCCGGCCTCTGGCGTGTCGTGGCGCGCTGGTCATCCGTGTGGTTTTTCTCTTTCAGAACGAGCAGGGCGACCTGTCTCTCAACAGCTACGTGGTGGCCAGCAGCGTGGGGAACTACTCCATCAGAAACCTACAGGACCCTGTGGAGATCCAGATAGTCCACTTGGACTACCAGGTACAGTACAGCACGGCACAGGACCTGGCCAGCTACCTGTTAAGAGAGACAGTCCACCTGTAGACCACACAACTGTACCTGTAGATCAGGTGTCTGTTAGAGATACTCTATCTCTAGACCAGGTACCTGTTAGAGATAGTCCACCTGTAGATTAGGTACCTGTTAGAGATACTCCATCTCTAGACCAGGTACCTGTTAGAGATAGTCCACCTGTAGACCAGGTACCTGTTAGAGATAGTCCACCTGTAGATTAGGTACCTGTTAGAGATAGTCCACCTGTAGACCAGGTACCTGTTAGAGATAGTCCACCTGTAGACCAGGTACCTGTTAGAGGTGATGGCGGTGTCCAAGTGGAATAGGTCACGAATCGATCAAATTGGGAAGAAGCTTAGCGCAATCACAACTCCCAATCCCTCTAGCTGTCCTTAGCCACACCTCTACACAGTTCCTCTCTTCTCTACTTGCTATTCTGTCTGCTCTCTTCCCTGAAACATCTATGTGTTTAGGCTAATTCATTAGCCATTCATTCTCACCGCCCTTCCTATTAAACGGAGAAGTTTGCAGTCTGCACGTACTCGCTAGAGTTGGCGACAGGAAAAAGACAAAGGTGCTCGTTCACAAGACAAAGGAGACAAAGACAAATTTCTGCTTCTATAATCAGACAAAGACTGATTGTATGTGTGTGTATGTGTGTGTGTGTGTGCGTGTGTGTGTGCATTTGTGTGTATGTGTGTGTGTGTGTGTGTATGTTTTGTTTTTTGTTCAGCCCGTCCCATCTCCTGTCTGCATGTTTTGGGATTTCACCATGAAAGGTGAGTTAAGACTCCAAAACTTCTTTAGTGGTGGAAAAACAATGCATTTCAAATTGCGGTTATGTAGACATGTTCAGCGGTGATTGAATTAAATCACGGCCATGTTATATCTAAGTATCTAATAAATATCTAATTACATGTCCATGACATCACTCAATCACTGCTGTATGGACCGAGTGCTGGACGGCCAGGGTATTTTGTCTGTGAGCTTCAGTATCAGTATCTTTCCACCAGATGGCGCCGGAGGCTGGAACAGGGAGGGCTGCAGGGTCGGCCCTGAGTCCAACGGAAACAGGACCGTCTGTCTGTGTGACCACCTCACCCACTTCGGCATTCTCATGGTGAGACTTCATCTCCCATCTGACTTTCCACTGGTTTTCTGGGGTTGACCCATGATAAAAAAATAAAAAATCCCCCTTTCTTTGTGTGTGTGTGTGTGTGTGTGTGTGTGTGTGTGTGTGTGTGTGTGTGTGTGTGTGTGTGTGTGTGTGTGTGTGCGTGTGTATGCATTGATATGTGTGTTTCTGCGTGTGTGTGTGTTAATGTGCATGCATGTGTGTGCGTGTGTGTATGGGTGTGTGTGCATTCGTACATGCATTGATGTGTGTGCGTGTTTGTGTGTATGCGTGTGTGCGTGCGCAGGATATCTCGGGAGCAGCCCTCCAGATCGACGGGAAGAACACCAAGATCCTGACCTTCATCACCTACATCGGCTGCGGCGTCTCGGCCATCTTCTCCGCTGCCACGCTGCTCACCTACATCGCCTTCGAGTACGAGTCCCACGCTTGAGCCCGCCTGGTCACTGTCGACCCGCAGATCATACTCTGGGAATAGGCCTGTGTTCTTAGCACTGTATGAGGTGGTCACTCAGAAACACTACTCAATACTCAATATCTTGTTCTGGATATCAGCCTAAATCAAGTCACGATACTGTATATAGTCCACTATAAAATACCCACAATTCACAGCAATTTCTTGTGAACAGAGGATGGACCCTACAATTTCTCGGTCATTACACTACATAGGGATAGTGAGTGAGTAAGTGAGTGAGTCAATGAGTGAGCAGCTTTGAAAACAGCTCTGGTGATTGGATAGCTGTATCTGTGGATATCCCCTATGCCAAGTTAAACTATGAAGAGAGGACCCTGTCTACCATCGGTCTAATCAGAGCTAATTTTCTCTCTCTCTCTCTCTCTCTCTCTCTCTCTTTCACAGAAAGCTGCGTCGTGACTACCCGTCCAAGATCCTGATGAACCTGAGCACCTCCCTCCTCTTCCTCAATATGCTATTCCTGCTTGACGGCTGGCTGGCCTCCTTCGACATGGAGGGCCTGTGTGTGGCAGTGGCCGCCTTCCTGCACTACTTCCTGTTGAGCTCCTTCACCTGGATGGGCCTGGAGTCCATCCACATGTACATCGCCCTGGTCAAGGTGTTCAACACGTACATACGCAGATACATCCTCAAGTTCTGCATCATCGGATGGGGTATGTGTCAACGCGATTGGTTGGTTGGTTAATTGGTTGATTGGATAATTGGTTGATTGATTGAACAATTACTTTTTTAGATTTTTGATTTCTCCTAACCAATCTTTTCTTTTTCTGTACGTGTGTGTGTGTGCGTGTGTGTGTGTGTGTGTGTGTGTGTGTGTGTGTGTGTGTGCGTGTGTGTGCGTGATCCAGGTCTGCCTGCGACCATCGTGGCCGTCGTAGTGGCCGTGGACCGGAACTTCTATGGCAAGCAGGAGTACGGGAGAGGAGGGACCACATATGGATCGTCTGAGTTGTGAGTCAATCAGATGATGTTTGAACAATGTACCGTATCACATGTAAATCTCTCATTTAGGTGAGTCCTCCCATCTATATTGAGGAGGCCTGTTGTCTTCAATAGGGCCTTATTTATATACTGTATGCACCTTGGAACTACTGCACTTTCAAGCTCTTCTATGTCCCTCCCAGCTGTTGGATCTAGAGCATGGTGTTGTATTAACCTCTGTCCCTCCCAGCTGTTCACCCACTCTTCTCTAGATCTAGAATATTCTTCATAGCCAGTGCCAGGGCTGGAGAAAGGTCTGGCTGGACTCATTACCATTCGCGGATGGGGGGGGGGGCACTGTATTTCTTTGAACTAAGAGCGCTCGTCTTGGGCAGAGCGGTTGCTACTGGTAGGTTTTGAAAACGGCAACACGCAGATAGGGGAGGAGTCTGGGTAGAATCTGATTGGTGAGAGAATCTCCCATCCCAACTGATTGGCCCGACAACATATTCTGTCACCACTGATTGGGCGGTAAGAAACAAATGACGAGTCTTATCCCCAAAAACCTGCATCCACTGAGACAGATCTGGAACCGGCCCTACTAGCCGTTTCCTCCCCGTCCCTCCCGACGATCGGATCCAGCACCACCCACAACCCCCTCTCTCCGTCCCTGCCAGCTGTTGGATCCAGAGCCCGGCGGTGTTCTACGTGACGTGCGTGGGCTACTTCACGCTGGTCTTCCTGATGAACGTGGCCATGTTCATCGTGGTCATGATCCAGATCTGCGGCCGCAACGGCAAGCGCAGCAACCGGACGCTGAGGGAGGAAGTGCTGAGGAACCTGCGCAGCGTGGTCAGCCTGACCTTCCTGCTGGGCATGACCTGGGGCTTCGCCTTCTTCGCCTGGGGCCCCGTCCACCTGGCCTTCATGTACCTGTTTAGCATCTTCAACTCGCTGCAAGGTAACACGCGCGCATGTGTGTGACGCACACACCGGGACGCACAAACACACACACACACACACATAGATACACTCACACACACAGACACACACACACACACACATACACACAGACACACAGCCACACACACACACCCACACCTAGACACACACACAGACAGATACACATACACACACACACACAGACAGATACACATAGACACACACACACACACACACACACACACAGACACACACAGACAGACAGACAGACACATATAAACACACATAGACACACACACACACATACACACACCCTTCTCTCTGTCTACCCTCCATCCCTCTCTTCTCTCTGTCTCTCCTCCAGGTCTGTTCATCTTCATCTTCCACTGTGCTCTGAAGGAGAACGTCCAGAAACAGTGGAGGAGATACCTGTGCTGCGGACGCTTCCGATTGGCCGACAACTCAGGTAGCGACTCGCTCTCCTTCTGATCAACTCAGGTAGCAGGCCGGGGGACACAGAGACTCAGGTAGCAGGCCGGGGGACACAGAGACTCAGGTAGCAGGCTGGGGACACAGAGACTCAGGTAGCAGGCCGGGGACACAGAGACTCAGGTAGCCGACCGGGGACACAGAGACTCAGGTAGCAGGCCGGGGACACAGAGACTCAGGTAGCAGGCCGGGGACACAGAGACTCAGGTAGCAGGTCAGGGACACAGAGACTCAGGTAGCAGGTCAGGGACACAGAGACTCAGGTAGCAGGCCGGGGACACAGAGACTCAGGTAGCAGGTCAGGGACACAGAGACTCAGGTAGCAGGTCAGGGACACAGAGACTCAGGTAGCAGGTCAGGGACACAGAGACTCAGGTAGCAGGTCAGGGACACAGAGACTCAGGTAGCAGGTCAGGGACACAGAGACTCAGGTAGCAGGCCGGGGACACAGAGACTCAGGTAGCAGGCCGGGGACACAGAGACTCAGGTAGCAGGCCGGGGACACAGAGGGACACAGCCACTCGCTCTCCTTCTGATCTTGTTTTGTTTGTTGAAGCACAGGAACGTCACCTCCTGAGTTATTGCAGTAAAGCACAAAACCAGACAGTCCTCAGCTTTACGGCCAATAAAACTCAATACCCTGTGAACGTCGCCGTAAACCCGGAAGTGTAAGTCTGGAAGTATAGGAAAGTGCGAACTACGGCTCCTGAACTTCACACTCTGCGTCTGTGTGTGTGTGTGTGTGTGTGTGTGTGTGTGTGTGTGTGTGTGTATGTGTGTGTGTGTGTGTGTGTGTGTGTGTGTGTGTGTGTGTGTGTGCATGCGTATGCGGGCTCCAGACTGGAGTAAGACGGCCACTAACAACACTAAGAAGGTGAGCTCGGACAACCTGGGCAAGTCGTTGTCATCAAGCTCGTTTGGCTCCAGCACGGCTAACTGGACCTCCAAGGCTAAAGCTACACTCAACCCCTTCGCCAAACGCAACAGCAACACAGGTGAGGTACACACACACACACACACAAAGACACACATACTGTACACACACACAAATATAAAGACACAGACAGGCACCCACGTGCGCACACACATAAAGACACAGACACATACAGTTACACACGCATTGTGATATAGTGCTATCAAAAAATAGTTTTTACTTCTCCACTGTACAGTATGTGACACGTTGTGTATGTATTTGTTTGTGGTGTGTAGAGAGTTCCCAACAGTAGCACCAGGAGAGGCCGGCGGAGGTAAAACTGCACCAGAGCCAATCAGAATGCCTCACTTGTGTGTGACCTGTGTTGTGATTGGCCCATCACCCCTGTGAGGTCACACGTGCCTGGATTCAACCTAACACCTGCTGAATTTATCCTTAACTCTCAATCTAACTATACTAGACAAATCACATGGTCTGGAATAATCTTTGAGATAACGAGTGGACATCTATGTATTCATCGAATGTTGAAGATGATAGTAAGATTGAATCCAGATTTGAATGTGACATTTTAAGACACCTTAAGGCAAAAATCTGCTCTGCCATATTCTCTCATTCTACAGTAACAGTTTTTTATCAGTTCACTTGAAAAAGGTCAAAGTTCAAGTGACCGCTGGTCTGTGAGAGAGCGTGGTGGAGCAGCTCCTTTGCCAGGTGGTGTGGATGTTGCTACTTCTACCACACTAATCATGCTCCTTTAGAAGGCTTGCGTTCACTGCTGCTCTAGCACCCTGTATTGTATCACCAGTAGCCTGACACACACACACACACACACATGGCCGGCTGCAATACGCCATTCTGTCACGTGTGTGTGTGTGTGTGTGTGTGTGTGTGTGTGTGTGTGTGTGTGTGTGTGTGTGTGTGTGTGTGTGTGGGTGCGCGTGCGTGGTGCAGGTGTGTGGTGATTGTGCACATATGTGTGTGTGTGTGTGTGTGTGTGTGTGGTTATGCAACCCTAATCCACGGAACGGACACAGCTTCCAGAGGGCGTGAGCATTGCCACTCGTTATTTTATGAGGTCGTTGACAACATTCAGCGGAAAATGTGTTTGTGTGTGCGTGCATGCGTGGCACCAGGCTTACTCTCCCGGATTGCATCCAGATGTGTTAGTGAGATAATCAGTGATGGCCTCCGGAGATGTTGTCACAGAGACAGTCCGGAGAGTAGTCCAGGCAGTGTGTGTGTGTGTGTGTGTGTGTGTGTGTGTGTGTGTGTGTGTGTGTGTGTGTGTGTATGAAGCCCACACCAGAGAGAAGCAGTCACTCAACACCCCCCCCACCCCTGCTTTTTGTTGTTGTTTACAAACAACAATAATGATACTGCTATTGTTGATGATGAGTTATACTAGGGTGAGAAGCCTCTCCTGGACCAGTGCCTTATTGGTTTTATTTATTTATGTAATTTGACTTAACTTAATCAGGTGAAGTCCCATTGAAATATAAATCTTTTCCGAGGGAGACTTGGCCAATTTCGATATCACCCTTCCCCGGCGAGGGAGGATCTGAATTATTTCGCTGATTTTGCTGAATAGAATGTCCGATTCTTGTATCGTCGTTAATCGCGTCAAAGGAACATCTGTGGGCGTCTCCTCCGCTTCGCCAGCGGCCTGTGATGCCGCCCTTCTGTCCGCCCACTCTGCACCTCCTCACAGCCATCTATATATCTGCCTTGGCGTCTACCACCTGACAGGAACGCAGCCAACCGACTCCTCATCTGTTACTCACAGACAGACAGATGAGGAGGCAGGTCAGACACATGCTCTGTGGGCATTGAGAGATTAGAACAGTGTCAGGCATCTACTTGTTGAGGAATCCACTGGGTGTGTGAATATATACAGTATGTGTGCATAGGAGCTGGTTCCCAGCAGAACGGGCAGATGCATGTGAACACTTGCTGAGAAAATATTGCCTCTCGGGTTTTGAACAGTAACTTTAGTCATAACAAAACTTCGATAATTTATAGAAATCTATACTGGCTGCTCTAAACATCAAGCCTATATGAGACGCCTTTGTACAAACTATACATTGTTACTGTTTAAAGTGGGCAGGACACCACATATTAAAGCCATGACTCTATATACACTGCATGTGTATATGCAATTATTCTCTGTGTGCATATGTGTATGTATTTTTTTAATCAGCTCTTGGTTCCATTTTGAGTTCAAGAGTGAACATTAATATACCCTATTATTATTATATTACTATATAGCTAACAGTGCTCTGTCAAGAACCACTGGCATCTCCCTAGTGCAGTAACAGAGTTTTATTAACTTTTCATAATACTTAAGTAATATGTAATAACAATGTAGTAACAATATAGAAACAACGGTAATTGTTACTACACAAGTATAAGCGCAACTTAAAACTAAACCGTTGTCTATGGCTGGTTCTAAGAGACCAAGTGATTGCAAGTCTGTATCTCTCCTCTCATTGGTCAGGTAAATGCTACTCCAATCAGACGGGCCCCAAGTGCGTCTCCTCCTCATCCTCGTCCTCGGAGGTCGAGCCCTCCTCCTCCTCCATCCTGCCCGTGCACCAGGTCATCGACAAGGTCAAAGGTTACTGCTCGGTGCGCTCCGACAACTTCTACAAGAACATCATCATGTCTGACAGCTTCAGCCACAGCACCAAGTTCTAGGCCCCGCCCCTTCCTGCCCCTGGGAGACTGGCCGAGAGAACCTGTACCAGCCTGTGTTGGGGGCTGTCATGTGTACACTGTACTACTTTACCTTAGTCAGCTGATCTGATGGAAAGATACAGGGGGGGAAGGGAAGGGGGTGAGATGGCGAGGGGGGTTAATGTAAACATATGTCGAAAAAAGGGCGTACAAATATGAGTTATGGAATTTTACATACTGTGATGTTAATCTTAAACTGGCCGTGTGTGTGTGCCGTGTAAATATTGACGGTGTATCTAATACGCCCTCTCTAATGCCTTAGCTGAAGCCCTCGGGTGGTTTTGCACATGCCTCTCTGTAGGCCTCTGTAGAGCCTGTCCTCTTGTCCACAAACATACGCGCTTCGTTCTCCGTGCTCGTTTCCCTGCGACTGCCTGGGGCACGGCTGACCCCCTCCTGGAAGTTGACCAGGCCAGGGAGGCAAATATCTAAGAGTCCGGACCAAATGTTTGGGAACCTTTCTGGAACCCCATGACGAATGAGATGAGGGGTGGGGGGCGGGGGGGGGGGGGTGGGGGGTTGAGGGGTGGGGGGTGGTGGTTGGGGGGGGTTGGGCGGTCTTCCTGTAAAGCTGTAGCAGTGAACATGAGAGGGAACAGGTTTAGCTATAGCTCTGGTTCTGACGCCTCTTTGTGAATTTGTATTTTTGTCTTTTTATTTGTTTGGGAGCATTAGGTGCTCCTTCAGCTTAGAACACAGAGGTATCGTATAAAACACTTTACTGTATCTTGATCCGCCTATTATGTCAAGACTCTTATTATTATATTGTTCGTATATGTTTCTAAACCTTAGTCTTCTGATGATCTACTACTGAATTCCAGGCAGAAAGGGATGTTAAGGCGTTGGTCCACTCAACATTATATCATCGCTAAGTCATCGGGTCAATCAGAGGAGAGGCAGATCCTCTGAGTATGAGACATTGACCCTGTTTTTAAGTTTAATTTAATCAAATAGTTCCAATTGTGACTGTCTGGGCTCAAATCCAGGTCATCAGCATAGCACAAGACTGTTAGCCCATGGAGCCAAAGACAGATCAGTGTCCATTATCACTGAACCCCATCCCTTACACACACTCACGAGGACTAAACCCGCAGCAATGTTCTCCAGTAACACGGATCTGATTGTTTCATTAACATCCCACCGTGACACATTCCAGGACAAAATAACCCACAACATACTGGTTGATAGAAAAAAAAAACAGGGAATTTAAAGTGACGATATGGCATTATCTTGTTCATGGAAGGTCATGTCGGTTCACACTATTACAACATAGCTTGCCTTTCAGTGCAGCTTTTGTCCAGAGAACATGGTAGAACTGTCTTGATACCTAGAGGAACCAGACACATAAACTATACGTTAGAGGCTTCCGTTGGAGCTATGTTACTTTTGTGTGTGTGTGTGTGTGTTTGAAGCAATAGAACAATCCCGTTGTTTTTCAGTGTCTTTCTATTTATTTCTATGCTCGTGTACAGTTTCTTTATCCCCTCTGAAGCAGCCCAGCCCGAGCCAACCCAGTCCAGATTGGTCTTGCCCCAGGGTAGGGCAGTTAAAGTTCTTACCCCACAGTAGGGCAGTTAGAGAGTTCTCACCCCAAGGTAGGGCAGTTAGAGTTCTTACCACTTGGTAGAGCAGTTAGAGAGTTCTCACCACGAGGTAGAGCAGTTAGAGTTCTTACTCCAGGGTAGGGCAGTTAAGAGTTCTTACACCCTATAGGGCAATTAGGAAAACAGTTCCTTCTCCTTTGGTATAGCCAGCTCTCTGGGGAGATCTATGATAAGGGGTTGTCGAGAGAGAGACAGAGAGAGAGTAAACAGCAAATCCTAACCATGCGAGAACCATCTGCAGAATGTCCAGAGAGGCGTTAGTTAGTGTTATGGACTTTCTGGAGTCCACCAAACAGTACCGTGTGAGCCTTAGAACCAGAAGAGAGAAAACAGGATAATGCAACAGTGCTCTGGACTACAGGCTGCCACAGTGTGTTGGGCACAGGTCCACACGCCATGCAGCTCTCCTCACACACTGGTCAGTGTGATGGTGCCCAAACCTTCATCATCTATGAGACAGCCAGCAAATAAATAAGACAGTCATGACTCATAACTGTGAAATAAACGCATGACTGTCTTCACCGGGAAAACAGGAGGTATCACTCATTGATTTCCTTGTGTTTATCACACAACTACTGTATCTACAGTATGCCATTGTGTATGCGGAAAAACCAGGACAATCAAACTAAGATATTGTGTACATTTTCCAGTTAATTCAAGCATCACAGGCACTAAGCGACAGAAAGATGATGGTTAGAGCAATATTGTACCATGGACAGATTTATGAGGTTGATGGGTATGGCTGGCTGGGCTTTATTTAACTCTTTTCCAGAACCTGCTATTTGTTGTTCCAAAGACATTTGTCAATAATATATTATTTTCCTGAGGCTGTCTCTGTTTGTGCCTCCACAGCTCTGATGAATCCTGTCTCACCAATAAAGGGAATTAAATTACAGAAATGTAAAAAGACATCTGGGTCATACGAGTCATATTTTGTGATATTCTGCCACATTTGTCAAATAACCTGCTAGGGGATCTGAAACAAACTCAGGTCTTCTGGACATACATGCAAATGTCAACACCCTGTCTGTCCTTGTTCTTCCCACCATCTCACTGTCTTTCCTTGTCTGTCTGTCCACTGAGGTTATTATAGTTAACGAAAACTAACAAAAAAACGAAAACTAGGTGTGAAAAAACATTTTAGTTAAAAAATAAAAACTAGACTTTACAAAAAAACGATAACTAACTAAAACTGTATTGTGTGTTTACAAAACTAACTAAAATAAACTAAAATTATTGAGAAAATGTCCTTAGTTTTAGTCAAAGTGAACAACAAGTGACTAAGAGCATAATCTAGTGCTGAAGGCAAAGTGAAGAATAGCAAACTAAAAATACAATAGGTGCTTAAGAGGGAGGATCCTGGTAGTACTTCTTGAAGAGGTGAGTTTTGAACCTGTGGCAAAAGATGGGCAACTCTGCTGTCCTGATGTCAGTGGGCAGTTCATTCCACTGTGGGGCCAGGACAGAGAAAATCAGTGACCGTGTTGATCGATCGCACAGGCCTTGGAGTGAGGTAGCAGAGCATAGTGGTCGGGAGGGGGTGTAGGGTTTGACCATGGCCTGGAGGTGGGAGGGAACTGTTCTTTTCATTGCCCTGTAGGCTAGTACCACAGTTGTAAACTGGATGTGAGCTGCTACAAGGAGCCAGTGTAGAGAACTATTATACTACACCACAAGTCTATGGCTCAACCTACTCTATCTAAGGCCTAGTGGAGTGGTAACTATACCCTGCTAATTATTACCCTGTACACTAGCAGGCCATGAAAGTGGAAAGAGTACTGGTCTCCTGTCGTGTGTGCAGCTAACCCTGGATAGGGGACTGTGGTTTGAAGCGCTCACCGGAGGACTAAAGCCTGGTCAGTCCCTGCAGGAATCCGTCCTGAGGCGCTGTTTCTCGTAGGCATCTGGGCCGGCTCTCTCTGTGTATCTCAGTTTAGTCCGTTCAGGTTAAAAACAGGTGTACAAAAGTTCAATAAGAGAGTGGGAAAAGGTCCATAGAGAATCTCCTGCATCCAGAGGTCTCTTGCTTTTTTCTTCTGCCTTCACCACGATGTGTCCTCAAGCTCTTCTCTGGCACGTCTCCAGCTGGGCCTCATTCACCAGCGAAGTTAAGAATTTCTTAGGAAGCATTTCTTCTTAATCTCCATTTACACCATTTCCCAAAAGATTCTGGCATTCACCAATGTTCTCTTATGTGGGAACTAAGAACAGAATATGTTCTACGAACATGGAAGAGCAGTCTTAAGTACAGTAGGACTATTTGTGCGAAAGACGTTCATTTAAAATGATTTGTGATTGCGTTTACTGCAAATCTATAGTTGTATAACATTATAGGGTTGTAGTGTATCATTTATGATAGTGTTAACTGAACAAGTAGGCTAATATCATTCCATGCATTTTACTAACGCTGCTAAATATGACAGATGGAGTCCGCTCTTTAGATTTTCGTTTGGGTATGCCACGTTGACAGCTGTGTAGGCTATTTAATAGCCTATATTTGTGTAGCCCCGATGTGACCCCAGAGATACGCTGTCACTCCTCTAATCTGGGGTCACGTAGCCTATATAAGGATATATTCACCAAACGGCGAATTTCAAATCTGACGCTCACCATGCATTCCTGTAGATGTATTTTGTCATGTTGGGGCCTTGTCGGTTCGTTTATAGGTGAAATAACCACTGGTATAGCCTATTTTTCACTCACTGTTACTTAGTTTCGGGAATTTCTGCTTCTTCTTCTACCGGAAATAGCGCACACTCTTTCCGGTAGAGCCGGACAAAAGATATCTACAGGAATGCATGGTGAGCGTCAGATTTGAAATTCGCTGTTTGGAATAGTCCGGTCACCCTTTTCTATATCCTTATATACGTGACCCCAGATTAGAGGAGCGACAGCGTATCTCTGGGGTCACATCATATAATATTTTTGTAGACTGTAAGCTATTGTATATTGTATTGTATCTCTTTGACATTTTGCACTGTTCTGCCTCGCTATGTTTATGCACCAAGGCAAATTCCTCGTAGTAGGAAGCCTAGCCTACTTGGCTAAATTAAAATCAGATTTTGATTGCCCACGCTGGATTCGACCTGCAGTTCTCTAATGCACCTGACACATCCACACCTAAACCCTTATCGAAAAGTTGGCGAGTCGAGAGCATGGATGACCAGTATTCATTCAGAGAAGTGACATCTGCTCACGATGCTGTAGTTGCATGTCCTTATATGGGGCTAGCGGGGAGTTTACCTATGCTAATTCGGGTGAGCAGCCATGCGCTTTCAACTTGCGAAACCATGGGATTCACCATTAAGAGAAGGCAGGTGCAAACTCATCCAGCTATTTACGAACACGTCGTGAATGGGAGCTTTCTTTAGAAATGTTCTTAGGAAGAAATTTAAGAACGGAACTTAGGAAGATATTTGAGAATGAGGCCCAATTATGTCTAGATGAGCTCCTAGCCACGCCCCTTCATATATTGTGTGACCTAGCTCCTTCCCGAAACCACTCCATAGATACATACCTAACTAAACCTACACTAAACGATATCACTACATTGTCCTAACTAACCTATCTAAATAACCTAAAATAGGATATCGTAGCAAGAATGGAGAAGGGAAGTTGTGTGGGAGAATTTGGAGTGGTTGAACACCAGGCAAGCAGCAGCTTTCTGGACAAGTTCCAGGGGTTTAATGGCTGACGCCAGGGCCTCAGCAAGGAGGGAGTTCCAGCAATCCAGGGTGGAGATGACAAGGTCCTGGATGAGCACATGGGCCGCTTCGTCAGTGAGGAAAGGGCGAATCCTCCTGATGTTGTAGAGCAGGAATCTGCAAGAACGTGTAATGGATGTGATACTGTGCGGAGAACAACAATTGGTTGTCCAGGGTCACACCCAGTTTCCTTGCAGTTGTCATCACCACTGTGTCCTCAATGGTGATGGCCAGATCCCGGTGCGGGCTTCCCTTCCCCGGGAGGAACAGTACTGTAGCTCAGTCTTGTCCAGGTTAAACTTAAGGTGGTGTGTTGCCATCCACTCCAAGATGTCAGATGTGCGCCTCCACTTGTGTGTCAGAAGGGGGAAATGACAGGATCAGTTGGGTGTCATTGGCATAGCAGTGATAGGAGAAGTCATGCGAGTGAATGACAGAACCCAGAGATGTAGTGTAGAGGGGAAAAAGGAGAGGACCCAGGACAGAGCCTTGTGGAACCCCCGTAGTCAGACTACGTGATTCTGACATTGACCCTCTCCATATCATCTGGTAGGAGCGGCCCGTCAGGTAGGATGCAAACAGGGAGCATGCAGAGCCAGTGATGCCTTTCTCCTCGAGGGTGGAGAGATCTGGTGATCTACTGTATCAAATGCTGCTGACAGGTCTAGGAGTATCAGGGCGGATATCATGTAATCTGAAATGATGTGCCCAGTTCTCCTCCCAAACCACTTTAGACCACTAGGACTTTGTACTATCTCTGCTTCCCTCTAGCCTCGTGAGACCATCCTGATCTTGCAAGCTGACATTCTGTTTCTCTCGCAAATCATACTCTCCATAGAGACCAATCAGCGTTCTATGAGGGAATTCAAACAGCTATACGTTCGGCGGATTTAGGTGTGACGACAGCGAGGAGCGGTTGAAGTTAGCGCGTGATAGACAGTGATAGACAGATGGTTCATGATCCAATAACCTCCCAAGTATTTTTGAAAGACCCTGCCCTTTTCCAAACAGTTTCCAACTTTCACTGATTTCACTGTACCATACCCTCATCCATGTATGCTGTTGTTTCTCCTAACATTAATTCATCATCTTCTCATGTGATTCTGCCCGTTGACGTTCCTCCTAATATTCTCATGTTCCTCATGTATAGAATGTTAGGAGCCTCAAAAGAAGCCTGCCCTCCAATGGCAGCCATGGGAGTTATGGCGCATTCATTTCACGTTTGTACGATTGGAGCAGAGGAGTGAGGCAAGCTACCCTGGCTGCTCTGGTCTATGCCTTCTGTGCAGTTTGTTCATATCTTTCTATTACCATACTCAGTTTATGAAAATACTCAGAACAATACTCCAAAGGTGACAAGATGAGTGACTGAACCACCTGACACAGGACTGAATATGGCACATAGGCAAAGCATTTTGTTGAACTTGGATGGGCATTGGCCGAGGCACATTCCCTGGTGTTGTTCCTCTGATGGAACATCCATTGTTGGATCGGACAGCCTCCTGACATGTTGTTCCAGTTGCTCCATGGTGACTTCCAAATAGTTTCCTAATCTCTCCTCCAGTGGCTGTGTGGCGTGCTTGAGAGTATCCTTTGAGAGATGTGGTGGTAAAGTTGCCGGAAACTTGAGTTGCATGCCAAGATTAACTCTCATATCCGACTCCTGGTCGTATGAGTTGTATCTAGCTATGGGAATCTGATTCACCTTGATTTGATATGTGGCCCACATGGACTCAATTTGGCATCATGGATCATAATATTACTTCTCCATGGTATTGGAGGAAAACATGACATTTGAATTTGTTATGATTGTAAACATTGTGGAAGTCTATATTGAAAACAAAGAACAAAGTACTTCAAACACATGGCGGGAGCCAGGGATACAGCCAAAACCCAACATTGTACAACATTTATCCAAATCATCCCCTTGGTCCATGACACAGCGATGCAATGGCGGCCCTGATGACCTGTTAGTCATCCTGTCACCCACGGCACAGGAACTGCAAGATGGTTTTTCCCTGGTTAAGTAATGTTGCCTGAGATTGGACATTGTCGTCCAAGAAAGATCCCAGGGAAACAGTTCACATATGAAGGATTGCCAGTAAATAACTACATACTTCCAGCTACAATACCTGGGGCTAAAATAAGATTGTAAAAAGGACACCGTTCCCCTGCCAGGTGATTCAAGCTTTCCTTGCCCAGGTAAGCCTGGTGCTGTAGGTACAACCTCTCCCTGACCTCCCCTGCCAGTCCGCCAGCCAGTAGGTTTGAGACGCCCCACCCCTCTCTCTTCATGGGTGTAGGAAGATAACAGCTTTGGTTTGGCTACAAAGACATTCACAGAAAAAGATAGAAGTTTTTCTATGCCATCAAAACAAAGAGTTTTGCCAAAGAATTTGGCTTAAGAGGTATGGGGACTCCCCATACCTCTTAAGCCAAGGACCCATACTTGACCCATGCTCCAACAAGTGGAGGAAAAAGTCTATTGGAAAAAAAATCTATTGAAAAAATAAAAATTCAAAATATGTAAAGAAAGCCCAAACAACAATGTTAGCAGATACAAAATGGGACTGTTCCCCATGCACATTAAAATCCAGAAAAAGTAGTAAAGTTCTGGTTAAATCTTCACTAAGCTTACAACTATGTAATTAGATCTAAGAGCAAGCAATACAGTAGGCCTACACTACGAAAGGCTCGAAGCAATAGGATACGAAATACAAAAGATATTCACTTTGATTGTGGCTCACAGTCAATTGGCGAACTACCTCAATATGCAAAATATCAAAGGAAGAAAAACACTAAAAACATTTTGACTTTCTGATCACCATCTGGAAATTGAAAAAGGAAGAAGTCATACATGGGCCTAAGGGAAGAACAGAACGAAAGATGCACTTCTTGGTTTCAGTGGCCAATATATTAATCCAAGGAAAATATACTAGATTTAAGTTTGCCAAAATGGTTCAAGGTTTCTCTCTCTCTCTCTGGTCCTTTTGTTATTGAGAAAAGACAACCGCAATTATACCAGTAGCCTACAATGTGCACCATATGCTGGCGAGCTCACGTTACGTTACCCAGACAGGTCGAATGCATGCGGGACACCACAGAGTGGCTCTTCAGCACGAAAATAATCCATAGTCCTTATATTGATCATTATTCCAAAATATCATCCTCATGTTTATGGATATATTGGCCTGGCATCGCAAGACTAGATGCATTGCAACATCCATGCTTGGCTAATCTGGTAACGGTAGCTGCTCAGCTGCTGCTTATCGAACACAGCAGGATGCAGTTTGCTCAGCATATACAGTCATGTAAGCTGTATGCATGCACGTGTCCTCTGTACATCCAGATATATTCTTCATTACTGGCGTGAGCTTTGATGTTTATCCACTTGTAGGTACAGTATATTAGATGATAATTTTTATGCCATGTAGTGAAGTTACATTAATCTCTACTGTAGGTGAGAGACACATTTGAAAAATAAACTACACTTTAATTGATGTTAGTTCTCTAGCATTATAGAGTAGTTGAGGGGTCAGGGTGATATTATTGATCTATGTTTTTACTTTTGTGGATATTTGTGTAGTGTGAAACCTAATCTTTAACTGGCAAGAGGCCAAACCAAGAGTAATATACTAATCAAACAGTCAAAAGATGTGTTTGAGAGAACTGAAATGGAGCTCCAGAACTCTCCCACTGTGTTGTGATGGAGGACCCGAGTAAAGGACATGGCTCCACTGGGAGGAGATACCAGATCTACAGACGGAGAGAGAGATCTCCAAGGATCTCAGGGCTTACTCTATGCTACAACAGTACATGTACATCCTCTTCCTATATCCCTCTCCCAAAGGGGACGTGTTCATATATCCGATACCTGGCATAAGCTTCCCTGTGGGAAGCCAGCCTGGGTAGGCTATGAGGATTCCCTGCTTTGTAGAGCCGATCTACTGTAGAGCGCATGTCTGCAGACATCCCTGGGTGCCAGGCGATCACGCTCATCTGACCTTATTGAGCACAGCGAGGTTTGACCATTTTATCACCATGAGGAAGGAGTGTGTGTGTGTGTGTGTGTGTGTGTGTGTGTGTGTGTGTGTCTGTGTGTGTGTGTGTGTGTGTGTGTGCATGCGTGCACGTGTGTGTGTGCGTGCACGCATGTGTGTGTGTGTGTGTGTTTACTCTCTCTCCATCTCTGGGTAAATGAAGGCCTTCCAAATTCCTTCCAGAGCCTTCCGGCATAACCCTTCCTGTGAGGTTAACCAACAGCACTAGTCAGGACGCATAAAAGTGGAGGTATGGTCGCAGAGAGTGGTGGGGGGAGGGAGGGATGTTAACAACTGCCTGTTGACGATAAGGCATTGGGGGGGGGGGGGCAGCAGTCTAATCCATATGAATTATGGGTACTGTAGTAAACCACTAAACCAGCCTTTATTACAAGCCGGACCCACATTTCTAAAACGACCTCTTCTTGTTGTTCCTAGCTACTTCAGGTTGTTTTCGCCTGAAACGCAAACAATGCCAGGGTGAGGATTTGTGGGATTTTTAAAATAGCCTCCTCTGAGCTGTGGAAACATTTAGCCGTGCTGTAAATGTGAGCCGTAATAATCACGCTGTCGTTTGATGCCAGAGCTGTGTAGTCTCTCTCTCTCTGTAGACGCAGACTGGTTTATCACCCTGCTCTGCTCTGCCCTGTACCCCACAGAGGACACACCGCAGGGATAGAGGAGGGGGGGAGAGAGAGAGAGAGAAAGAGAGAGAGATAGACAGACATGCAGCTCACAACAGTTATCTGGAATTCATTCAACCCCACAAACTCATGTGCTGTGTGTGTGTGTGTGTGTGTGTGTGTGTGTGTGTGTGTGTGTGTCTGTGTGTGTGTGTATGTGTGTGTGTGTGTGTGTGTGTGTGTGTGTGTGTGTGTGTGTGTGTGTGTGTGTGTGTGTGTGTGTGTGTGTGTGTGTGCGTGCATGCGTGCATGTCTGTGTGTGGTGTGTCTGGGTCCAGGGTACAGGCTCTGTTTTCAGACAAGAGGTAACACTGATGTGGTAGGGGCTGTGGTAAGAGCTGAGGATTTGTGTGTGTGTGTGTGTGTGTGTGTGTGTGTGTGTGTGTGTGTGTGTGTGTGTGTGTGTGTGTGTGTGTGTGTGTGTGTGTGTGTGTGTGTGTGTGTGCGCGTGTGTGTGTGTGTGCGTGCATGCGTGCATGCCTGTGTGTGGTGTGTCTGGGTCCAGGGTACAGGCTCTGTTTTCAGACAAGAGGTGATACTGATGTGGTAGGGGCTACAGTTACAGCATCAAAGCCAATCAGGAAAACAACCTGGATCAAACCACTTTAACAGAGTTGAATGGGAGTTTATACTGAACCAGACCAGACAGTTGATACAGTCCAGACACCCAAGCTAGACTGGCTGTGATGTTACTGTACTTGCTAGACTGATTTATATGACCAGTGTTCTGAGACCCAGAGTAAAGCTCTCGTGTGCATGGGTTAGATCTATAGCTAGGGTTGGAGTTGTAAGGTTAGGGGTAGGGTTAGGGTCACAGCTATGGTTTAGGGTTTGTTAGGGCTTCACATTGTGAAACTGCTTCAGCAAAGTTCTGTGGGATATCAGACGTGTTTGGAGGATTACCAAGCGGAAAACATCTTTTTCCTTTCTGCAATTCTATAATTGAATTCACCATTCATGCTTTATACGACATTTGTACAATGGAGAGTTTGGATACTGGATTCTGATTGGCTAGCAGCCGTTGTATATTCACGATATACCACAGGCAAAGCCTCTTTACCGTTCTGTCTGAAATATTACTGCGCCAATTATTACTGCCTGTAAATACTTAAGTTCCATCGCCTTACCATCTGTTGGTCAAATTACGGTTTCTCCTAAAGAACATTTTTAACATTCAATGCCAATTTTGAGTTGTTCTATCTGTCCTGTAGCCTACCACTCTGATTTATCATCATCACTTTTGCAACTCGCAGTTGCACAGCAAAGGTAGGCTACACTTCGTTCATGGCTAACTAGGTTGGTCAGGAGAGTTAGTTTTGGTTGCTAGGGCTCATTGTTCGTCATTTAAAACTCCATAGCAACGTGATAGTTTAAGGAACTACCTTTCTTGGTGGAGTTCACTAAAATCGATATTAAGACACTGAAATAGTAGGTATTAATCCCATAAATGTTCTATAAAAGCAATAACTCACTCAAGGTTCATTCTATGACAGCAGAATTTAACAGTTTAAGAAACAGTCTTTGATAGCATGTAGCTGCAGTACTGTATTCATAGATGTACAGTAGGAAATGGGGGTCCAGTTGCACCATGTGATTTACAGAACTCATGCATAATACATCACATATGGCTTTGATAAACAATCTGACAAAGAAAATGTGTGCTGCACTGGTTTGTTACGATGTCTAAGACAAATTCATTGTTTATCGTAGAAGAGCTCCAATCCCAGCTCCCGGCATTGTGCCGAAGTGTCCTTGAGCAAGGCACTGAAGCCCAAAATCGCATGCGTCACAGTGTCTAGTACTGTCGCCTCCCACCAAGAAGGTCTCCGGGCCTTTCTTTGTGGAGTTTGCATAGTCTCCCCATGTTTGCAAGGGTTTCCTCCCAAAAGAACCCAATACGAAAAAAATGCAGAAGAACAGACGCTCTTCAGTCCGGTCCCTGAACAATGGCTGCCCACTGCTCCTGGCTGCCCCTGGAGGAGGACATCTTGGATGGGATGAATGCAGGGAGTCGCCCTCACTCACATGTGTTTGTGTGTGTCACACGTGGACAAATAAAGACCAGGTCCAGATTTTTTTTGAAGGAGTGAGGCCTCTGACCAGCCGGTAGGCTGTGTGATGCACAGAGCTGCTTTCTCAGTGTGTTTGTGCCCTGTGTGCCAGCCAGCTACTGTAAGTAGATTTTGGTAAATAATTGAACCACTCTCTCAATCCCACTCCTCTGCCTTCGCTGACACCCCCCCCCCCCCCCCACCCAACCCACCTTGTCAATACAATAGACAACAACGGACGCTACTGTGCACTTGGACACTTGTACCAACACTCTAACAATTGAATCCTATGCAAAACTGTATACTTATTGAGCGTTATTTTATTACACTGCCTACATCTTGGACACAGACATGGTCATCCATGATCGGATGGGATAAGTAGATGAGGATGATACTGATAGACTGCTAGACGACGGATAGTAAATAGTCAGTTTTGGAACCTTTGAATGTCTAGCTGAGTACCTAGGACTGGAATGAGGAACTGGCTAGCACTGATAAGACACTATGGACAAGCGATTACAAGAATTCCAATATACCTGTACCCGTACTTGTTACACATGAGAAATAAAGTTTCTATTGTATTCTGTTCTATTCTATTCTGTGAACTTGGAACCTGCGTCAGATACAGAATGTTTTCCCCGATGAGTTGTGGTAGACTGGCAGGTTGGCATGGCGTATGGGTGTCTGAGAGGCCACGACTCCAGAATGAGTTAGGAAATGGGACCACATCCAGCTTTGGATGACATAATAGTCTAGTGAACTTTTTCACGGCAACAACAAACTATGACAAACTCTTCGCCAGGGACGGTGTACTGTATACGCTAACAGGGCAGGTGCTCGCACGCTGTCGATGGATGGTTGTCCATGGAGCTAGCCCTAAAGTCCTGGACCTCGACCTCGACCAGGATCTGATGCCGGGCGAGTCCGATCCGTTTCAATCGCCCTACTGCTCAACATAGATCTCCTGGACCCACAGTTCAGGCTACACCAGATCCATCTCACCAGGGCTCTATCACCAAAGACCTGTATTCCCTGCTCCTCACAGAGGCCTGGCAAAAAAGCGACGATTATGCTTCTGTAAACGAACATCGCCAACCGTAATATGCCATTCAGCGCACTATTTTCCATCGCACTCAGTAAACAGTCAGGTCAATCAATCAATCAATCAAAGCTTTATTTGTATAGCGCATTTCATACCCAGAGGCAACACAATGCGCTTTACAGAGAACAAGGGAGGTGGGCATACAACCCACTCTCTACATATTCCAGAGGGAAGCAAAAAAACAGTATCACCCGGGGGCCAGATAAGTGAGCTGTAAAAATTCTTCCCTGACCCCTCTCAACAAGGCGATCGAGCAAGCTCCAGGAGTATGTTTGTCTACCGGCTAAGGTGGATCAAATATAACAAAATATGATATCTGTTCCAGTGAATACCACGCAGGCCTGCCAGTCATGAGAGCCAGTCCCTTTCTCCATAAGTTATTTCAATGGCGATTCTGAATGTCAGGTCTTTATCAGGCAAAACGTCATTAATGATCTTATATTTGAACGTACAGTAAATTAGACTGGATGTTTCTAACTGAAATCTGGCTAAATATCAATGGATCAGCAGCTCCCATTGAAGCTTCCTCCCAGTTATCAGATGTGGGGGCAAAAGAGGGGATGAACAACCACCATAGCTACGGATAATTTAAGCTGCAAGAGCGTTTCCTTCGATGATTAAACCCTTTACCGTCTTTGAATATCATGCTATAGTCTGAAAGTGCCAGCGCCCAGTTCTGGCAGTAACTGTGTGTAGGCCATCCAAGCAATGCCCTGCCTTCTAACCAGAATTTTCTGAACTCCTGTTCATCATCCATACAAACGATGATAAGATTATTATCATTGGAGATCATCACATCACAACATACATGTGGATACTGAGCCTGACTCAAAGGCCAAGGATTTTATCTACCTCCTGAATCTCCATTGTAAACAACTCCCTGTTTACAGGTATCTTCTCATCAGAACTCAAAACTGCCTTGGTGAGACCTGTTCTGAAGAAAAGTAACCTAGACTCTTCAGTTCTTAGCAATCTTAGGCCAATCTCCAACCTTCACTTTTTGAGTGAAGTTCTGGAAGAATTTTTTTTTTCACAAACAGATAAATGATTTCCTAGCTACAAGTTGTTGTCTGAGGAAGAGCGTTGTCGCTCAAAACGTCCCTCATATTTTTTGTTCATAAATAATCTTAATGGGAGCTACAGTGTGCGGACTCTTACTTTCTTTGATACACTAGCTACAAGTTGTACCTTCGACATCTTCCAGTCTGGTTTTCATGACCATCATAACACAGAGACTGCATTAGTCAAAGTTGTACTGTCAATGACCTTAGCATGAACGCTGACTCCAAAGAGAGAGAGAGAGAGAGAGAGAGAGAGAGAGATGTCATCCCAAGGGGTCATGTTTTCCTTCTAAGGAAAGAAAATCTAATATACTGTATAATGGGTATAAAATTACCCCACAATGAGAAAACAGAATAATGTCATGTCAACACACAACTATGGAGAAAAAGCTCAGATGAACATAGGTAATGGGTAAACATGGGCAATTCTATCCTCATGAGATCCAGATGGGAGGTTTAGTTCCACCCAAGTTCCACCAAAGCTTACTGGGGCCCCTGGAGAGCATGACCTCGTAACACTATCTGTAGAACGCAAGCCCTGGGGAGGTGGCAAACATTAGCTCACTTGATGGAGGAGGCACACAGGTTTACAATACCTAAAGGTTGACACTGCTTCCAGTTGGGAAGTACCTTCAATTCACATTTGTTCCCATTGTGCTTTCAGAAGACTGGTACAGTAGGCTACCATGACATCATGGATGAGGCATTCAAAGATGATGCCCCATTCATTCCAATGAAAGTTGGTTACCCAGACATACCATGGATGGATCAAGGTGTCATCTGGATAGCCTGTGGCTGCTGGAGTTGGCAGAGAGGGAAGCAAAAGGACCCAATCCATCAGGGTCAGGATAAGGCCAAGTCCAAAAATACAATTTAAAATCCCTTCAATTTCTATAGCGTTTTCTTGAATCTGCCTTGAGTGTCTGGTGGGTGGGGGTTTGCATTGTACCATAAAAGATCAAGCAAGCCCAGATAAGTACAGCGTAACTTAAATTTAGTATTTCGACACAGTTCTGGGCAGGATCAGTGTCAATTCAGTCAACTTGGATCATATAATTACAAACTGGAAATGGTACTCAGCGAGTACAGACCTTTGCCCCTGAATGCATTTCGTGGCTCTGTGCACACAAAAATTGAATGGGTTCTACTGTAAATTGGCCCGTGCTACACCCCTCCACTGAGTTTCACGAAAAGCAGTCTTGTATTTTTTGTGTAGTCCTAGTCCAAAAAATGAATGGAGCCGAATGGCCGTCCGGGCCATGTTTGGCCTGGGGCGGAGGTAAAAATGACTGGAGGTGAATTTCCTTTCATTTCAAACCTTTATTTATACTCGTAAAGCATTGAGGTTTCCCTCATTTACAGTGTCGATGAGTTTACACGTATACACAAATAACAACAGAACAAATACAATATACAATAATAATAATAATTATTATAATAATTAAAAACAGTTACAGGTCAAAGTACAAAAGTCAAGAGCCATGGATTTAAACTCTGTGATTGAAGGAAGTACCTCAAGCTTTAGAGTCTGTTGCAAAGTACAGTATTCCAGGTATAAGGAGCATCATGGAAAAAAGCAGCTCTAACAAGTTCAGAATGCTCTCGAGGAACCCTAAAAACAAGCCGATCATTTGATCGGGTCTGGTAGGTACAGTACCAAGGCTCCTGTCCAACAGAGATTAGATGTATGGTGGAAGTTTACCAATAATGGCTAAAAATAAACAAATACCAGTGATAGTTACGCCTTACAGAGAGAGGAGACCAGCCTACCTTATCATAAAGAACACAGTGGTGGGTGTCATAACTATCACCTGTAATAAATCTTAGGGTGGAATGGTAGACAGAGTCTAGGGGTTTCAGGGTAGTCAAAGAAGCATGTCTATAGATTGTGTCATCATAGTCTAATACTGATAAGAAGACAGCTTGAATAATTATCTTCCTGCTGAACATAGGAAAGCTTGAACGGTTTCTGTACAGGAAGCTGATTTTCTGCTGCAGCTTAGAGGCTAGACAGTCTACATGAAACTTGAATGAGAGTTTATCATCCAGCCATGAACCAAGATATTAGTACTCAGTGACTCTCTCCATACGCGAGCCATTAGCCGTTAATAAATGGAGCCTGTCATAAGCTGCAATCCTGGCTCTAGAAAACAACATAAACCTAGATTGGGTGGCTGTATGTGGCTGGCTCTGTAGCGCCCCCACCCCCCTATCGGGTCACAGCCAGCGGGGAGCAGAGCAGTGCACTCCGGGCTCCCCTCCCCTGCCCACACACACACACTCACGCCACCGAAAACATTACCTCTTACCCTGCTCTGTCGCTGGGGGCGGAGGTAACTACAGACAAAGTTTAGTCAAATGAAGGGACTGCAAATAATCACATTGAGACGATGGTATCAGGTGTAATTTTTAATGAGTCAACCAATAAACTCATATCTCAAACAAAATAAATATTAATTTTATGAATGGATTCCAAAATGCTTGATCCACCATCCGAAATGACTGATCTGCTCTTGAAAAACCATTGCAAAAGATACAAACTCTTGGAATATTGTGCATTGCATTAGCCATTTTATTACATTTGTTGAGATAATTATGATAGTTAGTAGTAGAAAATAAATAAACATCAAATAAATGTTTACATAAGGCTGGCATTCAAAGCAGAGTTTGAATTCAGTGAATGGTTGAATATGACTACCAATGCCAAGGACATTCCTGTCAAAACCAGGATGATAATAATATGGCAACTGTAAATTCATCCTCATTATACTATCAGCTAAAGTGGTACTGCTTGTAAAATGACATGACCATGTATTGTTATTTACGGGAAAGTCCTGCATTTTTAATGTCCATCAAAAATTCCCTTTACATACAGTAGCCTATCTTAAAATAGGGTTACATTTTAACTCCATGTACCTGTCTCAATTCCAACAACTTTTTCCCTGTCTAGTTTTGCTCTGAAACGAGCAGGACTTGTCTTGTTTATCAACTAAGCTACAGTATGTAAGTCTTTCACATTCAAATGTTCAAAGTGTGTCGGGTGAGCTAAGCTAATTATCAGGACCGAGACAGGCAAAAGACCACACGTACTGCAAGTGACTTTAAGTAACTCCCCCAGAGTTAAAACATATTCAGCTAGTGCTATGGTGCCATCTACAGTATGCTGTCAGCTAAAAATGTGAATGCTCATTTCTCAAACAGAAATCACGTATCCAGTCATAGTGACACAGAGAAGTTTGTTTCTCAGACGAAAAGGACTCAAAATCCCAGATAAACCAGCATAGTTTCATAAAAAAAACATTTCAGACATGGAACCCCCACTGGGCAACCTTTAGCTTCTTAACTCACTGCTAAAGAGCTCCCCATCATTGTACATGACACACCTTCAGCGTCACTCTTCTCTTCTCTCAGGTGAGTTGAGAGTGTGTGTTCAGGTTCCTTGCCTTGTACCTTTTCTTGAACTTTGTGGGAAATTTCCTTGCGTTCGATGTATTTGCATTCCTGTGGAACACGTGTAAAACAATGTTAAAGTTGTCTCATCGACTCCCACACAGTTGACATGATGTACTGTGTCAATGCTGTTCCAATCTCTCCTGTTTATTATGTTTAACTTTTATCTTTACAAGAAGTACTGTATGTGGGTACAAAATTCTAGCCTCAAGTACATGTTTTAGGAGTTCTAAACCTCAAGTAGTATATCTTGAAAGCTATAAATAAAACATGGGCCCTGTACTATGAAGCAGGATTACACTAAATAACTTTAGGTTTAACCCTTGGCTGTAAATGTCATGAAGGTCGTTAAGTTTTCACCGTGCCATACCGCCATGATAACTTATCCTGCTGAGCTCACCTGCCCCAGAGCAGGGGCCTTATTTATAAACGCTGCGTAAGTGCAAAAGCATATGTACAGCACTTTCTAAGCAACCACTTTCTAATCAATTCTGACGCAGAAGCGGAGACAGCTTTTGTTTTGAGAAGTTTGAGAAGTTCTGTGCTGTGCTATTGAATAAATATCAGGGTGTGTGAATGTTTTCACGAATATGCCACCGTCTGTTCATGTCCCGCATGTTGTCACTCTTTTGATTAAAGTTATATCATCATCAAAAGATGAATGTAGGCCTACTATTTTAAACCCCACTCCCCTCACCTCTAATCGGCATGATTAAGGATAATAGGCCTACAAACGGAGATGTCTGTTTTTGCTGTCTGAACCCCTCAGTTATGTTGCAGCTACCGTACAGTAGTGTAATCGGGAATAATATTTGGATCTGTAATCGGATCTGTGATTATTGAAAAATAAGCTATTAAGGAATTAGTTTGTTCATGTGTGAGTCAAGATCACAAGGAATTAATAAAACCGTTGGGTTTAATTAGGAATAGGCTACAACACACGCACAGTAGGCCTACAGGTATATGTTGGCTCATAATGAACAAACTGGATAGGCTTAATCATTTAGCCTAGCCAAACGGTTCACACAGTTATCATTCTCATAAATAATAAGGTGAATCGTAGGACAAATTGCATTTAAACTGATGCGGTTTTCGACTAATATTGTTATCACAGTAACGGATTGGGATCCAACCAGTGATCTTCAGCCCTGTCATTCATCCACCACACAGTCATGTTTCAAATTCCGCTGCATGATTGCAGTTGTTTGATTTAGTCAAGCAAGCTAGTACAAAGTTATCTTGGTTATGTAGGGCCCTAGTCACAGGGTGACCAGATTAGGAGAAGTTTCTGTACCAGAGCACACTAAAACCTGAGGCAACACTTACTCTATGTGTGCAGTCGGAGTATAGCAGAAGCTGAGACACTTGGTGTCACGTCTGTCCGCGCAGACACATCGGCCCGGAAGCTCTCTCCTCAGTCGGACAGGGAAGGAACCAACTCCATACGGCACTACCTGGCTGGAGAGGAGTAGAAAACATCAGGCAGATCAGTCAAGCATCTAGACTATTCAGGGCCTACTCTACAGAACTGACGCTCTTTACACTTGTAGGAACCATTAAGGATTATTTTGTTATCCCTGTGGGAGAACTTTCTGAAAAACCTGTTGAGAACACTTGAGTTTTTAGTTCCAGTTGGAACCATTTATATTTAGCCTTATTCACTTTTTACTGGTTTTGAGATTCCTTTTTGCAGATTTTTAGATTCCTTCTTTATCTTTTGTATATTTCTGTATATTTTCTGTATATTTTTTGTATATTTTGTATTTTTTAAAGATATTTGTTGGTACTTTTCTGTACTTTCTGTACACCTACAGTATAAACTGTATACTGCATACTGTATACTGTGTGTTTTTGTGCTTTATTGTAGTGCCCCCTTTTATACATTTCTTTGCCCACAGTGCCTTTGTGTTGAGTTTTCTATTGTACTTGTGTGTATATCTTTGGTTGCAACAAAATAATTTCTCTTTGGGGATAAATAAAGTTGATATCTATCACTAATCCTAATCTTTTTTTGTCAGGCAAAGGTTCTGGCTAGAGCCATTTGAACAACCGTTTCCCACCAGGAACCAAAAAAGGATGTTCAAAGCAGCATGTTTCAAAGAAGGTTCTACCACCATGGCCACCAAATGGTCTCGGAAATCCTTTTTGGTAAACGAGTCTAGTACAATATTGTATGTATCCTCATCAGCCACTGGAAGCCCTCAACATTCCTGCTTTGCTGGGTGACCCTAATGGCCATGTTCCCCTTTCTCCCGTCAAGGTCGTAATGTGTCTGCTGCCCTTTCCCGAAGAGACGACCACACGCACCAAAACTACACAGTCCAAAACCAAAGTGAAATAATACACTGTAAAAAATAAAATAAAAATAAGGTCTAAGGTGAAACCTGAGCAAATATTTGCCATCTCTAGAGACTCCCAATGAGTGTGATTGTATAACTAACTTCCCGGACACATTGGACTCATTTCCAATACTCTGGGGATGCAGTCCACCCGCCTCTCCAACTTCCTTTCTGGAAGTAATATCTGAACTAAAAGGATTGTTGACCTGCAAGTCTGTTTTTTACCAAACCAGTCACGTCCGATCGATCATTTCAGAAGGGGAGGAGGAAGGATGGGATGCGCAGACGTGGGCCAGTCCGCAATATATATATCCCTTTGGATTTGTCTTTTATGTCGGCGCCTGGGCTGTGGTGAATCAGTCTGGTACTACTCACGTCAACCAGGGCCCATCTGCCCTCCATCTTGGCTCTGGGCCAGCCTCATGCCTGGCCCAGGTTAACCAGACCACACGCTCAACTGCAAACAGATGCCCCTGGCTCAAAGCAGCCACACACAGCAGGGGACAAATCCCAAGTGACACTCTTTCTACAGCAGTGATCTTTATATGTGGCTTTGGTCTGAAGTAATGTAGCCTACAGGCCTATTATGTAGCATCGAACCTGCCTCTTTTGCTCTGCATGCAGAAACATCTACCGGTAGTGCAATGCTCACACACGCACACACACACACACACGCACGCATGAGCTGCATGATTAGCATCGTGTGTGTGTGTGTGTGTGTGTGTGTGTGTGTGTGTGTGTGTGTGTGTGTGTGTGTGTGTGTGTGTGTGTTGTGTGCACGTGCGTGCGTGTGCGTGTGTGCGTGCGTGCGTGTGTGCGGGTCTATACAAACACATGTGACACATGTTAAACGACCAAGCAACATGACAGCAATGGAATTATATTTGGGCCCCTGCAATGTATTTTGAAGTATTGAAATGTGTGTCCAGATCTATACGAACAACATCACAGGCACGTGTTCAATGGGCACAGGCAAGCTTGCTAGCTAATGATTAGCTTGCTAGCTAATACAGTATGTTTATGTTTTTATCCATCTCTAGCTAGCTAACTATTTCAATTTGAATGCAATAGTGGACCTCTGCTGTCAAGATTCTTTCAACTGCACACGTCTGTTGTACAGTAGTACATATAATGGAAGGTCCGCTCTCTTTTATATAGGTATTGCAATAGTGGCGCAGCAGGCATGGCAGTGACAAAGTGGGTCATAGATTTTCATGTCAGGTTTTCATGTTATGTCACTTTTGCTAGCATAGCTTACTTGTTACATGAACCAGACGACTTCCAGTGGATCGTTGCTAAGGGTATCAGATGTACTGTATGTAGCTACATTCCTCAAGTCATCAAGGCTGAACTATTGCCACAGGGATAATAATCCTTAATTGTTTATTAGGATTCCTGACACGAGCCTCCAAAAGCTCCCGTACATCCAGAACAGTGCTGCCAGGATCCTGAGAAGAGTGCAGAAATATACCCATATCGCTCCTTGTCTCCTACAGGATTGAATTAAAAACCCTTCTCCTAACTTTCATATGCACCCATGGTAATGCACCTCCTCACTCCACTAAACCCCTCCTGCAGTCTTCAATCTGGAAGCCTCAAAGGGGAACTTGACCTCCAGGGCGCACTGATGTCCGGAGGCGCACTGTGTATGACCTCCAGGGTGCACTGAGGTAAAATACACTTGCTTTCACTCGAGAAGGAATGCAATTCAATATGCTCGTCGGAAGATAATAATGGAAATTGGAATTTATCGTCATCATATCCCCTACGTTGTTACAACTAACAACATAAGGCGTATGCTGAGGACCTGTTGAGGATTACACGCTACATCTTGATAAGAATCTTGCTTAGTTGCCCCCCGCAATAGTTTGTCGTGCTCACGAGAAAGCTAAAGATTATATTTTTTGTCCATGTCACTTTAGGGGCTCTGTACTTTTGGGATTGTTTTCACAATGAAAAGTGCTTTATAAATAAAATGAATTATTCTATTATTATTAGTATTATTAGTATTATTAGTATTATTAGTATTAGTATTAGTATTATTATATAGTTTTTTTCTTCACATCATGAATTGGGGGGGCACAACTATATAATGGTAAGTATATTTGGAACAGGCACTCTGCTAGTATTGCAGATTATCTGTTTAGTACTGCCCCCCAAAATTTGCATCACTGGCCCTAATGGATATGGAAGGGGGGCTACTATTTGTCCAATTTGTTCCACAGAGACTATTTACATTTCTAAATGATCAACCAATCCCTGTACTCAAAACATCACATGTCCATGTGGAATGACACTACTGTAAGACATTTAAGGGTGAAGTGGAGATCCATGGTGGACGCTGTATGCTCCTAAGGGGGCCAAGAGGATTAAGTCTAATAAGTCAAGACATTAAAGGGTAAAATTCCTGGCCACTGAGCGTCAGGTTCCACAGTGTGGTTGTTTGTTCCTTTCTGATAAAGAGAGTAAAGTAAGGTTTACTTAATTGTACGGTTCTGTGATGCTGAGTTTAAACTTTTTTGTAGAGTCTGTCTCTCTGTCTTTAATGGCTGTTTTTGGCTAACCAAAGAGAACTATATTGGTTACCATGGAGACTTTGGACTTCCAGAGATCATAATGAAAGCACTTTTCCACAAGCACAGGCTACCATCCCTCTCACTAATTGGATGCGGGCATAGACATAAAGACTAGAGAGACCTTACTTATTGTGGCCTTAGAATGGTACACAACCGCTAGCACAACTTCCTGTGAGAGAATGAATGACCCTTCATTCATTACAGTAGTTGGAGGCATACTGTGATAGCTTAAGATACAGTATGCCTAGTCCTCCTTGCAGAGTTAGCACATGAGTTACAGAATACAACAAGAGCATGTGGCATACTGTACATGGAAGGAGTTGGGCAGCGTTCTGATTGCATGTGTGTTTTGTGACGTGTCGCCTCACACGTGTGTAATTGGGCGTCACTTGCCGTGTAGCGAATTAAAACAGACCCCTCCAGCTCCCACATTATAGTGCTGCACAGTCATAGCAAGTGACTTGCTCAAGGGCACAATGGCGCGTCATCCAGCTAAACACGTGATTGATAAACAAGTTATTGATAAAAATGCTATTGAGGTGTGAAGGGACCAGCGGGAAATTCCAGAAAGCGGGCTTAGTGAAAACCCAAGAGTTTGCTAACCCTGAGATTGAACTGAATTGAATCTCAGGGCTGGCAAACTCACAAGTCTTCGCCAAACCCACTTTCGGGAATTTCCGCCCGGCTTGGCTTGGAGAACTCACCCCGGCGTGTTGACCCACACGATGCCGATGTGGCAGAAGTAGACGCACTCCTTATCCTTCAGGTTCTCGCAGGAGCAACGCTTCTCCCTCCAGTGGGCCCGGTGGGCGAGCTGCGTCGGGGGACTCCCCTCCTCTGAACCAGGCCCGGGTGTGGAGCTGGAGGCTGAGTACGCTGGGAGGGGGGGAGGGAGGGAGGGAAGGAGGGAGGGAGAGAGGGAGGGAGAGGACCGTGAATATGTGTCTCTTATCACTGTTGCGGTGAGAAGCAAGCGGTGCAGCTGTTTGAGATTGCCGAGGGGCGATCAAACATAAATGGAGAAATCTTGCACAGCTGGGGCTGTTCTCGGCATGTCTGTCTCATCATTCGTCCAACGAGGATCTACAGTATGTCTTTCTAGAACAGTTTGCTCATTGACTGGCCTCAGACTCAGCTACTCTCTACTGCATCTCTGCTCTCTCTGGTCCAGTCTGGCCTGGCTTGCGCCCGGTGACCACAACCTTCCACAACAGGTTTTACCTTTAATCCAGCACTGCCCATCTCTCTATCTGTCTCTATTAGGCCTTTGCTTTGCCCAGGTACTAGGGACTGTGTCTCTGTCTCCCTGAATCATCCAGCTGTGCCGAGGATCTCCTGATAACCAGAATGATCCAGATCTCAATCGGCCATCATCGCTCTTTGCCGGGCCAGACAAAGGTTATGTCACTGCAGTACAGTATGTGTGCTCTGAGAGCTACAAGTGATTATGGTTGATAATTTAGTCAAGTACATGTGGTAATTAGTCATTTCTTTCTCGCTGGTTTGAATATTTTAATATGTGCTCTATAAAAAAAAGTATTCAGTGATCACATCCTGTAAATAAGGCATCGTGGAGCATCAGAGAACTGATAGAGACAACATTAATAACATTAAGACATCAGACAGTCAGGGCCTCTGCAGCTAGTCTGCCGGGCTGAGCCGTGGTATGTCTGTTCTGGTTAGCCACCGAAGCAGCTGGGTCTGGGGGTCTCGGAACCTGAGCAAAACCAGATTTCTCTCTCTCTCTCTCTCTCTCTCTGGTCTGTTTACACACACACACACACACACACACACAGAGTCTGCTGTAAAACGTGAACGTCTCGTCAAACTGTGAACACAATAAACTGAAAAACCCACTAGACTGAATTGTCGTCTGATCCCAGGAGGTGTGGAAGTCTAGTATAATTTCACAGCTTCAGATGAACCTCCATTGTTCCTTCAAAGCCGAAGCCATCCCTCTATTTCTCTGTCTCACCTCAAGATGAACCGGCTCGTGAGAGACACAACAAGGTTGGGAGTCACACGCCAAAACCAATGTTTTTGTTTTTGTATCAGAATGAAAGAACAAAAGGAGAAAATATGATCAGAATGAATGAACAAAAGGAAGAATAAACAACCCATGATATGTGGAATGTCTGAAATATGAGTCAGTGACTAGATGTGCAGGTGTTGAATCATAACCAATAAAAGACAAGAGAACAATATTTGAATGGAAACCAGAGAATGTGCTCTCGGGGGAAGAGAGCAAGCCGCTGCTTGACTTGGGGTTGTCGTGGCTGGGAGAGGACACTCAGGGCCAGGTGTTCCCTCAGCCCTGTGAGCCCTCCCGGGCCCCGCCTACTGGACCCCTACATCAAATCAAACTTTATTTATATAGTGCCTACAACACAGACAAGACGGTAACACTTTACAATAAGGTACACAAAATGTGATTAGTCACTGAGTAACTAATGAGGAACCAATGATTAGTTCATGACTAACTGAATAACTCACTAGTTATTGATTAACTATGAATCCATGACTGTATAGTAGATAATGATGGGTTACAAGAGAACAGACTGGGGACTATAGTAATTACTGAGGAACCAATGATTAGTTAATGAGTAGTTACTGATTAACTATCAATCCATGACTGTAGATAATGATGGCTCCCTAGAGGACAGGCTCATTAACTAACCATTGATCAGTTGTTCTATTCTGTTTTCTAGTAACCCATAATCTACTATACAGTCACAGATTCATAGTTAATCAGTAACAAATAATTAACTAATAATAGGTTCCTCCTTAGTTACTCAGTAACTACTCACATTTGTGTGTACCTTATTGTAAAGTGTTGCCATACAGCTCATTGCTCATGTGTGTAGCATCTTTGTTTTCTGTGTTTTATGTTGCTTTACTGTGTATAGTTGTATTATGTAATCAGGGCGTTATTGGAAAAGAGAGCTTGCTCGCAATTGGCCTTCCCTGAATAAATAAAGGTGAAATGACAACAAAAAAAAAAGTGTACTGTATGTACAGTATCTGTATCAATCAAATCAGTGTCATAGATAAAAAATCAATTTTGCTTTAGGAACGAGTCCCTGAACTCAATGTTATCAATGTGTTGAATCTCAATCCCAAAACCACATAAGTGAGAGTGGAGTCGAGTCGGGAGTTGATTGGAAGAGACATCCGTTGGATTACTGCTTAATCCGTAACCTACCACTTTAGTGAGAAGCCTCCTCTCTACATTATTGAAGCAATATCTGCCTGGCTGCCGGCTGTGGATGTTATGACAGCATCAGTCATGGGGTATAACCATAGAATCTACCACAGATGCCAGCTCCACTCCAGTATAAACGTTAGCCGTTGGTCTGAATGACCAGCAGCAGCAAGTTTAAGAATGTTATATATCATGCATAATATTTGCATAAAACCGCAGATATTATTACTGCTATTCAAACTAATAAAGAGACCTGATCCCATGAGTGTAGTTACATAATATTCAACTATGATACATAATCCAGATGTTTGATGTAGGTATTTGTATTCTTAACCCATAGCATTGAGTGTTGGTCTTTGCTCAGATAACATCCATGAGATTAAATGTTACAAGTCAAGGTATTCATAAATTATGTTCACGGTTCACTATTCGTACCCAGTAGGCATACTTTTACAGTATTGCACCTCAGAAAATCAGCATTTAGTTAGAGGTTCTCCCTCAAACTTTTGGGTTGACATTTACACTGGACGTTTGGATTTAAAAACCTAACACTGACCCCTACATTCTCGTAAAGGTGACTTCTATTTTGTCCTCCTCAAGTCTTGCTTGTTATACATCTAGGTCAACGTTCATGGTGAGAGTAAGCGCTGCCTCGGGTCTTTGGGGATTTAAACCTCAGACACGTAGCGCTGAATCCCTGCTTCCCCTAGTTAAGCCTTCTGGTTCAGGGGCCAGGTTGGTCAAGTGTGCAGTAGAGTATGTGCGCGCGTGTTGTGGGCCAAGTTGGTAGTAATAATGAAGTAATAAAGATACTGTTGTTTCCAGAACTTCAGCTCTGAAGTCTGATGTTTTACAACTCATCTTCTTGTGTCTGTACAGAAAGGTCTCAGGTCAGAGTAATAGTGACTCTGCACTGACTGAAGAACATGTGCGACTTCTGACTGTGAAGCTGTGCAGCAGTTCATTCTGATTTGTTTTAAAGGAGACATTTGGTATTTAGTACGGTTATAAGGTTATTTTATGATCTTATACAACGGTTCATAGAAAAATATTGACAGACTTTGCACTCTTGAGATATTAGTGTTAAGTACAGTAGTACACAATGGATCTCTATGGGCATATTAAGGCCCATGCCGAAGGGTTCAATGTATATGCCCATAGAGATCCAGTGTGTACTTAGCTGTGACATGAGCAATGAGAACTAATATCTCAAGAGTGCAAAGTCTGTCATTTTTTTAAATATGGACCGTTGTATGATGGTAAATAATCTTAAAACAGGGCTGATGATGCTAAATACCAAACTAGTCATTTAAACATCATGCTTAAGTCATTACAGTAGGTAGCTACCACAGTAATATACAGTGTGAAATACTGTACATGGAAATAAATGGAAATGTAAAACGTAATATTTTTGATACTCAAACATAATCAAATAACTTACTGAGTCTAGATCATAATCAAATAACTGACTGCGTCTGCTAAGTATGAAGGCAGTTCTGGTGTAGTTAAAACAGACTGATTCAACACAGTTCTCCTCAGTCAGACCCATATCAGACCAGAAGCAGTTTCTTGGACATCTGTTAAGTAGTCACTCCATAGTGAATGAGCTGAGGAATTAATAGGTACAGTAACAGTTTCCAATTATGCCGGCTCCATAAAATGCACAGCATTGACATGCGGGCATTGAGGGCCATTTCAGAGCAGTACGATTTCACACAGTTAGATCAGAAACAGGGCAAGTCAATAGGAAACAGTTGATAAATGTGCCGCGTAGAGAAAAACAAACTAATCAAGCACGCCGCTCGTTATTCAGATGGTCTCGGCGACTAGAGGCAGACATATGATCAGGGATCGGTAGTTGACCTGACCAGCAGGACCCAGTCACTACAGGATGCGTCCATCAGACACGTTTAGACGGTAGTATTAGTATTAGTATTAAGTTATTACTCCACAGTGGGGAGAGTAGAACACCTGTGCTAAAAGACACCAAAATGCTACAGTATGATTAAAACCTGCAGGGGAGGGAAGTATCAACATAGACTAATACAAACCAAGGTGCCGCAATTTTCATTTTCATATCCAGTCAGATGTATTCAACCTAACTGGAGACTTTAAAGTAGACTGTTAGTTCTAAACCAGAGAATAGATCCAGACTTCTCCAGATGAGTAAACCCTTCTCGTTACCTTGCTGTTCCAGTATCAGCACCAGCGTGGTGGTGATGATGAAGTAGAGGGTGGAGAGGTCCATTATCCTGGGAGCAGAACCGCAGCAGGGTTCTCGTATGACAAGTCCCGGTGTGAGAACAGTAGAGCACAGTAGGTCCTAAAGCCGAGACGGTTAGATCCAGATGGAGAGATCCGTGTGGAGGAGAGGATAGAGGTCGGGGACAGACGGGAATCTGTCTGTCTGTCTGTCTGTCTGTCTGTCTGTCTGTCTGTCTGTCTGTCTGTCTGTCTGCCTGTCTGTCTGTCTGAGCAGTACTACCACCACTAACAGCACCACACCCCACTGTTCCTGTGTGTGTGTGTGTGTGTGTGTGTGTGTGTGTGTGTGTGTGTGTGTGTGTCTGCGTGTGCGTGTGCGTCTGCCCGTGTTTCTGTGTGTGTGTGTGTGTGTGTGTGTGTGTGTGTATGCTGACTGGATGATTGGCTTGTCCCTGCTACTGCCGCCTCTCTCTGCCCGTCTCCCAGGGCTATCCCCACACACATGGAGAACATCCCTGCACTTGAGGGGTGGAGCCATGAAGTGATCTGTGTGTGTGCAAGTGTTTTGGGCGTGTGCGACTATCTGACATGACAGAAACCCTCCCCACCCTTCACCGATAGCATCCAGCAGCATACTGTACATACAGTAGATCCGGGAAATATACGGGAGTCTGCAGAGTGTGTGCGCGTGTGTGAAAGTAGGTTTCATGACCTTGTTCTGTGTGACCCTATGCATGACGGGCAAGGGGTCAGCCAGGTCAACCAGCTACGGAGCATGACCGCAACAGAGGTTAACCAGATGTTAATAGGCAGGTCGGAGGAGACGGGAGAGAGGCGGGGTGTTCAGGTCGCGAGAGATACTGGACGCGGGTAAAGAGGATGTTTGGATTAGCGAGGGGGGGCAGGAAGTCGAGGGGGGAGAGAGAGACAGAGAGGGAGAAAAAGAAGGAGAGAGAGAGGGAGACAGATGGAGAAAAAGAAGGAGAGAGAGAGGGGGGGGGGGGGGTCGGAAGAACAAAGCACACCCAGCTCAAAGAAGAAAAATAAAAGTCTGTGAGAGAGGAGAGGAAACCCGGGGTCTGTGTTGTGCCCTGAGCAGGGGAAGCTGTCTAGGAGCACCTCTTTAAGCCAGACCAAGGGAAACCCACTGTGGTCAACCGACATCTTAATTAAAGTTATAAAGAGTCAATTGAAACATGTCAATAGAAGCATCTGCACACCAGACCTATTCGTAATTGCTTAACGGTTCTCGTATTGGCAAAGACTTTTTGGGGGGTTCCTTTGAAATTGTTTACAGAACTTCCCGCAGTAGATACCCTGGGATTCAACCTGTGTACTCAAACTGTTTTCACTTGGCTAGGTTGTTCACCACTCAGCTATCCGGGAGCTCCCATTAGTGGAGAAGAGTCTTTGTGCTATCAAAGCATCGAATGCACTATTGTTGGAGTTTAAAGCTAAACCATTAGGGGTCTGCTTCTGATCTAAAGAGATTAACCTGTGAGTAACCTGATCTTCACACAAACACACGCATGAGAGTTCCCCCTGAGCCATCTTCAATGGGGCCTGTAAGTTGGTCCGGGTAAGTGTGTGCATGTGTGTGTGTGTGTGTGTGTGTGTGTGTGCGTGTGTGTGTGTGTGTGTGTGTGTGTGTGTGTGTGTGTCTGTGTGTGTGTGTGTGTGTGTCTGTGTGTGTGTGTGTGTGTGTGTGTGTACGTGTGTGTGTCTGTGTATGTGTGTGTGTGTGTGTGTGTGTGTGTGTGTGTGTGGGTGTTTACGTGTGTGTGTCTGTGTGTGTGTGTGTGTGTGTGTGTGTGTGTCTCTGTGTGTGTGTGTGTGTGTGTGCATGTGTGTGTGTGTGTGTGTGCGTGTGTGTGTGTGTGTGTGTGAGCGTGTGTGTGTGTGCATGTGTGTGGCTGTATTCACTCTCCCGCCCTTCCAACTCCGGCTCCCCGGGCTCTGGGGCTTCTCATTAGCCAAGATTAGGCTTAGCTTTGCATTCAGGGGGGAGATAATTAAAGACCTTCTGAAACACAAAACAACATCTTATCCCCTGTGCTGCCCCCACACTCTGCCCTCGGCTACAGCAATTGAGGTGAGATGGCGGGGCAGAGGGAAATGAAAAACTTCAGAGTGTTTTTTTCTCCGACCTAACTTTTCTCCCCTGAGTCTGTGGACGGGATTTAATGAACGGTTAGTCATTGGGGTTGTCGGGTGAATAGGCCACGCCCCCTCTCTCGCCCAGACTCCTAAGGTTCACGCTGCTGGGATTATCTCCACAGAGTGTTCAGAATGTAAAAACTAAATTTAACCTCTAAAGTAAAGGGCATCGCTCACTGGTGTGTCATGATCAGAGAGAGGACAGGGGAAGACTTTTAATTTCTGCGCTGTTTTTAGACAGCGCGGATAAAAGCCCCATTTTGGGGCTGTGGCCGATAGATGTGATCCGTGGATCGGTGCGTTACAACGTCGCTTCGCACCAAGAAGGTCCTGGGTTCGGTTCCCACATGGGCTGTCTCTCGGGCCTTTCTGTGAGGAGTTTGCATGTTCTCCCCATGCTCACTCGGATTCCTTCCACATAGATCCCCGAATATTAAAAAAAGAAAACATGCAAAAGAACTGATGCTCTTCAATCCTGTCCCTGACCATGACTTAGACTGAGCACTTGTACTTGGCCCTTGACCACTGAAAGCTGCCCACTGCTCCTGGCTGCCCTTGGAGGAAGGACAGCATGGATGGGTCGAAATTAAATTTCATCTGCTGACCACATTGTGTGTGTGTTGTGTTTGTGGTCACCGCTTCCTGTGTGGGTGTCATTGTTGTATGACAATAAAGTGGATTTCCTTTCTTATCCTTTTCCTTCAGGTCTCAGTAGAATATCTAAACCTATAAAATTGCCTCTTAGGTAGGCAATTTTTAAGTGCCTTGGGATTAGCTACTCACCAACTGGAAGGAGTTACGGCCAGTCTCCTTCTGATAGGGGGAGGTGCATAATTTACCATCTTCTAATTAGATCCACATATCAAGGAAATGTACACATTGGGATTACACTCTATAGAGAATTATAGATCTGGGCTCATAGTGTTGAGATAAGAGGGGAATTTTCTACTCTGCTTTAAATATGCTTTTCTTCTCTGAGAACCTTTACATATATCATCAAGGTATCTAAATTATCTAATGACATTGTGATAAAATGGATTTCTGCTCTCATCCATCCATCCATCCATCCATCTTCATCCGCTTATCCGGGGTCGGGTCGCGGAGGCAGCAGCTCCAGCAGGGGGCCCCAGACATCCCTTTCCCTAGCAGCATCAACCAGCTCTGCCTGGGGAATCTTTAGCCGCTCACAGGCCAGTGCGGAGATGTAGTCCCGCCACCTAGTCCTGGGTCTACCCCGCTGCCTCCTCCCAGCCGGACACGCCTGGAACACCTCCCTAAGGAGGCGCCCAGGAGGCATCCTCACTAGATGCCCGAACCACCTCAACTGGCTCTGCTCTCATTGAAGATAAAAAAAAAAAAAATGGCTCAACATAGCTCACATAAAGATTGGTATTGCTAGGAGCAAATTACTGCCCGTACTGAATTTTTTTTTTTTTAGAAAGCATGCAGAAGAACAGATGCTCTTCAGTCCCGTCCATGACAAGGACTTGGACTGAGGACTTGGTGCCTGAGCATTTGGTGCCATACTAGTGCCTTTGATCTGCAAGAAGTACTGTCCCTGCTGGAATATGCAATAGAAATATCAAGTGCTTTACAGGGAGATGAGCTCAGCTGTTGTCTGTGTCCTTGTGCTCATCCTGTTTCAATCAATGACGTCTGTGACTTTTATTTGCATTCCCTTTGAAGCTTGTGAGAAAAAGCCCTCCTCGAGCCATCTTCTGGGTATATGGCAGGATGAACACTCTAGGGGGTAGGTTAGATGACCCTGTCCAGGCCCAGTTTACGATTCTAATGTTTACTAGGCTGTGGTCTCCTTTTGTGTCATTTTGATGTATGTAACTGCACATTCCTGAAAACATCTGTCTGTATCTCTCATCTGTATCACGTGTTGTCCTCTATCCCTGCTCTAACCGCCATATTCATGACGTAGCTTTGAATATAAGGTTGTACGGAAGATGAGGAGGGCAGTTCTTGGAGGAATACTCTGTGTTTTCTTGCCAAAGGGTCCGGTTGCAACTGTGTCATGTATTTTGGAATAAAGAATCTGTTTTTGAACTTTTGATCGAACCTCTGCAAATCTTTTTACTCTTTGTTTCTATTTAGATAAACGAATCTAGCATCAACAAATGAAAAGAAGTTGAGCTTGAGAAAGAGCAACGCTAGTTCATAGCACTCTGAATGAATTCCTCAGTAGGATGCCAGATGCGTATTATAATGGAAATACATTTGATCTAACTATCAAAAGTAAAAAGGATTTGCCAAGGTTCGCTCAAAAAGGTTCAGTCTGATTTATTAAGAAAACAATACGATTGCAAAAGGACTTCCAGATAAATCACAGAGTGGTTCATCCATCAGAAGTGAAACAGAAAGGTGTTATATTCAAGCAATACACGGATATGACGTTTCTAGAGATCTGATTGGCTAACTCATCAACACGTCATCAACAATGGTCGAGAGGTCAGACACGTGATATGGGAAAAGGGCGGTAAATCTGAAAAGGTTTCTGCACGAACAATGAAGACAATGGGAAGTCACTCTAGTTTAGACAGAAAGTCTGTGGTGTGTCAACCTCCTGGAGCACAGCCAGGGGTTTTGCATGTGAAAGGGTGAAGGAGGTAGAGTGAAACTGTAAAACCAAGGACAAAGCTGAGGATAACAATTTCTATGACAGTATAAGCCTATAAAATTCTCATTCTCAAAACTCAGAGCATTGATGAGGCACAGTATAGTGCACCTTCTACACCACGATCTGCGCTACTACAAAAGAGTATAAAAAAGATACAGAATTTTCAGTCTTGTTGAATACCACCTAAACCTGAAACAGCAGCATGAAACAATGGCATCTCATCGCTAATGATCCATCACTGAATACCAAATTTAAGGAGCCACCTCTGTTTCTATATAGACAGGGATCTAATCTCCGTAACAAGTTGGTCAAGGACATTACACATGCCCCCTTACCGTAAAGTCCGCACTTCTGCAGACTTTGCATAAGGGAATTACCCACAATTCATATCATTGTGACGGGAAACACGGGGTTACCTGAAGAACAGCCAATAAACAAGCTTGGACGGATCAACCAACCCTAATGTTCATGTTACAAAACAAAATATGTTTTCAGTTGGACTTGCCTATCTGCACATGGGTTTGTATAATTTGATTTGTTTGAAAATATGTAGGCTATGGTTATAAATTACATAGATTTCTGTTTCCATAAATCATATGATTCCCCAGTTAAAAGCTGCATGACATTAATCATCCATCTCATCGGTGCAGTGTTCTTTGAATTGACATTTCCAGTATGAAGTTGTGAGGTGAAGAAACGCGTGTTGTCGGAAAGCCACCGAGATTCAATCCTCCTCTGAGTAGCACATCAGCGTTGGAAGACCTCTGGCATCTAACCGTCAGCAGAAAGTCCAGGATTACCCTAGCCCCGATGTGACCCCAGAGATACGCTGTCGCTCCTCTAATCTGGGGTCACGTATATAAGGATATAGAAAAGGGTGACCGGATTATTCCAAATGGCGAATTTCAAATCTGACGCTCACCATGCATTCCTGTAGATGTCTTTTGTCATGCCTTGTCGGTTTGTTTATAGGTGAAACTGTTCTAGCCTATATTTCACTGACTGTTCCGTCGTTTCGAGGTTTTCTTCTTCTTCTTCTACGCTCTACCGGAAATAGCGCGCGCTCTGTGCGATACGTCACAGTGCTGCCACCAACCGGTGAATGCTGCAGCAGCACATATTTAAAGCTCGTCACGTAAAGCAGGTACAGGTGGAAGATGGCGCAGCCAACATGTTCAGATGATTCCTGCTGTGTTAATTGCGAGACCCCGTTCATTTAGTCAAAACATGGGTACAACCGGAGATCCCTGTCCATTATTACTAGTCCAAGGACTAGTAATATATTATATCCTAAATTTTCGCCTGCAAAAAGGGGGTTTATTTGTTTGCAGTGTTTAGGCCTATTCAAAAATGCTACTGTCCCCAAGGGAAAGAAAATAACCTTTTCTAGTCTGACGCTGCTGCAGCATTCACCGATTGGTGGCAGCACTGTGACGTATCGCACAGAGTACACTATTACTGAGTAACTAATGAGGAACTAATGATTAATTAATGAGCAGTTACTGATTAACTCTGAGATTAGTTAATGATTAGTTACTGATGGGGACTACTATAGTAGTTACTGAGGAACTAGAGAACAGACTGGGGACTACTAGCTATTGAGGAACCAATGATTGATCAATCCATGATTATATACTAGATAATGATGGGTTACTAGGGACTACTAAAGTAGTTACTGAGGAACCAAAGATTAGTTAATGAGTAGTTACTGAATCCTACTGAATCCTAATGATTAAGTAATGATGAGGTAATGAAGGACTACCTAGTAACTCTGTATAATGTCTGACTTAAAAATAAGCTACACAAAATAGTAACTAATGATTACCCTGTAACTAGTGATTACTAAATGTTACCCTGTAAGTTTACTAATTAGATGACTAACATCAGTAAAACTTTAGTTACTGTAGGAGTAACCTGCACTATTGTAATATTGAACTGTAATCCTTTAATTTCTGTTTTGTTTGTAATTTCTAATTAGATATATAACTATACATAGGCACATTTTTCTGTATTAAGATTAACAGTCTAGGCCTAACAATAATAATAACAATAATAACAATAATAATATGGCCACAAATAAAGTCCTAATTTTGCAACCTAAATGTGAGTAATGAATGTAAAACAAAGAATGCAAGACATTATTTTCTTTCTTAGGTGACACAGGCTGGGTAGGCAAATTACATGATGTTACACACTCTGATACAGTAGGTGGCGGTATGCACATTGAAGTATGCACATTGAAGTATGCACATTGTTTGCGATCCACCAGTTAGAAGAAGAAGAAGAAAAAGAAGTATCCTTCTTCCGGTTAATTTGTACCTATTTCTATTGCTCCCTCTCTTCCTGGTTCTCCACCCCTCTCTGCCCTCCCCACCTATGCCCCCCCCCCTTCCTCTCCCCCTGGTCAGATGAACAAGTTGATGGTGCGTCTGCGGCAGCTGGAGGAGCTGGAGGAGGAGAACTCTCGCTCCAACGCTAACCCTATAGCTTATGACAACAAAATTAAATGAAAAAAACAACAACGTAAAACTGAAATGTAAAATAAAAAGTCCCAAAACCCACAATAGTAAGAAATATGTTTTGGCATCAACGTAACGTGATGTCACAATGTGCTGTCTCATTCCTTTTTATACCATTTCACTGTGACTGAACACTGAACGGTGCATGTGACAAAAACCGAGTCTGCATCCGAGTCTCGGTCCTGACCGACATAGAGGCCGGAGCCGTTCTCTTCATCCCCTCATAGGGATGATCATCCCTGTTCCTCATACCTCTCCATCCGCATTCGCCCTCTCCATCCCACCCTCCTTCTCGTTCATTTTCCCTTCTCCTCCCTCCATCTCCTCTTTTCATCTGTCAGACAGTAACACCCGCGGTAACAAATGAGGGTGTCACTGCTAAGCTGGCCACCCAGCTCTACCCGCCTGTCTCTCCCTCCACCCTGCTGTCTCTCCCTCCATCCTCCTGTCTCTCCCTCCATTTCTCCTGTCTCTCTCTCCACCCTCCTATCTCTCCCTCCATTCTCCTGTCTCTCCCTCCACCCTCCTGTCTCTCCCTCCATCCTCCTGTCTCTCCCTCCACCCTCCTGTCTCTCCCTCCATCCTCCTGTCTCTCCCTCCATCCTCCTGTCTCTCCCTCCATCCTCCTCCTCTCCCTCTACCCTCATCTCCATCCATCCTCCTTTCTCTCCCTCCGTCCTCCTCACCCTCTATCCTCCTGTCTCTCTCTCCATTCTCCTCTTCTCCCTCCATCCTCCTGTCTCTCTCTTCATCTGTCCTCCTTGTCTCTCCCTCCATACTGCTCTCTCTCTCTCATCCTCATCTCTCTCTCCATCATCCTCCTGTGCCTTCATCCATCTTTCAGTCTCTCCGTTCATCCTCCTTCTCTCCCTCCATCCTCCTCTCCTTCTATCCTTCTCTCTCTCCATCCATCCTCCTGTACCTTCGTCCATCTTCCAGTCTCTCCTTTCATTCTCCCATCTCTCCCTCCATCCTCCTCTCCTTCCATCCCCCCTTGTCTCTCCTTCCATTTTCTCCCTGCTGAGAGAGAGACCAGCCGAACTACTGGAAAACAAGAGTATCACTTAGAAATACTTTGTATGTGTGTGATTTGTCTTGGAAGGCAAAAATGGAACCAGTGATATCTCAAAACTCAAAAGCTCAGCGACACAGTAAAGTAAACTAGTTGCACCTCAAGCATAATCCGAGTACCCAGAAGCTCACAAGCATAATCAGGTGCCCCTCAACTACTGTATTTCAAGCATATGTACAGTACTATTCCACCCAGGTCTCCAGTTGAAGCCTAATCAAGTGACCTTTGACCTTAAATGTTTCCTCAACAGATTATGGCGACTGGGTATATTCATAACATGCTTCAAGCATTTCAGAAGCTTCTATTCATCCAACCAATCACATGTGACGATCTAGGATGGTGTCTGCAACCCCTTACACAAGTCAGGAGGTGTGAGACATGTGCGCCACGTCTCAACCCAACATAAAAAAAAAAGTATCTGACCGATGTTGTTCTCGTGTCCGACCATAAATTAGCTTTGAGGCTTTTAAGGAAAAGGGAGTCTTCCTGTCCTTGGAACTGTAGGCCACATGTGCTCTTTGATCTGGACTCCACCCCCCTGGCTCGCAAATCTGCAAATACTCCAGAAATCAATAGCGTTTTGATCTCAGTGACTCTAACTCGGACAGATACCGTAGCAGCACGCAGGCCTTCAGCTCACAGCATGATGACTGAGCTGAAGGCCTGGTTGCTGCTGATGTGTGTGTGTGTGTGCGCACGTGTATATGGCCGTGTGTGCGTGCCTGTGTGTGTGTGTGTATGTGTGTGTGTGTGTGTGCGTGCTTGCATACAGTACATGGGCGTGTGCCTGTGTGTGTGTGCGTGCATGCCTGTGTGTGTGAGTGCACGCCTGTGTGTGTATGTATGTGTGTGGTCCCGTGTGTATACAGTAAGTGTGTATGTGCATTCACAGAAGAGAGCCACGGCCTCTCTTTCCCCGAAGGAAACTTCAAATCAAATCAAACTTTATTAGTATAGCGCATTTCATACACAGAGGCAACACAATGCGCTTTACAGAGAGCAATCGGGAGGTGGGCATAGGTCACACCCCTATATATTCCATAAAAGAGAGCTGTAAAAAAAAATCCCTGACCTCTCTCAACGAGACAATCGAGCAAGCTCCTGGAAAATTGTTGTCTATTGGCTAAGAACAATTACGGAGCAATAATTATGGGTTAAATACTTCATAGGAGGTATGACTATCTAGACTATCTAGGCCAGACTAGTTACAGAATAGTTTCAGAGATGTTGCCTACATGGTAGGCCATTGTGTGTTACGTAGCTATCCCTGTAGTATATAATATGATGTTTAAGTGAATCATATACTGTAACAATGCACAATAAGCACTTAGCAGAACAGGCTCATAGACAATGTAAAATAAACTAGGCATAGCCGCAAAGCAGAGGTGGGGAGACAGAAAGCAGGACCTGCTACAGGGTGGCCTGCAGGAGACAGGGATCTGTTTAGAGTAGATCTGTCCACAGGATTTAGAGTATAAGAGGGAGAGACACTAGGGAGGAGGGAGGAAGGCAGGGATAGTGGCTGTACTGGACATTTACAGTTAGACGCGAGGGTTTCTATTGGACTCGGAGGTGATAGTGGGGTATCCGCTGGACCTAGTTAGAGAATAGGAGGGAGAGGGACTAGGAAGGGGGTTAGTAGCACGCAGAGCCACATAACCAACACCAATGTATACGAAGGATTCACAAGCAGGGAGGAGGCTGCCTTTCTGTGTCTCTAGGTCCTGGCTAGTGAATGTAGGCTAGACTGAAAAGGTAAGTCTTAAGATCTTGCTTAAAAATATCCATTGTTTACACCTCCCATGCTGGGATGCACTATGTGGGATTTTATGGGGTGGGGTGGGGGGAGGTGGTGGGTCTGTGTTCTGAAAAATTGAAAAGTACTGTTTTTGTATATCTGTCATTTCTATCTTTCTCCAAATAAAAAGAAAGTAAAAAAAATAAAAAAAATAATGTTCCATTGTTTCAGCTCTTCTTAGGTTCTCTGGCCTCTGTTCCAGAGGTTGGGGGCATAGAAACTGAAAGCTGCCTCTCCGTGTTTCTTGGTCCTGGCTTTTTGAACTGTTAGGAGTTCAGTACCTGAGGACCTGAGTGTTGGGCAGGGCATGTACCTGACAAGCATTCAGAAATGTATTCAGGTGCGCGACTGTGGAGAGATCTATAGTGGGCGGCTGTGGTTCAGGAGGTAGAGCGGGTCAACCAATGATCGCAGGGTTGGTAGTTCAAATCCCAGCTCCTCCTGTCCACATGTCAAAGTATCCTTGGGAAAGAGACTGAACCCCAAATTGCTCCCAATGAGCAGGCTAGCACCTTCCATAGCAGCTGCCGCCATTGGTGTGTGAATGTGTGTGTGAATGGGTGAATGCGAGACCATGTAAAGTGCTTTGGATAAAAGCGCTATATAAGTGGAGTCCATTTACCATTTATAGACAATAAAATACAGTCTATTCTAAAACTGACAGGTAAACAGTGTAGTGATTTTAAGACTGGTATAATGTGTGCCCTCCATCCAGACTTAGTGAGGACTTGCGCTGCAGCATTCTGTATGATTTGTAGTTTAGAGATTGCTTTCTTTGGTAGGCCAGACAGTAGAGCATTGCAGTAGTCCACTTGGGTGCTGCACCATTACTACCTGCTTAAAAGAACCTTCCAGAAGCAGAGAGAACAGTCCTGCTCTCTATGGTCGCTCATAGGCCAGACAGAGAGGCTCTGAGGAATATCTACTATACTACAGATAGTAAATTGTCAGATTGGGAACCTTATAATGTCTAGTTGTGTACTTAGAACTGGAATTGGAACAGGAATTGATTAGTGTTGATAAGATATTGTAAGAATTAAGCGATAATAGGAATTCCAATGTACCTGTACTGGTTAAATATGGCGAAAATAAACTTTCTATTGTATTCTATTGTATACTGTCTAGAGAAGCTGCAGGACGTCCTTGTCTCTGTCAATCTACACCAGACAGACAGCTCCACCTGCTGGACATGCTCTGTAAGTGCATGGAGGAGCAGAAAATGTTCTGAGACGTGGATACTCATACCTTGTGTCTGACATTAAAATAAATAAATAAAAACATACATAAATGTAAAAAAGACATGCAACATTAAAGGTTTTAAAACAGCAGCATACCTATGAAATGTGCTCAGCCATAATTACGCGTGCCACCCCTATAGCGAGCAAGCGCGGCCACCGAGTGTCCCCAGCCTTGGATGGCTCTAGCGAGTGAAGCTGGAGCAGGAAAGCCCAGTGGACAGGAACCGTCAGAGCCAGCCCTAGTCCCAGCAACCACAAACCTAACCACCTCCGTCCCCAGTATCCCAGCCCCGGCTCTTGTCCCAGCTCGCCGGGGGAAACCTCACGGGCCCCTGGCCCTCGCCTGCCCCCCCCCCCCCCCCCCCGGCTTCAGGGGTCTACCGCATCCTGTCTGCCTGTCTCCAACGGGGACCAGGCCACAGAGGGCTTGGCACACGATATTATTCCTGATTATTCCCACTGAGAGCGGACAGAAGAGGACAGGAGAGAGGGAGGGTGACGAGAGGAGGAGGGAGAGGGAGAGGAAGAGGAGAGTGACAGCGAGTGTGGGAGGAGAGGAGCGGAAGGCAGAGGGGAAGAGAGAGACAGTGGGAGGAGGAGCATGAAGGGAAAATTGGGTTTGTGGCTAGAGAGAGTGAAGGGGAGTGGAGGAGGTGTCAGTGCAGTCAAAGATATGTCTAATATGAGACGTTTGGCCATGGAAAAAATAAGTGGGAGCATTACATGCCTGGCTTTCATTGTTGCTACAGTATGTACAGTACTCTGAACTTGTTTGACTTAGAATGTGTATGAGAGCTGTACAGTGATATTAGACCTGATATAAAGTCTTTTTTTTTTTTTTTCAAAATCATGTACAAAAAAGATTCAGGGTATAAAATGTGCCGGACCCTTTGGACTTCATACACCATTCAAATGCTGCTAGAGTATTATACACTCTAGATCCACTGATATTTAATAATAATAATTCTGGACCTCGAGGGGTCTTTATCGGCCACGCGTGACACACACAACACATGTGAGTGATGGATGGGTGACACACACACATTTTAAATGGTCGCTGGTGGAATTTGCATTTATTCCATCTGCATGTATCTCATCCAAGCTGTCCTCCTCCAGGGGCAGCCAGGAGCAGTGAGCAGTCTCATCAGTGGCGCCCAGGGACCAAGTCCAAGTGCTCAGTCCAAATCCTGGTCAGGGACAGAACTGAAGAGCATTTGTTCTTCTGTATGTTTTTCTTTTTGGGTTCTTTGGGAGGGAACCCTTGTGAACACGGGGAGAACATGCGAACTCTGCACAGAACGGCCCGGGACCTTCTGTCTGTGAGGCGACAGTGCTACTACGCCACCGTGCAGCACATGAGCGATTTTGGTGTTCAGCGTCTTGCTCAGGGACACTTCGGCACACTGCCGGGAGCTGGGATCGAACCGGGGACCTTCCGATCCCCAGCCGGCTGCTCAGGGATCTTATTTACATCAATGCCCAAAAGAAGCCCTGTCTTGTCTGTTAGTTTTGCCTGGCCCCGCACAGAACTTGTGAGGAAGTGATGTCTCCCGGTTTTAAACCCTCTCTGACACATGAGTGTTTGTAAAGTACAGTACCACATACTTTCAAAGGCCAAAACAAACAGTACATTTAATATGTGCTCTTTTCCATATTAACAAAACAAAGTCACAGTATGCAGCATTGAAACAAAGGCGGCTCTGTCCAGCGTGGTTGGCTGGCATGATTCCTTCCTTGCTGTGGTTCTACAGTAGGCCTACATTCAAGCCTGTTTTTGGCTCTTGCACCAACAGATCCTGGAAGTCTCCAAATGATTCCACTAACCATCATAAACCGACCACTTAACCATTTATGAACAAGGTAAAACAACACTGCTGCTCATAGGCCGGAGGAGCCGTTATGCAACCAGAAAAAAACACATGCATCTCAATTGCTGCTTAAAGTGTTTTACAACATCTCGGGTCGGTATTTAGAGGTTTGGTTGCACGAAATTGTTCTTGGGAGTTCCATGGACAGCCACTTTGAAGCTCGGCCGTATCTCACAGAAATATGCGCCAGAATACGCTTACGGTTGCTCTGGTTGCAATTTAGGGAAATTATCGTGCACGAGAGGAGAATCTAAAGAATGATTACCAATACCGCGTTGGTCTGGCCCTCTCCAAGCCTCCTCTTCATTGTGTGCATCATTTCATTTTCTCAAAGAAGAAGGAGGATGGATGATGCCTTCTAGGGGGAATAATCCACGTTAATTGGCTAGGCTGAGACGGCCGCAGATTTATTTGAATCATCAGCAATTCTTGACAACTTGACATTCATTCACTATGTGAAGCGCTTGTTAATTACGCTCTCCCGCCGCACTCTCTGTTCCAGCGGCCCTCTCTCATTCAGATTGCGGCGGGCAGCAGGCCGGGCGGGGCCCGGAGCCAAGCGTCCGTGCTGCGCCGCTCTGACGATCGACAAGCTGTGCCTCGGTTTGACATTTTAGAGACACTGCCAGCCAACCGGGAGGAGAGAATGATGACGACAGCAACGACTAAGAATAACAAACTAGCAGGCCAGGACCATGCTGTACTCTCTCTCTCTCTCTCTCTCTCTCTCACACACACACAAACACACACACACGCACGCACGCATGCACGTATGCATGCTGCGCCCATAACTTAACAGACGTCCGTGAGATTAAAGGGGTAGTTTGGTATTTAGCATCATAAGCCCTGTTATAAGATTATTTATGATCATATACAACTGTCCATATAAAAATGTTAACTTTGCACTATTGGGATATTAGGGCTACAAGTAGGTAGTACACAAATCTCTATGGGCGTATTAAGGCCCATGCCAAAGAACACAATGTATCTCTATGGGCATATACATGCCAATAGAGATCCATTGTGTACTTAGCTGTGACACACTGAGCACTAATATCTCTGTCAACATTTGTATATGGACCGTTGTATATGAACTTTATAAGAGGGCTTATGTTGCTCAATAGCAAATTGCTCCTCTAAAACTTCGCTCTCCTCCTTCCTTTCCCTGCCCCCCATGCTCTCCCCCCTGCCCCCCATGCTCTCCCTCCTGCCCCCCATGCTCTCCCTCCTGCCCCCCATGCTCTCCCTCCTGCCCCTCCCTCAGTGGCCCTACTGTCCCACAGACGGTCTGGACAGAGGGACAGAGGGGAGAGGAGAGGAGTGACGTGACGATGAACAGATTTCTCACCATATGTCCTCTCTCGCTCTGTCTGACTGGGCACCCTCTCCCCCCCCCCCCCCCCCCCACCTTTTCATCACCGTTCCTGTTCTCTCACACCCTCCATCCACCCCCCCCCCCTCTCTCTTCCTCTCTTCCCTCCATCTCACCTCCCTCTAGACTTATCCGCTTAGACGACCAAGAGAGGACCTGCGTCGGGGAAGCAGGCTCAAGCCTGAAACAATAGTCAGAGAAATGTGTGTGTATGTGTGTGTGTGTGTGTGTGTGTGTGTGTATGTTTTGGCATCACTGAACGTTGTGGGGACCACAAGAATAGTTAAACAAGAAGTGTGGTCACTTGTGGGCACACAGGATGGTCCTCACCAGGCCCCCAGGATTCGAAATCTAAAGTGAAGACCTATTGAACCGCGCCATCTTTGAAAAAAACGCGTCACTGATACCTTTGACATGCGTAGTCAAAGGTATCAATGACGCGTTCTTGTAGTCCACAAACAGATTGCTCTCCCCGCTCTGAGTTAGCGATGAAAAGCGGCTTGCTGAATTATCTACTTTCGTCAAATATATCCGTTGGAAAACATATTTTTTATCCAGGCATATAGTTTTAACAGTATAATTGTGACTGAACATGTTTTGTTAATAGGTGCTATTCATTCTGTTTCGAGCTCGGCGGGTTAGCCGCGAACTTCAGGCCCAACGAGAGATCCCGTCTCTGGGTGGACAGCTGTTCAACTCGCCTGGGACCAGGTCCCCTGGAGCTATTTCGCTTGGCTGCACATTGACTGCGCACGTCAAAGGTATCAGTGACGCGTTTTTTTCAAAGATGGCGCGGTTCAATAGGGCTTCACTCTTTCGAGCAGTCAGTGAATGGAGTGACCCTATCCAGTTCTATTAATACATCCATGGTCCTCACAAGTTTAGGGTTAGTTTTATGGTCAAGCATTAGGGTTTAGGGGTTGGGTTACAATTAAGGTTAGGGTTAGAGGTCAGAGGTTATGTTTAGAGTTAGATTTAGGGTTAGGTTTAGTTGGTTTTCTGGGGTTTTAGGGTTAGGATTAGGGTTAGGGGTCAAAGGTTATGTTTAGAGTTACATTTAGGGTAAGGGTTAGGTATCATAGGTCCCCACTAAGATAGGAAGACAGGGCTGTGTGTGTGTGTGTGTGTGTGTGTGTGTGTGTGTGTGTGTGTGTGTGTGTGTGTGTGTGTGTGTGTGTGTGTGTGTGTGCGCTTGTGTGTGTGTGTGTGCGCGCGCGCGTGCGTATGTGTGTGGGTGTGACCTGTCACAGTAGCAGACATCAAGGTCTCTCTGCTGTCTGATTTACAGTGCTGAGCCAGCGATTAGCGTAAGTGCACGTGCGTGTGGGCGTGTGTGCTGCAGCGCGGTGGCGCAGACTGACACACGGCCTCGCGTTCCAGAACCTTCCACCTGGGGACCGAGGATAAACCAGCCTCTCTGTATGCTCACCCACGCGCCTGCATTTTTCCCAAAAGCCATCACCACAGAATTTATGTTGTGCTTCCCCGCCCCGATGTTTCCACGTAAATCTCCGTAATCGAGGCAGCTGTGATCACAATTTTAACTGGCCCTGACTACACCACAAGGCTGTCTGTAATAGGCCCCTTGCTCAAACACCTTTTTGCACGCGCCCCGGGCACACGGTGAGTTAAGGCGGAGGAGAGCCCAAACAGACACGGCGACAAGGTTGACTGCGTGACGAGAGGTGCCGCGTTCCCGGACGACGATTTACAGCTTCCGACTTTAATGCTGTGGGCTGCGACTGTGTTGACACACGTCCATGACTTCAGATTTAGCCACGCGCAGACGCTTTTGAGTTTTTGTAATTGACCTAGAAGAAATGGAAATTATGGAAAATCAGGAAAAGGCCTACTCTTGTGAAAAAAAAGAGTAAGAAATAGTAGCCTGCAGTAGAATATAATTATTGTGCCAGGTGTTTTTCAATTGCTTGTGCATGCTGCTTATTAGGCCTACATGAGTGTTGTGGGTTTGATCCCCATGGGGGACCATAACCAACAGATTGAGAATGTAGGCTACAATATGTGTTGTTGACTGAAAAAGAAACAGGAGTTAAAACCACACAGTCCCCTGTCTACATACAGGATGTCAATTGCCCTTGAAGTGTAGACTAGTGTCCAGTGGCCGGCGGTCTGAATAGTCCAGCTTGTTAGCCTGCTATCCGTCCCTAACTAACCGTTACCCTGTGGCACAGCGGTACCTATTACAGGGTGATTAACCAACTCATTCCAGCACAGCTCTCTTTGTAGGACCACACCCTGACTAATTAGCTGGAACAAATGTATCTTTCTCTCTCTATCTCTCTCTCAGATAATTACATTTGCATTTAATTTAAAAGGTCAGTTTCCCGGACCCTGATTAAGCCTGTCCTCCCGGACTAATATCCATATTCAATGTAGTCTTCTGTTGACACTCTGTTGTGCAGCCTGGATGGCAGTAAACACTTCCATTAGCCTGAACGGGACTCTGCTGTTATCTACTGCTACATCTGGAGCAGGTTATGACTCACTGTTCCCATAAAGACCATCTGGGCCTTTCCTGCAGTCCCCTCACTAGCTATCCTGCTAGGCTTATTTCTCCTGGCCAGATAGCTCCCACCAAGTCTCAGTGTATTGGGCTCAAGTCATCTTTCTACTGGCTATAGCCAGCCTGCCAGCATTCTAACTCTTTGGGCAAAATAGCTACTAGCTAACTGGCTACAGTAGCCATTCATCCAGACTCTATGGAGCTGCTGTCCAACATCATTTCAACTAGTACTGTGTCAACCAGAGCTTCATGTTTTTTTGTTTTTTTTTCCCCTCCACATTTCTTAGTCTCTAGTGTAGTACTCTGGTCGACCAACGGATGTCAGTATATCTCCATGACAGCTCTGGAACCCAGAGTTGACACAATATGGAACTATACTTCTGTACGGCACATCCCAGTTATAGTTCACATGTACAGTATCATGGGCCAGCATGCCCAGGGGTGTAGTGGTAAAAACAGAGGTGGGTAAACTCTGTAGATTGCAGAGTTTATCCCTCTTGTTTCTCCTCGCTGATTAATAAGTAAACTCAGCCTCAAGAGCCTTTAAAGAGGTGGTTAAACTTCTGGTTTAAACTTATGGTTCTAACTTCTGCTTCAACTCTTCAGTTATGTTCTGTGTCTAAAAGATCCACATAACAGTTTGACGTTGCAGGTTGCTCTTCACCCTGACTGTTTCAGGCTGTTACCCTGGGGGCAGCACCAGCTCCCTCTGTCGTCCTGTCTGGCATTCTCCCTTCAGATGCCCTCTCTGGTCAGCTCCAGGAAGTTGGAGAGAGAGAGAGAGAGAGAGAAGAGCGGAGACTCTGAGGCTACGGGTTTCAGCTAATTCCACCTCCTTTTTCCTGGCACCTATAAATGGAAATATGTTTACTCCTCCCAACAGATGCCTCCTTGAAAAACATGGGGTGCGTGTGCACTCACACATACACACACACACGCACACACGCACACACACACACACACACACACACAGAAAGCTAAGATACAGGATGCATACTCACCACTTCCTAAAAATAAGCTAGAAGTGGAGAACCCAAGGTTTTATCAGAGGACCTAATTGCAGTACTTTCTGTGGTACGGTTCATTATGGTGTTTCCTACCTACCAAATCCTGATAGGAACAAGACGTTTTACATTGAAATTGAACCAAATTAACAGCTATTTCCTAACCATACACTGAAAATACGTGATTTTTTGACATCTCGTGATTCAGGATTTCCCTTGTGTGTGTTTACGAAATAGTTTCCTGACCTGAAATGATATTCTGATTAAACGTGTTGATGCTTGCCCCTCCTATATACATTACTCACTGCTCTTTCCCAAAGCAGGATTTCACAACCCGGCCATACCCAGAGGTGTGTGGGAGACGAGATGGAAAAAATGAAAGAAGGAATGTAATTATACTAGCCTAAATACCTCACCTCTCATTAAAGCCACAATCTGGAATCTGTACATATCTGCAGCTTGCTGTAGTACAATAGTGGCATGGGCTGATTAGGTGGGCAGACACAACCCAGGTCTCTATTGGCAAAGTATACAGTATGAAGGGTTATTATTAGTTACCTTGCAGCGTTCTGTTTAACCAAATCTGACAACGCTCACAGTTCAAATCAAAGTTAAACCTACAGTGTATACCTGCAGTCCCATGGGGAATCTCTCTCTCACCGTCTTCACTAAAATGTTTAAAAGATTTTGTGGGCCGTTAGCAATCAGGGTGATCAAAAAACACGGACCGTTTCATGAGTATCAAAACAACCTAATTGTGTCAGCGAAGATGTGAACCAAATATGACAAGTGGTGGCATTCTAAATGCAGAGAGAACAGGATTGAACAGGAGAGACTAAAATTAGCAGCAGGTGACAGTATCTTTGAGGTTTCACTGCACACAAAAGTTTCCACTACTAGCAAACCTACTGTACTTTGGAGATGGGTGCAGAAGAGTTTCCTGTTGCACCTGTGTGATCGTTGGAATGCATGCCATCAGTGAGGGGATGCTGAGAGACAGCTTTGAACCCTGTGATAGTCTCAAATCTTTTCATATACGTAAATGTCCATTTCCCTGCTATCTACTGTATTGCCAACTGAGGTAACACAATAGTGATTCAGCCTAGCCCCCATCCTTGATTCATGAAAGCCTTTCCATTTCTAAGAACCCGTGTCAGAGCCGACGTTCCAAGCAAAAAACCCCAAACTGCACTGTCAGTGACGTGTTTTACATCAAAGAGCAGTGTTTGGTCCGACAATGGATGTTACTCATGTAGTTTAATTGTCAACTCATTCTTTGTTTACATTCAAATCCCCCCTCCCCCCCCCCCAAAAAAAGAAAAAAAAATGTGTGCACTATGTCTAATAAACATGTTGAATGTATTTACTACCTCATAAGTCTTTCAGATTTTCGAATGTTTAGAATGTGACATGGTTTACATAGTGAGACTTCGGAGATGCTGAGTAGCAAGGGAGGTTGCATAGAAACCTCTGGTTGGTCTAGCAACATGGGGTGGGCTTTACTTGTAACTACAAGGCAAGGTTCACACTGCAATGTGCAGTGCAGTACATGTGTGAAACGTCATTACATTGCTCGCACATCCTCATGTGCGTGCTAGAAGACACATGACACACAATGTTCGAGGACCAACTTCTGAAACTCCATTGAGTCCCTTTAAACCAGGGTCCCACAGAGAGGATAGACAGGACAGATGCTTTGGCGGCCATCTTGAAAGAGCAGCCTCTATAAGTGCGTTTGTGTTGCTACTGTAGCTAGTCCAGCTGGTCTAGCAATCATGGCTGAGCAAACAATGAAAGAGCAAACTTCAGAAAACACACAAAATGAAAACCGCCGGGAAGACGTTCAAACTAAGGCAAACATTCAAAAAATGCAAGCGAACGTCAGCAAGGACATCATACAAGCTGACATCACAGGATAAGTGATATTGTTTGAAGATGATGAGACAAGTCTAGAACATGGAAAAAGAAGTCACAGAGAACATGCATATTATCGTAGTCGTATTTATTTGAAAACAACAATCAGGTTTTTTTTCCACTTTTACTGATTCAATCAAACTGGGGTCGTACATGATATTGTATTTTTCCACTGAACATCACTAAGTTACCCTTTTTATGTAGGTTTACCTTTTTTTCCTTTTTTTCTTTCTATACAATGATTTGTGCTTTCATTCCTTAGATTTTAAAGACATGTTTAAATCTGTTAAGTGAATACCAGGGACTAATGACAAAAATGTCCAAAGAGTAAATGACATAGATCGTATACACACCATACAAAATACAGATATACACACGAGAGTGCACTGGCAGAATACTCCTATTCTCTTAGGGTTGATTACTCAGGTTCTCAAAAGCAACTGGATCCCAAATCCCAGTTCCAAAATGGATATATTCTGGGACTGAACCCACGCTGTTGGAAACTTAAGGTGCGTTTGTCCAAGTTCTCAGGGATTGTATTTGTGTCCTTCTTACAACAAGTCGTTAAAAAAAAGACGATTCAATGGACTGATGACCATGTCCCCGCGATGAACTTGTTAAATGTATAAGTGTGTGTGTGTGTGTGTTTGTGTGTGTGTGTGTGTGTGTGTGTGTGTGTGTGTGTGAAGGGCATTCAATTATTTACATTGTTTGGAATGTTCCCCACACTAACCAATAAATCAAGTACTTCAAGCAACGTGATTCACAGAAGATCAACCTATCTTTAATATTTCACTACTACTTCAGGAAGCCTTGAATGAGAAAACAGAGAGAGATGCACAGGTGCACATGTCCATTCACTTAATGCTGAGCAGATCTATGGTTTGTAAAAATAAAAAACGTAAAATAAAAATCACAACTAGTGTAGCAATGCGGCGAACAAGAGAGAACATGTACAAGCATTTAGACCTAACTACCATACCGTATGTGGGTGTCAATCTAAAACGTAAGTGCAGATATATATATATATATATATATAATATATATATTTATATATAATATATATATATAATATATTTATATATAATATATATTTATATATAATATATATATTCATATACTAGGTATATATTCTTGTAAATTTACCATTATGTATATACCTCCAAGTAAAGTGCATTCACTTAGATGTATATAAATACTTCTAACATATAAAGCCATTTTACAGTGTACATATTGTAGTTCTACTGAAGCAATAGCAAAACCCATGCTTTACATAGAAAAAGGCATCCACGACATTAAGAAAAATGTACAATTTAAGAAACATGATACAATAAATAGTATTATAGAATTGCTGCTGTACACAAAAGCCATTTAATTTCACTCATATAAAAATATGTTTTAGTGCAACCGTACATGATATTGATACTTCACATCATTCAGACTCAGGTGTCCAAAAAAGACGGGTAATTGCATTTATTACAAAGCTGATACACAAACTTGATATATTTACAATATTTTCCTGCTTAATCTGCTTATAAGAATATAAGCACCAAAGTAATGAAAAGGCACACACATCTGTCCATTAAAACGTACCAGACTAAGAGTCCATTAGCAATTTTGGTCAGGCTCATATAAGTTAACATATACTGTATGTTTATTCTCGGAAACGTTTAAATAAGAAAGAAATTGTTAAAATAGCAAACCAGAATATAAAAAGGCATGCTATACACATACACTGAACTACAGGTCATCTACTTAATTTGCTTGTTTAAAGACTGTTTAAGTTTGCAAGTGTGTGTGTGTGTGTGTGTGTGCGCGTGTGTACTGTATGTGTGTGTGTGTGTGTGTGTGTGCGTTTGTCTCTGTCTGAGTGTCTCTGAATATGCCTGTGCACATGTCCATCTGTATCCGTGTGTGTGTGTGTGTGTGCATGTCTATCTGTGCGTGTCTGTCCAGCCCTGTGTGTGTGTGTGTGTAATAGCAGGACTGATGTCTTTTCCGTTTGCACGTCTTCCCTCCCTTTGTTAACGAGGTTCACCTGCTCTGGGCGGCCTCCTTTGATAGCTCTTTGCTTCTCTTTGTGCTTGATGGCCTGTCTCCAGGGCGCTGTTGACCCGGAGGCCTCTCCTCCAGGCCAGGGCTGTAGGGGGAGGTCTGGCCCACTAAGCCCAGGCTCGGGCCCCCTCCACTGGGCTTTGATGTGGCGGGCAAGGGCGCGTCAGCACCGGAGGGATGGAGGGGCGAGGAGGCTAGGGGGCCAGTAAAGTGCTGAATCCTGGGGGGGGCTCCGCTCTCCTGGGGGGTGGGGAGGGGCGAGGGGGGGGGCAGGGGCGAGGAGGACGGGTGTCGCGGGGGGTCCGCGGAGGGGGGCTCCTCGGCGGCGATGCACAGTGAGGCGATGGCTTTGGTGCACGTCTGGATGCTCTCCTCCTGCCGCTGATGATGATGATGATGATGATGATGCTGCTTCCTGTCCCGCCCCTCGGCGCCGTCCCGGTGTGCTCGCTCCGCCGTCGTCGAAACCGGGGCGGGCGATTGGCTGGCCGGGGACGACGACGACGACGTCGTCATCATCATCCTCTCCTGCTGCTGCTGGGGCGAGTCGCGCGACGGGGAGCGCGACCCCTTGACCCCGTTGCCCTCGCTCGGGTGACAGGAGGCCTCGCTGGCGCTGGACTCCTCCGAGGTGCTCTTCTGGAGCGGGAGGCGGGACTCGCCCTGGTCGTCGGTACGGCCGTGGGCGTGGCCCGGGATGGCGTGGACCATCTGGATGCCGCCGATCGGGATCATGGGGAACGGCGACCTCACCTGCGCCTGGGAGTGGAGCGGCAGGTGGCTGAACAGACCCTGGTGAGGCGGGCTGGGCGGGGCCTGGTGAGGCGGGCTGGGGGGGTTCTGGGCGCCGTGGCTGCCCCGCCTCTGCTCCTGAGGGGAAGAGACGGAGAGACGGAGCGGGAGAGAGCATGTTAGTATGACCCCGAGCGACCTCTGAGCATGTCAGTACGACACACAACATTATCTTGGATAGAGAGAGAGAGAGAGAGAGAGAGAGAGGGAGAGAGAGAATGGACTCTGGGGGAGGTGCGTAGGAAAAATTGTCTCATATCCCCAAATATTACCACGGTGAAAATTAGACGAATGAAAAAAAAATGGCGAAAGACACCCAGCTGAAGAGTGGGCTCTGTTTCATGCTTTATTGAAACCGTGCTTGCTGGGAAGTGGCGTTTAACAAGACTCTTAAGAACAAAAACAGACGGTATTAACCAGAGAGAGAGTGAGATGAAGTGGTCGTTATATGACAGTCTTGGAACTCTCTCGTTGCCTTTACCCCCCCCCCCCTCCTTCCCCTGTTCTCCCTCTCTCTCTCTCTCTCTCTCTCTCTCTCTCTCTCTCTCTCTCTTCTCTCTCCCTCAGTGGGGTGGACTGCAGCCAGATGGCCGACAGAGAGAAGGATGGCTCTCTCCATAGCCAGCCTCCCAACACTGCCTTTCCCCAGCCTCTCTAGAGAAGACTAATTGGCCAAATATATAAATAGAAACATCCATGCAGAGAGAGAGGGAGAGAGAGAGAGAGAGAGAGAGAGAGAAACTGCAAGAGATACGCTACTTCTGGTAAGACTCCCATTGTTCTGCGTTTCACTCCAGGCATTGGAAGACACCCCCGCCCCCCCCCCCCCCCCCATGCCGTGAGGCAGTGCTGATGATAGTGCCTGCGTCAGTGAGGGGGTGCAGCTTATTATAGCGAAGTGATGAGATAGTCGGACCGAAATACTTCCTCGAATGCGCGAGGTTCGCCCGATTCCGTTAACTCAGCAGACGATGATCCCAGCGGAATCTCTTTGCGAGGGGCGAACGCCACCCGTCGGGAGCGCCCGTGCAGCTAAATGAACTGTCCCTCTAGAAGGCCTATGAGAGAGCACTCGCTTATTATGAACCAGCCTTGATCTGAGAGGCCAGTTATGACTGAATTTATCCTAGATAGCCTATCAAGCCATACTCCCCACCTGCCACTGGGGACTGGTGGTCTAACTTACACAGTACCAGTGTGTGTGTGTGTGTGTGTGTGTGTGTGTCAAGTTCAAGTGTGCGCGCACCCAGCTTACCGTCGTGTCCGCGTGCGCCGCCTGGCCCCGGCCGCGCAGTCCTGGGGTCAGCGTGTCCGCCTGCAGGTGCTGGCCCAGGCTCCAGGGGGCGCCACCGTGGTGGTGGTGGTGGTGGTGGGACCCCCGGCGGGGGGACACGGGCCGGATCATACCCCGGTGGCGTCCCCTGGGGGACAGCTCCCGGCGCCCCGCCAGCTCCCCGCCGGGCGAGACAGGCCTCCCCGTGCGCGACAGGGGAGACAGGTGACCCCTGGGCGAGAGGTCGCGCCGGGGCGAGAGGTCGCGCCGGAAGGCCAAGTCTCTCTTGGGGGAGACGTGTCTGAGCGGCGAGGCGTCGCGCCTGGGGGAGAGGCGACCGCCGCCGCGGGGGGAGAGGTCCCTCCTGGGGGAGAGGTACCTGCGGGAGGAGGAGCAGGAGGAGGAGGAGGCGGGGGAGGGCTCGTGGAGCGGGGAGGAGTCGAGGCCAGGCGAGGAGAGGCGAGAGGAGGGGGAGAGGTCGAAGGACGAGGAGCTGTGGTCGGGCGACAGCAGGCCGAAGTCCTCCTCCATGGAGCTGGGCACGTCGAGGCGGCTCCCGTAGGCCTCGCCCAGCGCCCCCTGGAGAAGGCGCTGGTACTGCGCCATCTGGCCCTGGGCGCCGCCACCGCGCTCGCCGTGCGCCGACAGCGACGTGATCTGGATGCTCGGCAGCGCGGCGAAGTAGCCGAACAGCGGCGGCGCCGCCTTGGGGGTGTGGCCGAGCAGCTCGGCGGGGGCGGGGTGGGCGGGGCCGCCGTGGGAGGCGGCCGCAGAGGTGATGGACATGGAGGGCAGCGCGTAGGGCTGCGGGCTGGTGCTGCGCGAGCGCGTCTTGGGGGTGGAGTCTCCGTCATACTCGTCGTCGTCCTCGTCCTCGTCGTCGATCTCGTCCCCGTCCTCCTCCCCCCCGTCCGAGTCGTCCGCGTCTGAGAACTGGTGCTGTGACATGATGCCCGCCATCTTCCCAGAATCCCTCTGGCACTCCTCAAGGTTGTCTGGAAGAGAAGCATCACCGTGGGTGAACATTCCATCATAACAAGAGGCTATGAAAATAAACAGGAGAGCGCATTACCGTACAATCGTGATGGAAGATCCCATCGTAAAAACAAACCGGTGAAAGGCACCAGTGCAACCGTTGATCCCCGCAAAGATACCCTAGTGCTGAGCTCGACCGAACCTTCATATAGTAAGTTGCACACATTGGCGATTCACAGTAGCCTGACTGTTCATAAGTCACATAAACAGCGTGGGAGAGCCCAGACTCAGGACATGGAAGAGAAAACAGCGCTCATTTCCATCTTGTCTCAAACAGATCTGTTACAGTGGCTGCACTTTATTTCTATTGGAGAGAACGGACTGTCTCTCTCTCTCTCTCTCTCTCTCTCTCTCTCTCTCTCTCTCTCTCTCTCTTTCACTTTCTCTCTCTCTCTCTCTCTCTCTCTCTCTCCGCCTGGGGGATAGGCTACTGTGGAACGAAGGGTCCAGCCAACCGGCCAACCGACCAACCAACCATCCAACCAACCAGGGAAGTTTTAAAAGCTGTGTGCTCTAGATGTTAGTGATTGGACAGTCCATGGAGCCTGGCAAAGAGAGAGCTATGAGTTCTGCTGTTCATTATAATAATGGTCTGGTCCTGTCAGAACCACAGCCGAGAAGCTTACTGGGCCCACGGTGCTGGCTCCTAAGCTCAACAAGATGCTGGCTCCTCTCTTGTGTAGCAGAGGAAGTTTGGAACCAAGTTCAAGTGACGAGGTAACCGTTTCTGAGAAAGTCTAAAACGAAAAGTCGCTCGCAGACGATGAGGATGTCTACTTGGTCTAACTGGACACATACAATAGGGGCCCGATGAGCAGAAGACCCGGGGTTTGATCCGCCAGCGTTAACCGCCTCCTCTATATCATCATCGTCATCGTCATCAACAACAACAAAAACAACAACAACAAAAACGGCAGTGTGTAGTGCGATGCCTACCGCCGTCCTCTGCGTCCAGCTCCTCCACGGATGAGACGGACACGCCCAGTTCTAGGCACTTCTTCATGTGGGCCTTGGACTTCATGTGCTTAGTCAGGTTCCCTGTGAGACAGAGGTTACGGGCATTAGAGAGGCTTACTGCACACATCAGCACCAGCTGAGACAGAGGAGGAGGAGGAGGAGGAGGAGGAGGAAGTCTGACTGCTCACTTCATCAACACATGACCCAGGACAAGGAGATGAGGCTTGACTCACTGCTCCTAATGCAAACCAGACAGACAGAGAGACAGAGGGACGCACAGACTAACCTGACTCGCCAGATGGTTTGTTCCACACAACCATCTGGGAAAGCTTAGTTGGAAACCGTTTGGGAAAGGGCAGGCATTCTCAAGAAATACTTGGCAGGTGATTGGACGAACCATCTATAACCGTCTATCATAGGCTAACGGTCGTGTCGCACGCTGCCGTCACACCTAAACCACGCCTGCGGCTGGCAGCAGTTCCTCCTCATAGGACGCCGATTGGCCCGAGTACAAACGCATTTATGTTGAACCTGGCCAGACCGGTGTGCGGAGAGAAACACAATGTGAACTCGCAAGATCTGGGCCGTCTCTCACGAGACAGCCAGACATCCAGACAGAGAGACAGACGGACAGAACATTTAGGCAGATTGGCCCGCGGACAAATAAACAAAAAGAAGGTGAAGAGATAGACCGGGCCAACCGAGGTCTGCGTTTCTACTTTCAACCGATCTCTTCTTTCAACGTGATCGCCGGCAGCGTTTGAACTCCTCCAGTCGGACGCGTTGAGAGAGACGGGCGCTCATTAGCATAAGTGCGGTCGGCGTAGACGGGACGGACGAGGGGGGAGGGAGGGCGGACGAGGGGGGGGGAGGATGAGACACCGGACACCCACCTTTGGTCTTGAAAGCGAAGTTGCAGAACTTGCAGACGTAGGGCCTGACATCGGTGTGCGTCCGGATGTGTTTCTTCAACATGCTGGGCTTCTTGCAGCGGATGCCGCACTCCTCGCAGATGTATTTCCCCCTGCCCCGGCCGCGCACGTAGACGTAGTCCTCGTTGGACTTGTACCTGCAGACAAAACAAACACACCCGATCCCCCCTCCTGCATGACTGGTGGGTATCGGAGCACTCGGGAGCCGGCGTACCGGGAGGCTAATATCACACACTTCAAACAGAACACTTTGCACATAGAGAGTTTGCTTTTGACTGCTCAGAGAAAAACGGTTCCTGGGCCAATTTCAACTACGGATGACTCTGAGACATTTAGACAGCTGGATACGGTTAGGATAGAGTTTTCTTCTTTCACTGCACATGGTCATATCATGAAAAAGATATCATTTCCAGAAACGTGAAAATGTCATATGATTGGCAAAATAAATGTGAAAATGCATTCATGTCTGCAGCCCGTAAGTGAAAAAGAGAACAGCTAGAAAAGCTATTATATGCTTCTCTCTGCGCTATTGCTTTTGAGTGTCTGTCTGTTGTTGACATTATTCTGAGTCTGTCTCTACAATATGTTTTCATTATGCACACAATTCGTCCTCTGGGGACAATAAAGTTTTATTCAATTGTGACCCAACAGCCTGCAGCAGCTCTTGAGCTGAGCTTGTCTCTTCTGTATATTCTCATAAGAGGCCTGCAATGCCTTTCAGCCAATTGGAAAAATACCATCTGAAAACGTTATTCTAACACACAAGTGGCTCTAATGACAAATCCCTAATATGTCAGAGGAAAACACCCATGAGTTCATAAAACGATAAAGTTGCAATTATCAAGTCTTGCTTCACTTTTATTCACCACGCCGATGGTTTAAGCATTCCCACAGAACCCAAATAAGTGGTTTTAATACAGACTGCATTAATTCCAAATTAACTCAACATCACAACATACTGTTCATACTCTGCTCTCTTCGACAAGATTTTCCAACAGCGGTAAACTATTTTCAGGACAACCAGAGGTTCTTCTCAAGCTGACTGTATTGTGCCGATCAGAAAAAGTGCCTTTAGTCATTCTGCATTCTCTGTTAACTAAGGCATCACAGGAGTGGAACTTAGTGCCGGGACACATCAGAGAACTTAGTAGCTACAGTACCGCTCCTTCAGTGAGCAATTTAAATCATGGCTTTTTAACAACCAGACATGTGTACACTGAATGTCCAATGTTGCTTGTTTGTCCTGCCCTTTGTGTATGCTTTGTCTTGTCAGTTCCTGCATGCAGTCTCAGTATTGTTTTTAGAGTCATTCTGTTTTTCAACCTCTGTAATGTATTATAAATGTACTGTATTTTATGCTTTTCTTACAGGTTGCCTTTTAAATATCTGGCCAGGGACAGCAGATGGAAACTAGCCATTTGGGCTAAATCTGGCTCATACTGTATATAGTATTGTACTATGGATTTATGTACATTGTCCCTTCACAAATAAATAAATACAAAATACAAATACAAACATACTCAGTGCAATAGGACATCTCGCTCTAGAATAAGCCACCACATTGATACCAGAAGGCCTCTGGGGTTGTTGACCATCTTGACTCACCCTCCTTCGAAGATCTTGATGCGCGTGGGCTCGGCCTGCTTGGAGGGCGCCTCCTTCTCCCCGTGCTCCTCCTTGCTCCTCTCGCGGGGAACCTGACTCTTCACTTTCTTCCCAAACTTGCTCACATCCAGCTGCATGAGCTCTGGCTTGATCTGGGATGCACACATACACGCGCGCACACGCACACACGCAAACAGACCAGGGAGAAAATGGTTTAACCAATGAAAAGTAAACATTGACAAAACATTAAATCTGAGACTTAAACACTTTAATTCGAGCAGTTCGAACACACTCTCTCCCTCTCTCTCTCTCTCTCTCTCTCTCTCTCTCTCTATCTCTCTCTCTCTCTCTCTCCGTCTGTCTCAATCTCTGTCTCATTTTTACTCTTCGTCTCAGCATAAGCGACAGAATGGGACGGCGTTTTCGAAGCGCGCGTTTCGTTTACCTGTTCGATCCTCTGCTTCCAGGCCAGGGAGGACACCAGCTTCACCGCCCCCGGCTGGCCCATGGCCGCCACGGTGTAGGTCTCCATGTGCGTCCGCTGCTTGGAGCGGAGCAGCGCTAGCGATGCCTTCGTGCTGAGGCTCAGAGGGTTGGGGTTGTAGGAGCTCACGCACCACGAGCCGTAGACGGACGTCGAGGGTGTGGTCTGGCCGTCGTTGGGCTTGGTGTAGTTGAGGAAGCACCAGGACACGCTGGTGGTGGTCCGCAGGCTCGGGAAGCGGAACAGCTGCTGTACCTCGGCCAGGTCCGTGATGAGGAGTGTGCCCTCCCCCGCCGCCGCGTTCTGATTGGCCGCCAGCTGCACTAGCATGTTGACGGGGATCTCGTTCGCCGCCGGGGCGTGTTTGGACGAGTCGAGGAGGGCGGGGGAGGCGTCCAAGGAGGAGACCATGGACCGGGGGCTGCCGCCGCTAGCGTCGGCCTCGGGGGAGGCGGAGCCGTCCTCGTCGACGTCCAGGTCCTCCGGCGAGCTGGCCCGGCCCTCCGCCTCCCTGCGGCCCCCAGCGGGGGGGTCCGTGACGATCTGCAGCGGGGGGGTGAAGCTGTCTGCCGGGGGGACGTCGGGTAGGTGCGGGGCGCTGGAGCGGACGGGGACCTTGGTGGACAGGGGGGCGGCGCCGGAGGAGGGGAAGTCGGCCGGCGGCAGCGGCGGGGAGGAGGACATCCTCTCCTGGTCGTCCTCCGCCGAGGCCTCGCTCTTCAGCGGGGGCCGCCTCCTCCTCGCCTCCTTGGACGCGCTGAGCTCCACGGCACCCAGCTCCTTGACGATCTGGCCGTACATCCGCTCCTCCTTCACCCGCTTCTGCTGCTTGGTCTCGATGAAGAGCTCCAGGCTGCTGGCGGGGGACAGCATGCGCTTGCTGCTGCCCAGGCCGGACGAGGCGTCCGTGGTGGAGATGGTGCCCGACGTCAGGGAGAGCGGGATCCCCGTGTTCAGCCGGCCCGGCGGCAGCGGAGGCTCCAGCACCTTCCACGGCGGGTACCTCGGTGTCGCCCCCTCCGGCTGGCCCAGGATCTGCGCCAGGTTGAAGGCCGCCCCGTATTTGGAGGAGGAACCCCCGCCGCCGCCGGGTGGGAACGAACCGGATTCTGAGCAGTGGGTGGCTAGGATCTGAGAAACGTTGGTGTACATGACAGTTCCGTAGGATGGCACGTGGGTCTGGATCCGGACCGGGACCCGCAGGCAGGACAGGGCGGCCTGGGCGCCCGCGTTCTGGGTGGCGAAGACTGGCGGGACCTGCTGGAGCAGCAGGGTGCTGGTGGTGGTGAGGGACACCTGGCACTGGAGCGGGCCGAAGTGCTGGGGCGAGGCCCTGGGGGAGAAGGGGTAGCTGCCGGCGCCAGCGCCGCTGTTGGCATCGGCCTTGGCGTCGCACTGCTCCTGGATCTGCTGCAGGGAGGAGGGGTGGAGGCCGTGGGGTTTCGGCTGGAGCGGGTGGGGTAGGCTCGGCTGCCGGGCGAGGAGTTGCTTGTGCAGCTGGTGGGTTTGGAAGGCCAGGTGCTGCTTGTGCCTCTGGGTGGACTCCGGGTGCCAGAACAGGCCGGGCTGCATGGGGAGGAAGGGTAGCGATGACAACCCCCCCTGGAGGGACTGGTACTGCATGGCCTCCTGGGCCGCGACCTCGTGACCCAGGTGCTCGCGCTCGGCCGACCCCTGGCCCGGCAGGCGGGGGGGCCTCTGGTAGAGATGCGGCTCGTCCTGCTGGCTGTCCTCGCTGGTGCTGTGGTGCAGCAGAGGGTGGTGGAGGGGGCCCAACCCAGACTGGCCCAGCCTCTTCAACCGGGCCGCCTCGCCGGCAGGGGGGCCGGGCCAAGCCGGATGGGGGGCTACGATCTCCGGATGCTCTTGCTTGACGGTCACCTCGACCCCGCCCACCTCTTGGACGGCGGTCTCCGGGTAGACGCTCAGGGAGGCCTGCCTCACCAGGTACCCCCGTCGCCTTTCCTTCATGGCGGACGCGCTGCAGTAGACCTCCCCCTGCCGCGAGGTGGCCGAGAGGCTGCCGTAGTCGAAGGACTTGCTGCGCGTCTCGGGCTCCTCGGCGGGGAGGGCGCACGGCGCCTGCTCAGACGATGACCGCCGCATCTCCCTCTGTTGGTGGTGGCCGGGGATGGCAAGCGAGTTGCTGCCGGGCACGGTCAGGAACTCGGACTGGCGCGCCAGCTCGTCCTGCCGGGTGGGCGAGGTCGACTTCAGGCCGTCGTCGCGCTCGAATGACACGGAGAAGCTGGACGAGTGCGACAGGTTGCTCTCCTGACTGGGGCTGCGCGACAGGCTGGTGCAGGTGGACTCGAAGCTGGACTCGCCGGACGAGTGCTCGAGGTCGGCCAGGCGCAGGCGCTTCTTCTTGGGCGGGAGCTTCTCGGCGGGCAGCTGGGAGAGGGTCTCGCTGCGCTGGGGCCACTGGAACTCCTCCACCACGTGCTTCTCCGGCTCCTTGGCCGCGGGGGCGTCGGGCTCCCTCTCGGGCTTGTCGGGCTCCTCGGTCACCCGGATCTCAGGCACTTGGATGTTGGGCTGTCGCACCAGCTTGTGGGGGATGTGGTAGGGCTGGCCAGGGGAGGAGGTGACGGCGGCTGTGTTGGCGGCGGTGGCCAGCTCACCGTCGCTCTGCTGCTGCTCCATGCTCTCGGACCTCAGCAGGGACTCGGGACTCTGGACCGGGTCCTCGATGTTCTCCGTGTCCGACTGCTCCGAGTACTGGCTGTGGGGGGGCTTGTCCTGCTGGTAGGCCGGGTGCTCGAACGACTCTGACTTCTCGAAGGAGTTCGGCCGGCTGAAGGAGTTGGTGTGCTGGATCACAGAGATGACGTTACCAGCTGCCTTCCTCTCCGAGTCTGGGACTAAAACGATGTCCTCTGAACACATGCTGGCGCAAGTGTCGAAGCTATCTGATTGGCTGTGCGCGCTATACACGGATCCCTTCCCAGTGGGAGTGGCCCTGGAGCTGTCCTGGCTACCCTGTTTACAATCATAGTCCCCCAGCATCTCCACGGAGCCGCTGCAGCTGCTGTCGCAATGGCCGGGGCTGTCCTCCTCGTCGCCAACGCTCTTCTCCTTCCTGCGCTTGCGCGTGGCGATCTCCGTCATGCCCACCTTCGTACCGTAGGGGCCGTAGGCCGGGTGCTCCGGCACGCCCGGGCTGCGCTCCCCCGGCTTCAGCGCCGCCGCCGCCGCGGAGGCCCCGGGCGGCGCGCTCTTCGGAACGTGCCCGTACGCCTCCGGCGGCTCCCCGTGGCCCTCAAGGGCCGGGTGCTCGAAGGCCGCCTGCCGCCGGAGCCGCCGGCCGGCACCCGGGTAGAAGACGTCATCGGACGTCATCGTCTCATCGAAGGAGTGGCTGCCGCGGATGCCCTGCGGCACGCTGAGGTTGGCGGGGGACGACGTCGGCATGGAGTTGCTCCTGATGAGGGGGCCCGAGTCGCCGGGGGCCTCCAGCAGCCCGGTGTTGCTCTGGCAGGGGCCTGTAGGGTACTGCTTGGGGTCGACGCCCGCCAGCAGCTGTCCGTCCCCGCCCGCGCGCTCCCCTTTGAGAAAGACGTGGTCCTCGGATATCTTGCCCATGCCCTCCGGGAGGGCGCCGGCTTTGCCCGGGCCGACCAGCCCGGGCTCCTGTCCCGGCGCGGCCATGCCCACCGTGACAGACTGCCTGGACCTGGAGTTGGGGCGGTAGTACCAGGTCCGCCCGAACATGATCTCCTCGTACGACTTGGCGTTGGTGTTGGGCGGGCTGACCTGCTGCTCGGCGCTCTCCGAACGCGAGAAGTACCCGGAGTCGGTGCTGCCCTTGCTGTGCGGGCTGACGACGTTGAGCGACTGCTCCGACGAGTCCTGGCTCTGGCCCTTCTTCTCTGTCAGCCGCAGCGCCAGGCGCTGCTTGATGGTGGGGGAGTCGTCGGCGCCGGCGCCGGCGCCAGCGCCGCCGCGTCCCACCTGGGAGCTGATGTGTGCCCCCTTGATGTCGGAGAAGGGGGGGCAGTCCATCCCCGTGGAGGGGAGCCCCGGCTTGGGGACGATCAGGATAGGCACTTTCATGGACATCATGGCCAGCTCCTCTGCCGAGTCGGCGTACGCCGGCTCCCCTTTCTCCGCCGGGCCCTTGTCCAACTCGAAGGAGATCTGCGGCGGCGGGCTCCCCTTGTCCAGGAGCATGGACGCCTCCACCTCCTCGTCCGTGTCCGTGCTCTGCTCGCCGTCCGAGTGCGCCTCGGCCTCACCCAGCGACGACGCCTGGTCGGGGTCGCTGCCGCGCCCGGCCGCCAGCTCCGAGAAGGGCACCAGGCCGGCCTTGATGGCGTGGGCGTGGGACTTCCTGTGCTTGTAGAGGTTGCTCTTGGTCTTGAAGGAGAAGCCGCACGGCACGCAGGGGTAGGGCCTCTCGCCGGTATGCGAGCGGATGTGCTTCTTCAGGACGCTGGGTTTGGCGCAGGCGCGGCCGCAGTAGTGGCAGATGTACTTCCCGGGCTTCTTGGGCTTCTGCTCCTTCTTGTAGCCCTCCTCCGGGAGCTCCGGGCCCGACTGGGAGTACTGGCCGAAGGAGCTGGGTAGACTGGGGGACTTCTGGCGGGGGAAGCCCCCGCCGTGAGGGCGGGAGTGCCCGGGGTAGAGTTCCTCCGAGGGCAGCTGGCCGGCGAAGGGCCAGGCGTGGGGCTCCAGGCCCGGCTGGGGCTTGGCCCCCGAGAGGAAGCGCTCCTGCATGGGCTGCTGGGGGTAGGGCTGTTCCAGCTGGTAGGCGTATCCCCGGGGGAAACCCTGGGCCTGGTGCTGGGCCTGGTGCTGGGCGTACTGGCTGTCTTGAGCCGACTGACCCATGGCGGAGGAGAGCAGCTTCCCACAACCGCCGCCGCCATACTTCTGCGCCAGGCCGCCGGTGGCGCCGCATGGCAAGCTCTCGCGGTGCGAGTGCCGCTTGGCGTCAGGGTCGGCGAAAGTGCTTCGCTTGGAGCCCGCGGACGAGGGTTCGGACACCCACCTTCTCTGGAGAGGGGCCTTCTCCCGCCCCTCCGGCACGCCCTTCTGGCCGGCGGCGGACTCACGGGGCTCCATGATCCTCTATACTGGGTGGGCGGGGGGTCGGGGAGGGGGGGGGCGGGGTCTCGTTGCGGCGTAGGCTATTAGAAGTCCGAGCTGCGGCCGGTAGGCATGTCAGGCGCTGTCGCAGCTGGGGTAGTCAGACGCAGGGTCCTGCCATGGTCGGCGCCGGCGCCGCTGGGATGCTGTTCCACGCTGGAGGGACGACGATCCTCTGAGGTACGCATCAGAAATCTTCCTCTCGGTCAGTCATCCTGTAAACGCGTCACCGTCAGGCCCCGTCCGTCCTGTTCGACCGATGGATCCAGGTCGTTGAGTGACCTGGAGGAAAACGTGAGAGGAGAGAGAGGAAGTGTCACTACAAGTTTCACAAAGTCTAGGCTTCAGGCTAAAAAACAACCGCACTATGTTGACACCCACTTCTCAAAAAAAGTGCTTGAATTCCTTCTTTGTACAGCTTCTACTGAGGTCTCTGTGTCTTCAACAATGACCTGCGGACAGGAGAGAGTGAGAGAGAGAGAGAGAATTTAGATGAGATTCAGAAAACACTTCATAACATCACAGCCTTCAAACGACATCTCAATGTTGCGTTGTTTCCATGAGTCGACAACAGACAACGGTCGCATACGTTCCCAGCGTCGGATCCCTGTCCATCTGCCTCCACTGGTCATCATCTAGCCCCGTTTAGCTCCACATGACCCGAGAGCAGCACAAGGAGCACAGTTGTGAGCTAGATTTAAATTGAGATACTGTGTACTGGGTGCACTTCAGAGTGCAGTTGGTGTTCGTACCTCCCCCTCACACCGGCGGTGAGTCATCAGTGACAGCTCTGCCCACGCAGTTCCTAAAAAGACACAACGGGGGGTAAATATAGCCGGGGAGTGACGTCACACCCCGTGTGTGTGAGTGGGCGTCCAAAGGCCACGTAGTAAAGAAACTTAAGTATGCAGGGCACTTTCCGCCTGCGACGTTTCACTTTCTATACGTACCCGCACTGCAGCGGGGCAGACAGAGCAGCTATAGCTACAGCTCTGTCTACGGGAGCCTTACCAAAACATTGAGCGTTCGTGACCGGACCAGAACCCGAACACAGAACCAACACTGTCTCCGTCTGACGTGCTCGAATTGCACTCGGCCTCCGCTGCCGCGTTTCCTGCTTAGAGTTGTTTTTTCCCTTCTAGTCTCCTAGTCTCTGATTGCGACACACACACACACACACACAAGGCCTCTGTGCTGACAGGGGCAAGGTAGGAGAAAAAAAAAAGAAGCTGTGTGTGTGTGACGCTGAAGTCTTGGGGCCCAACGGGAGAGCTAAAAATAGCCCTGTCAGAAAACCGCATGTATTTATAGCATCTGAAACAGTACCGTGGGTCCGGTTTTGTTTTCATATTCTTCTATGGTATTACACCGGAGGAATGTGGGACAACACCAGGGATCCAATATGCACAGCCCGGGGTTTAGAACCCGAGACTAGCAGAGAGTGAGTTACACTAATATTTGATTATATATTTTACAGTTCAATATTACATTCCATAGATAAAAGATATACATACTCTGATTCTCACTTCTACTTCCTGTAGCGGTGAACTAAAGATCCCCAAGCGGAATGTTATTGGTCAGAAAATAAGTTGTTGTGTGGCGAGGAAGAGGAGGTGGTCAAAGCGCGACGTTAACAGAGGTGGTTCGGAACCGCACTCATGACCCCTGATTAAGCCCAAGTGTCACCCTGACACCACAAGCATCACAGAACATGTTCCCCCTCTTGATTTAATGGTAAATGTTTGGGCTTTAACTATCGACCGGGGTTCGAGCCCCGTCTGTTCCACTGCCAACGTGCTGAGCCTCTCAGACAACTTCAGCGAATAAATCTCTGTCTTAAACCATTGATAAAACCTAGTGTTGCATAATGCGAGCAATTTCCACAGAAAGAGACTATTGAATGGGTTATATAAAGTCTTATTCATCAGCTCTAAAAACGCATTCCTATTTTCTGTGTGGGTGCAGCATATCTACTGGCATCCTTTTCAAATCGAGCATCTGGAGGAAGTGTGCGTGGGACAGACACACACACACACACACACACACAAACAGCAGAGAGTGGTGAGGGCATATGTCAATAGAGTACGTAGGAGCACATCCTCATGGCTATAAGCAGCCTGTATGATTCACTTTATATAAGCCGCTCTTCAGTCTAGCGTACCTGTACATGTCTGATATGGGCCAGATCAAAGAGGCCCGTTATAATACATACTGCTGCTCTACATACTGTAGATATCCCCCCTGCCCCCGAAGCAAATGATACACACACACACACACACATTCATACACACAAATATGCGCACACGCACATAACCAGAACGATAGCAATCCATCATCCCCCGGAACCCTGGAGCCAAGTGAGGTGTGTGTGGGTTTAGAAACCATATTACCATCCTAAGATTAGTATAGAGCGGTGTGTGTGGTGTGTGTGTGTAGGTGTGTGTGTGTGTGTGTGTGTGTGTGTGTGCGTTTAGTCTGTGAATGTGTGTGTGAATGTGTGTGTGTGTGTGTGCATATGTGTTTGTGTGTGTGTGCATATGTGTTTGTGTGTGTGTGTGTGTGTGTGTGTGTGTGTGTGTGTGTGTGTGTGCGTGCGAGCGAGCATGTCCGCCCCCAGCCCAGCTCTCACCGAGCATCTGTAGGAGTGTGGGAGGCTCTCAGCCTGCGGCCTTATGCCCGACCTTCGCACTGACGCACGGCACCACTGTAACGCTACACAGAGGCAGGCTTGCACAGGCACCTTCCTGCTGGATAGATGTACAGCACATCACTCTTCGTACACGGGGATTAAGTTAAAGTGTGTTTGTATAACAAAATCCACCAGAGAGGCTTAGGAACGTCTCTCTCGCTACGCGCGCGCCCGTCGGTCGAAATGTACGGCACGTCGGCCGTAGTTATCCCCCGAAACCATTTGGCCCGCGACCGTGTCAAAATACCATTTCTGAGGAGCTTGGAATTCCAGCTCGCCCGAAATAGAGAGAATCCTGTCTCTCTCTCTCTCTCTCTCTCTCTCTCTCTCTCTCTCCGTCTGGTAGCCCCCCCGGCGTCCGCACATGTGGAGTTATAAAAGCTCGGGGAGCACGGCCGGGGGGGGGGGGGGGGCGCCGGGTCCACGGGTTCACCGCGGGACACCGAGAGCAGGAGAGAACGGGTAAATAAATAAATAAATGAATGAATGTGCACAAAAACACACAAAAAAAAACAACAGAGTGCGAAGTAAAACCGAACCAGACGTGGAAAACGAGACCCCTCGCCAAAAAACACGCACTTTAAGATACCCGGGGTTGTGTCTTGAAATGCGTTGATTACCCATCTCTCTCTCTCTCTCTCTCTCTCTCTCTCCCCCTCTTTGGGGTGGCAGAGGGGGCCCCAGAGAGAGTGATTAGCCCCTGGGCATCTTGATCTGCTCCCGGGTACCCCTCCCAGCTCCCCGGGTACCCCTCCCAGCTCCCCGGGTACCCCTCCCAGATCTCCGGGTACCCCTCCCAGATCCCTGGGTACCCCTCCCAGATCCCCGGGTACCCCTCCTAGCTCCCCGGGTACCCCTCCCAGATCCCCAGGTACCCCTCCCAGCTCCCCTGGTACCCCTCCCAGATCCCCAGGTACCCCTCCCAGATCCTTGCCTCCTGCTCCTAGGTCCGGCAGAAGGCTCTCCGCCAGGGGCTTCGCTTTGCAAGTCAAAAATGTGTGCGCGTGAGGTCATATTGATGTAAGCTGATGACCATCTGCAACTAGGCCTGGGAAACAAAGAGCCAGTGGGGTGGACGGCTCCCTGGTTTGCATATCACCGGGAAGAGAGAGAGAGAGAGAGAGAGAGAGAGAGAGTACATGGATCAGAACAGGAGTCCAGCAGGCCGAACCTGGCCACTCTGCGCTGACTAGGTCATTCTCACACACACACACACACACACACACGCACGCACAAACACGGCTCTGGTTTCTGCCAGGTCTCTGAACGGGACCGGTGTGTGCGGCCCTGGCGGCAACCCGGGTCTCCGGTACTTTCCGGCACCGTCGGCTGCTGCCGGGACGGTGAATTATTCAGCCAGTGGCTAATTGTTTCCATTCAGTAATTACAGAGTTTATGGTAACAAAGGCCTGGCCCGGAGAGGTGCATCATGGGCCGCGTGTAATAGCCTCAGGAGGCCCCCAGCTGAGGGACAGGAGAGGGAAAGAGAGAGAGAGAAGAGGGGGAGAAAAAGTAAGAGAAAGAGGCAGAGGAAGAGAGAGAGAGAGAAAGAGAGAGAGAGAGAGAGAGAGAGAGAGAGAGAGAGAGAGAGAGAGAGAGAGAGAGAGAGAGAGAGAGAGAATATAGGGTTCAGTGTCCAGGGTTCCTGTGTGCCAGCCCGAATCGCTCATTACTGGAGGTGGGAACTTCCAGCTGGCCGCTTGTCCTGGCTGTACTGCAGATGGACGGACGGAGAGAGAGAGAGAGAGAGAGAGAGAGAGAGAGAGAGAGAGAGAGAGAGAGAGAGAGACGCACACACACACACACACACACTGCATCATTGTGTGTGAAGCTGCACCTGGGGCCTGGCCGCAACATGCCTCTCACCTGGACCGGGCACAGCGGCCAGAGGAACAGCCGTCTGGGGCGGACAGGGATGACTGAATATGGGTATGCTCTGCGGAGCAGGTCTTTCATGTTATCTTACAGAAGGAGGGCCTTGGAGGGGGCCCTCCAAGGCCCAGGGGCGGTGCTGCCTCCATCCATCTCTTGTCTAGCCTTGGGTACGGCACCGCCTGCGTGAGCCGTGTTCAGGACTGGACTGGACTGGACCGGACCAGACCGGACCGGACTGGGGTGAACCGTTAGAGCATCATGTGGTGATGTGGGTACGCTGTGTGCGAGTCTATTGGCAAGACCGAATAGAACCAAATGAAAAGAATCAGATGATATTTTGGTAACGCCAGTCACACGCATGTGTGCGCACACACACACACACACACAAGCACGCACACCCAGCTTAACGCCATAGACTATTTATAGGTAAATACCTTATTTGTGTACAAAACGGTGAGCTTCTCAAGCTGCTGTAACATCATGCAAAAGTATGTGGTATTCAAACAAGTCTAGTACAGTCTTATTATGTCATTGAATGTGCCAATACTTGACAGTTCATTGTGAGTATATGTATACAGAACTACTGTAACAATGCTTTCCTCAGCCTTTCCAATTTGTCACTATGACCTACACCGATGCACTGCTTACTGGGAAAAAATACAGCAGAGTCAGCACAATCCGCAAAGTAAAGCACTGAGAATAGTTATCTATAGGCCTACAGAAAACCATGTTTGATTGGACGAGAAGAGAGAGAGAGGAGAGAGAGAGAGAGAGAGAGAGAGGGAGGGAGGAGAGAGAGAGGAGTCATCGCTGTAATCAGGGCCAGATGGTCAAAAACACAGTGCACAGTGGTCTCACAGAGAAATACCACAATTACCACCAACGCTATGCAAACCACACAGCTCTCACATACATTCTGACCGGATAGAAATTAACTGTACGGAGCTCATAGTATAAGCATATAAGAACAGTATATACTGTAAGCCACACTTAGGTCAAAGAAAAGACAATCTTCAAATTCATCTTTCCTATCAGATCTTCAAATTCATCTTTCTTATCAGATCTTCAAATTCATATTTCTTATCAGAGTGGAATCAACTGTCTCATCCTCAAAGTGAAAGTACTCAAAGTATTTGTAAGTATTAATGCTGTAGTTGGACCCCAGGTGTGGTACTGTGTTCAGAACAGAGGGAAAGTATTTGTAAGTATTAATGCTGTAGTTGGACCACAGGTGTGGTACTGTGTTCAGAACAGAGGGAAAGTATTTGGAAGTATTAATGCTGTAGTTGGACCCCAGGTGTGGTACTGTGTTCAGAACAGAGGGAGAGGAGTTGGAAGTAGGAAGCACTCAGAAGCCCTCTTGGCAACACTCAGCCTAATATGCTGCAGGTAGGAGACACTTGAACACGACCAGGAATTCTTTACCGGGGGTGTTCTGTGTGTGTGTGTGTGTGTGTGTGTGTGTGTGTGTGTGTGTGTGTGTGTGTGTGTGTGGTGGGTGACAGGTTGTGTGTAGGAGGAAACTGTCAGAATGATGTCAGGCAGGGTTACTGACATGTTGTTGAATTGGCGTTATGAAAGGACTGGTTAGAAAACGCACACTACAGAACGCAACATACGCAGCCCATAATACACAAACAAATATACAACACTACACCACAAGGCAACATACTGTACACTACACCACGTAACACACACACCACACAATGCAACGCACCACACAACAACACAACACAAAGAATCACACGATACACAACGCGAATGGCAAACTAGACACACACAACACACACACACACACACACACACACACACACAGCTGTGAGATGCTGCCGGCCGCAAAGAGAGGCGAGCCGGGTGGAACCGTATTTGCCAGCAGTCGGACTTGAAGATGAATTAGCCCAGAAGCGTCTGTGGACTTTGGATGGGGTCGATATGGAGCACAGGGTGACATCATTTCCCTACCCGATCACACACACACACACGCCTCTCTGAGAGAGGCCGGATCGGGGAGCAGCGCAGGGTGGAGCGCCTCCAGGGGCATGTGAGGGAGGCCTGGCGGTCCGAGGGGCACTAGGACCCGGGGGCCGAGGGCGACAGCTGACAGAGCCGGCCCCACACGTTCTGTACTCGGGCGGGACCAGCCTGGACCGGGGCAAAAGGGCAGGTCCCCGTTGTCCCACGTCACTCGCTGGTCAAGACGCGCAAGGTTAAAGGGCGGCGTGGCGCCCGAGAGTCGGAGCCGGAGGAGGGGGGGGCGTCGGGAAGAGCAGCTCCCGGACGAGCGCTCCAGATACTCTCCACGCGCTCCTGCTGTTTAATGTCGCAGGTAAGCTCTCTCCGGAGGCCCTGCCTGGCTCAGATTACGGCTATAGATCAAGCTGGAACCGGGCGGCCGCGCTCGCCGTGAACGGCTCACGCCGGAGAGGCTGGCTCGCGGCCGAGCAACTCGCGCCGGAGGAGACGAGCTGGCTCTCTCAGGATGAGGAAGGGAGGAGATAAGGGGGAGGGGAGATGAGAGGGGTGAGGGGGGGGGACGTCCAGTCAGCAATCCTCTCCAGCCCCCACCGAGGACGTTTACCGGAGATGGAACATGCCTGCGGGCGGCGCACCCCCCCCCGCGGGACGGCAGGCCGCGCGCAACACGCCGCCGAATCCCGCGCTAGCTCCGCAGCTGGCTTTACGGCCCCCCCGACGCATCGAATCGCCGCTAGCGCTGCAGTTAGCCGCCACGCTAGCCCCGCTAACGCTAACTAGAGCTGGCCGCGGACTCACCACAGCTGGTGACAGTTAATGTACATGTTTCCATTTAAGCCCGGGATGAAAACCCCTCACATCCCCCCCTGAGGACGGAAAGAAGGTTGGGGAAGAGGGGGGGGGGGCTGGAAAGAAAAAAAAAAAAAAAAGAAGCTGGGCTTCATGTTGGTCTTAATTGTCGATGGAAAGACTGTCATATTTTCCACAAGGGGAAGCTTGAAGCCATTACCCAGCTAGCCTTCATTACATTTTCCACAACATTTTGCAGAAATGTCTGGAAGCAGCTGTACAGTGGCTGATTAATTGTCTTTCTCACCACTTCCTTCGCTTGC
>NC_140252.1:14644849-14649849 GCF_949987555.1 Borostomias antarcticus
TAAAGCACAGGAAGAGGGTTGGCCCACTTCTCTGGCAACCTGGATGGCAGCAGGTCTGAATTATAGAGCAGGAGAATGTCACTCCAGAGAGAGGGAGGGAGAGAGAGAGAGAGAGAGAGAGAGAGGGAGAGAGAGAGAGATAGAGAGAGAGAGAGAGAGAGAGAGAGAGAGAGGTAGGGGAGAGACTGACAGAGAGATAGGAGGAGAGATGTGAATCTCCCTGATTAGCATATGCCTGTAGGATACAGGACCTTTGCTATTTCTCCAGGACTCACACACACACGCACTCACACACACACGCACTCACACACACACACACACACACACACACGCTGCCAGACCAGACATTGTCAGATCATCTTAAGTCAGGTTCTTCGCTTGCTCTCTGTCTCTGTTGATCTAGGGGTATACCTCTATTCTATTCTCTCTGTCTCTGTTGATCTAGGAGTATACCTCTATTCTATTCTCTCTGTCTCTAGGACCAGTAGGACCCAACACACAGAAGAACGAGGGGGGAGTCGAAGCGAAAGGTACAACAAAAGCCACAGGGATAGAGAAGCCCTTTAGCACCATAGTTTATCTCCTGGAATGAATTTAGATGGCAGTATCTCACTGAGCTGAGCTGAGGAAAGGAGAGGAGACGGCCAGTCATTTTACACCCTGCGCGCACACACACACACACACACACACAAAACTGCAGACAATACAGTAAATACAAGTTGATTTCCTCATACTGTAGTTAGTGAGAAAGGCAAGAAAGAGGAACCAGTCTAGTCTATTTTCCCATCCTTATTGGAAACCAGTGTCAACTAGACCGCAAAGTGAACTACCACTGTGAACCGAGGCTACATGGACTTTACTCAGCACACTCCACACCACAGAGTGATTGAGAAAGAGAGAGAGAGAGAGAGAGAGAGAGAGAGAGAGAGTGTATGTGTGCGTGTGTGTGTGTGTGTCCCTAACCCTAAATCTTAGCACTGCTGAAAGCACTGAGATGTAGGATTGCTTGTGTAGACTGCATGTATGTCTGTGTGTGTGTGTGTGTGTGTGTGTGTGTGTGTGTGTGTGTGTGTGTGTGTGTGTGTGTGTGCGTGCATGTGTGAGAGACAGACAAACATGTTAGTGGGCTGGCTAATATGATGATTGAAATATCATCTAATAACATTTCTCAACTGGAGCAAAGCAGCTGCAACAATATTTGAGATACTTCCATAATAAGGGTCTTATGTGAAGAGAAAGAGAGAGAGAGAGAAGGAGATAGGGAGAGAGTGAGAGAGAGAGAGAGAGAGAAACTTTCATGCCCATAAAAGCTTTGAATTGAATTGAATTGAATTGAATTGAATTGAATTGAATTGAATTGAATTGAATTGAATTGAGAAACAGACAGATAGACAGACAGAGCGTGAGACAGAGAGAAAGAGAGAGAGAGACTCCAGGGGTATCCAGTATTTTTCTCTGCTTGTCTAAATGTGTCCGTCTGCTGAGTGTTCTCTGAGTGGAGCGCTGAAGGACACGCTAGTCTCAGACATAGCTCTCCTGTGGCCTTGGAGCTGACAGGGTGTGTGTGTGTGTGTGTGTGTGTGTGTGTGTGTGTGTGCCGTCAGACTAGGAATGAGTTAGGTGTTCAGCACAAGCTATAAACTACAGTATAAACACACCAACACCATCTGTCCTGGGGGATTACAAGTCCAGTGGTAGGGTTATGATGAGGATGACTTTCATATTTCTGTTCTGCTGTGGTCTCTCTCTCTCTCTCCCTCTCTCTCTCTCTCTCTCTCTCTCTCTCTCTCTGTCTTTCTCTCTCTCTCTGTCTTTCTCTCTGTCTCTCTTCCTTTTTCTCTCTTTCTCACTCCTGGTATGAACCCAGTTTGCATTGCTATGGCTGATTCTGCGCTCGTGCATATGTGTGTGTGTGTGTGTGTGTGTGTGTGTGTGTGTGTGTGTTCGTGCGTGTACGTGTGTGTGACCTGAATGTGTCGTGTAGCAACAAGGTCTTCTCAGACGTCGGTTCAGTGACTGGAGCTCTCTGACACCACAGGAAGTCAATAGGACATACACAGGAAGTGGTCACCCAATGCGGGCGGCGGACTTCCGCGGGTTTCCCACTGCTGGCAAAACAACGGAGGATGAGAGCGACACTACGAGCTGTTTCCTGTCTGAGGAGGCAGATAAGAAACCAACAGAGGAGGTAGAGAGAGAGAGAGAGAGAGAGAGAGAAACAGAGAGAGAAACAGAGAGAGACAAACAGAGAAAGGAGCCACTTCATTCATGTTTACCCAACACACACACACACCTATAGGGCTCAGACTACAGCCTAGTACGTGTGCGTGCCTATGTGTGTGTCTACAGTACTTGGAAACTTGGGTTTCAGTGGAAGAAAGTTCCCCAGATTCCATCCTGTTCTGTCTACAACATGAGCTCTATAAGAAAACAGAGGAACTGGAACATTCTCTTTCTCTCCATGATTAAACATGATATTCCCATGGAAAACACACACACACACACGGAAAACAGAAAGACAAACACACACACACACACACACACACACACACACACACACTCACACACACACGGAAAACAGAAAGACCAACACACACACAGGGCTTTGTGACTGTATTGTCCCTCTTCCTGTCTTGCCCCCAGCTTCACTTCTGAAGTGTATTTTTCCGAGTCACTGGGCTGAGCTGCCAGAGGAAAACCCACTCACTCTGTTCCCCTGTCTGTCACAACACGAGGAGAGGAGAGAGAGAGAGAAAAAGAGAGAGAGAGAGAGGGGTGGGGGGGGGTGGAGAGGGAAGGGGGGTGGAGAGAGAGAGGGAGAGAGAGAGAGAGAGAGAGAGAGAGGGAAGCGGTGGGGATGGAGAGGGAGAGAGGGAGAGAGAGAGGGAGAGAGGGAAGAGGGGGTGGAGAGAGAGAGATGGAGAGAGGGAGGGAGAGGGTGAGAGAGGGAAGTGGGGGGATGGAGAGAGAGAGAGGGAGAGATGGAGGAAAAGAGAGGGAGGGAGAGAGAGAGAGGGAGGGAGAGAGAGAGGGGGGGTGAGAGAGAGAGGGAAGGGGGGTGAAGAGAGGGAGAGAGAGAGAGGGAGGGAGAGAGGGGGGGGAGAGAGATAGAGAGAGAGAGGGAAGGGGGGTGAAGAGAGGGAGAGAGAGAGAGGGAGAGAGGGAGGGAAAGGGAGAGAAAGAGAGAGAGAGGGAGACAGAGAGAGAGACAGAGAGAGAGAGAGGGAGAGAGAGAGATAGGCCTCTGATGTAACTCGACCTGGAGTTTCCATCTCTCTATCCACCATTCCTGTCCTCTGCTACATCATGGAGAGGGTTCTAGACCTGTGTGTGTTGATGTACAGTATGTGTGCGCACGCGCGTGCCGTGTGCGCGCGAGCGAGCACGTGTGTCCGACCACGTGCCTGTGTGTGTGTGTGTGCGTGTGTGTGCGTGTGTATGCTGTAGGAATCTCAACTGCATCAGTAAAAGCCTCATTAGTAACATCTGGGGGTGAAGATTTTTCCACTTCCAGTGAGAGGAGATGAGGACACACTGGAAGCACACACACAAACACACACACACACACACACACACACACGTCATCAGCAGTCCCATTCAACAGCCCGAGCGCAGAGGAGAGGATGGTAAGAGTCTGTCCACCTGGGTCCTGTCTAGACAGGACGATATGAGTGCATCATCATCATATTAAATACCCTGTGTTTCCAACTCGTCACCACTGGCCCCAACACACACACAGAAACATCCACGCAGACCATTAGAGATGGCTCACATCTGCTATTTAGCGTACAGTATATGAGCTGGTACCATCAGGTAGACGGTATTCATGGGTTTCAAATGTAGTCCTAGACCTGCCATGTTGGGGACCAACACAGGTGTTTCAAATGAATGAATTAGTTCTACTGCATAGGATTCTATGCAGTAGAGCCAATCAGATAAATTCGAAACACCTGTGTTGGTCCCCAATATGGCAGGTCTAGGACTACATTTGAAACCCATGAATAGGGTGCCGTCCCTCCGGACTGTTCAGCCTCAGAGATCGTCCGTGCTTACAGTACCAGTAACGTTACTGTACTGCTGAATAGACCATGAAGCAGAATTAACTTGGACCTCAGTGGGGGACGACGCTGCACCTTGTAGAGCATTTCGATGATATGATGTGCACAGCTCTGTGGTTATGTTGAGTTGTTCTGCTGTTGTCTGTTGTTAGTACTGTTGTCACAGTGTTTGTGGGTATTGTAGTTGTCTGTTTGTCTTTCTGACGATTGCTGTATGGTGAATTTATACACATACATATACATACTGTCGTGTAGTAGATATGGACTCTCTGACAGTGGTGCAGTGAAGGTTATACAGAGGTATGCGGAATATATCCACTTCTTTATCCATGGACCTACAGTATATACACTTCTTTATCCATGGACCTACAGTATATCCACTTCTTTAAACGCCAATAAGGTAAAAACACATATTTCTGCTACAGAATACCCACTTCTTTAGTCAGAGTATACTTATTTCTTTAGTCACAACTACACCCCTACTCTCTGAAGCCCAGGGTCCACAGGCATCAAAGATTACTTTACTGAGCGTCCTGGTGGCTTGAGACGATAGAGGCTGCTGAAGTGACACAGAGTAGAGTAGAGTAGAGAAGAGTACAGTACAGTACAGTACAGTAGAGTAAAGTAGAGTAGAGCAGAGTAGGGGAGAGGAGAGGAGAGTACAGTAGACTAGAGTGGGGCAGAGTACAGTAGAGTAGAGTGCAACAGGAAAGCTCTTATGTAACACCAGCAGCTGCTGTGCCCCTGTGGTGCAGACCAGGCCACACATACACACACGTGTGTGTGTGTGTGTGTTTGTGTGTGTGTGTGTGTGTGTGTGTGTGTGTGTGTGTGTGTGTGTATGAATACGGAGAAAAACATCAACAAGTATACAAACCACATACACAAGAGGGAGGTGGGCTGCATGTCAACATTTTCCATTCATGGTTCTCTCTCCAGGGC
>NC_140252.1:14657349-14681255 GCF_949987555.1 Borostomias antarcticus
GTACATACACACACACACGCACACACACACACGCACACAGAAATCCACGCACAGAAAGGGCTTGAGTAAAACAATGAAATGTATAGCCATGACACAGAGACACCCCCTAGACACCACCTACACACCACCTAGCAGCTACAATACACACCACCTACACACCATTTAGACACCACCTACACACCACCTAGCAGCTACAATACACACCACCTACACACCACCTAGCAGCTACAATACACACCACCTACACACCATTTAGACACCACCTACACACCACCTAGCAGCTACAATACACACCACCTACACACCATTTAGACACCACCTACACACCACCTTGACAACCTCTAGACACCACCTACAGTAAATACCATCTAGACAACATCTAGACAATATCTAGACACCACCTACAGTAGATACCATCTAGACACCACCTACAGTAAATACCATCTAGACACCACCTACAGTAGATACCATCTACAGGGCATCTAGACAACATCTAGACAACATCTAGACAACATCTAGACAACATCTAGTCACCACCTGGCACCATCTAGACACCACCTATAGTAGATACCATCTACAGGGCATCTAGACAACATCTAGACAACATCTAGTCACCACCTGGCACCATCTAGACAACTGCATGTGGATTTCTACCTGTGTGATTAGTTGCCCTGAGCCAGCTTAGATATGATTTAAATATGAACCCCAACGTTTGTGGAGGTTTCTGTGAACCGAGAAGTGCAAATATCACCCCCAAGACTTTAAGGATTCCTCTTTGACCTAGTAGTTAGTTGTTTGTGTTCCCATGCATGAGACAACCCCCCCTCGCCAACCCCTTGTCATCTACCCTCCCTCAAACATGCAGTTATCACTGCCATTAATAATGCATCTGTTTACCATGGAACATCGCTCCACACACACACACACACACACACACACACTCACAGTATAGTAGGGACATACCGCTCGTCTCAGTCTCTGCTGTGGGTGGATGATTTCATTAATACTTGATGGTATTTTTGATATCTTGAATCTAAAAATGTGAAGAGTGATCACTGGTATACTTAAAGAGATACAGAGAAAGGCGAGAGAGAGGAACAAAGAGAGAAGGAAGGAAGAGAAAGGGAAAGAGATGGGGGGGGGGGGTGAGTATCCCCACACCTAGATGAACCCTGTAATTAAGAAAATGCTGGTTCCATTAAGCGGGACTCCAGGACACAAACACAGATAATTAATTTGAGACTTTAATCCTCACTGTGACACCTTCCCTGCATCAATATTTAATATGAGCGGTGTGTCTGCAGTCCTTACATGGCTGCAGGTCCCCTGACAGAGCTCCTGATATCTCTATCAAAGAGCGTTCCTATTAACACCGAATAATTAACTAGGTGCCGACGCACAAGGCCGTGCATGTATCAGACCGCCGCACTGGCTGATGGGTAGTAACAAAGTCATGTATTATTCCTTTGAACGTATTTGTTGTCGAGATATATAGGCTGAAGATGAAAGGGATGTACCCTAAAGCTGATGGCAACAGGCACACACACACACACACACACACACAACACATACATTCTACCCTCAGGTGGCAGTATTTCATGTGCAGTGATGGGACAGTCAGTCAGGAGGGACCTGGACCCATATGAAACTTCCTGTTGAAACCAGTCAAACAGGAAGACGGACTTTCTGAGGGATGCTGTGTTTTCACACACACCCACACACACACACACACACGCACACACACACACTGCACACACAAAGTATATATATATATATACAGTATAAACACAACTCTCTCTCTCTATCAAATACACACACACAAGCATACCCACAAGCAAACACACACCCCACACACACAGTATATACAGTATACGCACAACTCTCTCTCTCTCTCTCTCTCTCTCTCTCTCTCTCTCTCTATCAAACACACACACACAAGCACACACACACACACGCACACACACAAACACACACACACACACACACACACACACACACACACAGAGAAGTAGCCAGGAGCGCTAGTCTAAAAACGGCAGAGCAACACGTAATGCAACAGCTCGGTAACTGGAGCAGAGAAATCTGGGAGGAACCTTCACCAGAGTGCTCCATTATCTCAACCAGCAAGACAGACAGATACCCCCTGCAGCCCAGGGAGGCTCACACACACACACACACACACGCAAATGCTCTGCACGCACACACACATCACTCTGTATACATTCATGCATTCTGTATACATCCATGCAGTGTTTGCGTGTGTGTACTGTACTGTATGTGAGCATGCATGTGTGTGTGTGTGTGTGTGTGTGTGTGTGTGTGTGTGTGTGTGTGTGTGTGTGTGTGTGTGTGTGAGCCGCTCTGTCCCCAGGGTCATTATCAGGAGCGGAGTGTAAATGTGACCGCCGGTGTCGACCCCTGACCCCGGACAAACCCTGGGATCTCCCAGCAGCCCCTGGGCAGCTCCAGGCACTCTGACAGAACAAGTGGGAGGGAAGAAAAAAATAGAGCGAGAGAGAGGGGGGGAGAGGGTGAGAAAGAGAAACAGAGAGAGAGGGGGGAGAGGGAGAAAGAGAGAGAGGGGGAGAGAGAAAGAGAGGGAGAAAGAGAGAGAAATAGAGAGGAGAGAGAGAAATAGAGAGAGAGGGGAGAGAGGGAAAAAGAGAGGGGGGGGGAGAAAGAGAGAAATAGAGAGAGAGAGGGGAGAGAGAGGGAGAAAGAGAGAAAGAGAGAGAGAGAGAGAGAGAGAGAGAGAGAGAAAGAGAGAAAGAGAGAGAGAGAGAGAGAGAGAGAGAGAGAGAGAGAGAGAGAGTAGTCGATGTGTCTCTGATGTGACTGTTTTGGATGTGACTGTTTTGCTCAGCAGAGTGGGAGGGAGACGGAGCCAGCCAGCGGGGACCCAGTTGGGCGTTATGCAACCCTGCACGCCCTCGACCCGGCCCGACCCGCTGTTTTCCACTAGACCCCCCTTACACACACACACACGCACACACACACACAGCTGGCCCCGATTCCAACAGTGGAAACAGATTCCCAAAGCAAATTCTCGCTACGTTTCTCCTCAAAAAGCTCTGTCTCTCTCTCTGTTTCTCTCTCCTTCCATCTCTCTCTCTCATTCTCTCTGGCCGTGTCATTCTGTCATTCCCAAAAGTACTCATGTTGCCCCCGGCACCTGTTGCCCCTGGCAAGATGCAGTGAGTGTGTGTGTGTGTGTGTGAGTGTGTGTGTGTGTTTGTGTCTGTTCGTATGTGTGTGTGTCATCAAACTGAGCAGAGTTCTTACTCCCCCCCCATATACACACACACACACACACACACACACACACACCATGGGGGTCATCCTCCTCCATCTAACAGTTTCAGCTTTCCACCGTGGCCCAGACAAGCAGCTCCAATTATAGCAGCCGGGCCTCTGAGAAGCCTCAGCTGCTGCTGCTGCTGGGAAAGGCACCGGGGGCTTCCCAAACACAGGACTCCCGCTGGGGTCACACACTCACACACACACACACACACCAGACGCCCCCCCCCCCCCCCCCCCCCCACCGCCCCAACCCAAACACATGTAGGTACAGGTGACTCACGGACAAAGCACGGCCAGTGGAGGTACCTGAGGTCAGGCTCATTAAAACGGCTACCATGGTTTTTTGGAGCTTGAATCAAAACCAAATGTTACATGTTAGCTCTTATCAGCGCCATGGCTGGAGGGAAGGAGGGAGGGAGGGAGGGAGGAAGGGAGGGAGGGAGGGAGGGAGGGAGGGAGAGGGAGAGAGGGGGAGGGAAGGAGAGATGGAGGGAGAAGAGGGAGGACTGCCATCCTGGATATTCACTGGTTGAATACTGGTTTGTTGCGTTTGTTTGTTGTATGTCTGTATCAGTCTGTCTGTCTGTCTGTCTGTCTGTCTGTCTGTCTGTCTGTCTGTCTGTCTGTCTGTCTGTCTATCTGTCTGTCTGTCTGTCTGTCTGTCTGTCTGTCTGTCTTCATGTCAGCCTGCCTGGCCTGTCTATCTTTAAGTAAGGCTAGTCCAAGCTAAAAATATCTGGGACAGCCCCGCTCGGATGTTCCAGTGTGTGTGTGTGTGTGTGTGTGTGTGTGTGTGTGTGTGTGTGTGTGTGTGTGTGTGTGTGTGAGTGTGTTTGCGTGAGTGCGTGTGTGTGTGTGTGTGTGTGCATGTGTGCATATGTGTGTGAAGCTCTCACTCGACTCCCTCAGGCACAGCTGATTGCTCCCAGAGCAGGCCAGCTAACATACTGTACATAGAGCACATACTGTAGCACACACACGCAAACACAAACACACACACAGACACACATGCCTGGCGCTGTTACCAAAGCTTGACCCTTTCGTCAGCAAATGTCAATGTAGGTTTCAGTGTCCACACAGACCTCGCCCTCTCCAGGCCTCTGAAAGACTAACCTGTCCTAAAATACCCCTCAGGGGACTCACCAGGAATCGCCGGCGTATTCTCTCATCTCGGAGGCATTCAGTTTCCCTCACACACACACACACACACACACACACAGACACACACATACTGTATACACCCATGCCTTCTACGCCCTAGATGAGATCCCTCTCCAGACTATCCCCACCCTCTCCCTAACGAGCAGCCCACAGAATTCCCGGCTTTATTAGTTATTTTTCCCGGTATTCCTGCGCCACGCTCCCAGTGGCTGGGTCAGCTGTTCTCCCTGGCCCAGATGGAAACACTGGAGCCACTGTCGGGAAGTTTCAGTGACTCAGTGGCTGATTACAGAACTTTCCTGTTGTCCCAAAAATCCCTGAACTCGATGACCATTACTGGCATAGCCTTCCATGTCACCTAACTACTACCATATAGAGTAAACACTCACAAAAACAACAACAACAGGAGACATTCTTGTTTTGTACAGTATCAGTAAGACAGTTGTGGTCAAAAGTTTACATAAACTTGTAAAGAACATGTATGTCATGGCAATCTTGAGTTTCCAATAATTTCTACAATTCAGATTTCTGTGATAGAGTGATTGGAGCTCATACTTCTTTGTTACAGAAAACATTTATGAAGCTTAGTTCTTTTATGAATTTATTATGGATCTACTTAAAATGTGACCAAATCCGCTGGGTCAATAATATACATACAGAAACATGAATTATCAATTTTGGTGATCTAGAAAGTTGTGTCAATCAAACTATCTTTTTGGCAAGGCCTCTTAACTTCTTGTGAGTGATTATGATTGACTACAGCTGTTGACTTCTCTGAGCCAATTTAAATAGGGCTCATTTGATACAATCATTAGACTCAGTCACAAACGCTACAATGGGAAAGTTAAAGGAGCTCAGCATGGATCTGAAAAAACACATCAGATGATTGACTTGAACAAGTCAGGAAAGTCACTTGGAGCCATTTCAAAGCAGTTACAGGTCCCCAGATTAACTGTGCAAACACTTGTTTGTAAGTATAAAGTGCATGGCACAGTTGGGTCACTGCCACAATCAGGAAGAAAACACAAGCTATCACCTGCTGCTGAGGGATGGCCAAGCGTCAACCGAGAACCACCAAGCAAGCAGGTCTGCAATGAACAAGAAGCTGCTGGAACACAGGTGTCAGTGTCCACAGTCAAGCGTGTTTTACATCGCCATGGGCTGAGAGACTGGAGTGCAAGAAGGAAGCCCTTGCTCCAGAAGTGGCACCTTAAGGCTTGACTGACGTTTGCTGCTGATCGCATGGACAAAGAAAAGGCCTTCTGGAGGAGAGTTCTGTGGTCAGATGGCCAGCAGTTTGGACAGCATTTGTTTCTACGCAACTACTCTGAGTCCAGGCTGACCACAGGACAGAGCCCCAGCACACAGGATCAGCCCAGCACAACTGAAAGAGTGCTGTCATGGTCAACTGGTGTCACGGTCAACTGGTTTCATGGTCAACTGGCCATCTGCCCCAACTGTACAAACGCCCTCCCCATACACCACACCCTCTCAAACTCAGCCATTCTTTCAGCCATCTCCTTTCTCAAATCAATATATTTAATCATAAGACATGCTTTCCATACTTCGTTTTCCATACTTTCATCATAACCTAATAATCATCACAAAGTCTACAAGGCCACATCTTCATTTAAACTTCCCACACTCTCTGCAGTGGATGCCTGGTTCTCATAGTCTACCAGTCTACACATGTCAGACACCTGAGACCATTTGCAACAAACATACATCTTGGGACAGGACAGTGGATACAGGACAGCATCAGGCGCTGGCCAAATAATTCTGAATAATTCTACTGCTCTGACTGCCTTCCCAGACCCAGAATTGTTGTGGCAACATCTCTGAAAGTGACTTGATCACCTTTCACTCTTTGGACCAAGTTCATTCCATCAAATACTGTAGCAGAGTTTCCTGGAAGTCTACGACTACATTTCTCTGCAAGGTTGTGGCCAAAGTGGCTTTATTTGTTTTCTCAGCAATCCATCTGGTGTGGAGAGGTCCCAGTGCAATTGTCCAAGGGGATGAGAAAGGATATCTTCCATACGTAGACTGCACCCTTGTGCCATCACTATGATATGCCAAAACAAAGACCTGTCTGCTTTCAAGATGGCAGCCATCCCACTTGATTTCACTGCTCTCTTCTAAACACACATCACTGAATGTTTTCAGCTTGGGTCATGGAATTTCTTTGCTGGTGGGTCTTCATCTAGTCGTTCATCCTTGAAGTTCATTGTTTGTCCTTACAGTATCTTATCAGTACTATTCACTTCCTCATTCCAGTCCTAGGAATGCAGCTAGACATTTAACGCCACTGTGCTGTAAATGGTGATGGCCAGGTCGCACAATATCTGGTGCTGATACACAAACCAGTCCAGTTTGGCATTGTCTGATTCTCTGGATCTGTTTGCCTTGCAAGTGTCCACTACGTTCTTCTTGCAGATCAAGAAGAGCAGCTTCCTTGGTTTCCTGGACAGTGTTCCCTGGTTGGGAGTGGCTGTGGGCCCACACGTGCACTTCCAGTTCTTGGTCCTCAATGGTGACCGATTTCTGCTTCAGTTTCTCAATGTGTGGAAGCTCAGCTCTTGGCAGACGTGGTCCATACACACTGTACTACTATCCCATTGACTCTATGTGATGTATCCTTTCAGTGAGTTTCCTCAAGTCTATCGATATTGTCATTACATTACATTACAATCATTTAGCAGACACTTTTATCCAAAGTGACTTACAATAATTGCATTTAACGTAGGTTGTCAGTGCACTATTACTCACCAGAGCTCACAAGTGCATCTACTTTGTGACAAAGAGCATAAGTGCATCTAGTGCTAAAGCCAAAGTGCAAGAGAAGCAGAATATAAATACAATAGGTGATTAAGAGGAAGGATTCTTCTTGAACAGGTGAGTGTTGAGCCTGTGACGAAAGCTGGGCAGCGACTCTGCTGTCCTGACGTCAGTAGGCCGTTCATTCCACCACTGCAGGGCCAGGACAGAGAAGAGACGCGATGGGGTAGGCTTCGGAATGCGATAAATTTCCCAGGAGAGCATATTGAGACTGGTAAGATCATTACACCTTGTTCTTCCCATCTTGGAAAAGCACATGCATCATATTTTTTCCAACATTTCACTGGCTCTGTTAACTGCCATTGTAGCCGAATGCACCCTGCCTGCAGAACAACTAGGCCTACTGTAGCTAGCTCAATACTGAGCCGATCAGATAAATTATGTGATCTCGTGATGTATCCTGTTTTTGATCAGTTTACTACTTGGAGGCCTACTTTAATAGAGACTGTTGACTAAATCACTTAAGTCATAAAAGAAATGCAATTATTAATTTCCTGTTATTACTAATTTTGTCAGGTGGCACAACTGATAATCATCAGGTGGTGCAACCAGAAAAAATATTAATTTTAACCAATAGATAATAGGTTGAAGTGGACAAATAGTTGATAAGTATGATGTGAATAGCTATTGTATTTAATGCATTCATTAGTATATTAATTTATAATTATTATTTTTCAGTTTTTAAATGTAAAATTGGATGCTAAAAACACTAAATTAGTAGTCATTAGAATGCAGTAATCTTAAATTATTGTAAATACAAAACACAACCACAAAATATGAATGTGTTAGGTACTGTAGACACTGGATACTTCATACAAAGATTTCACTTAGAATAAATAATAGGAAATATACAGTATATATATATTTACAAATATTTGATTGTGCCACCTGACATTTTTTGGATACACACACACACACACACACGCATGTACACAAACAAATATTAGCACTGTGGTCTCTGCCTTTGTAGACCTCCCCAGGTCTCTCTCTCTCTGTCTCTCTCTCTCTCTCTGTCTACACTACAGCAGCAGCATCTTCTTTCCCACCGTTCCCCCGTGGGGGTTAGCAGAGCAGAGCCACACACAGGGCAAAGACCCCCAGACCCCCAACCCCCCAACCCCTCCATCCCTCAACCAACTGCTGCTCCGCTACCAGGCATCAAATATGCATCAAATAATATAAGGCTTATATAATATAACCCCCGTTTCCTCAGTCCCCGGGCCTGGGCACGCTGTGACCCACCTCTAATGAAGAGGAGAGGAGGAGGAGAGGAGGAGAGGGGAGGAGAGGCTAGTCCTCTTCCCCCAGCCCTGAGGAACATGCATTAGAATAGAATAGAATACAGTAGAGTAGAATATAATGTTTATTTTGCCATGTGTAACAAGTACGGGTACAGGTATATTGGAATTCTTGTAATCGCTTGTCCATAGTGTCTTATCAGTGCTAGCCAGTTCCTCATTCCAGTCCTAGGTACTCAGCTAGACATTGAAAGGTTCCCAAACTGGCTACAGTCTATCAGTATCATCCTCATCTACTTATCCCGTCCGATCATGGATGACTGTGTCTGTGTCCATGATGTAGGCAGTGCAATTCTGAAGGAAGAGAGGAAGGAGGGTGGGAAGAAGGGAAAAGAGAAGAGAGGAGAGGAAGGAGGGGGATAGAGAACAGAGGATGAAATTAAGAGCTTTCTATATCCTGAACTGGTAGCAGGCACCTGAGAGGACAGCTATAGAATGCTGGGACTAGGGTCCTCACCTTGGGCTATCCCTCTCTGGGTGATCCCACTCAAGCGCACATCTCACACACACACACACACACACACACACACACACACCTCCACTCTCCTCTACTCTGCTCTACTCCACTCTACTGTACTCTACTCTACTGAACTCTACTCCGCTCTACTCTACTCTGCTCTATTGCAGAGCTGCCCTCCCCCATGTCAACTAATCTAGCCCCAGGGGAAAAAACTGACTCTAGCGTAACAATCTGTCTCAAGATAGCATATTTTTCTGCTGCTTCAATATTTATACATTCCAATAAACTTGCCAGAACAGCTTTCTGGCTCCGTGCCCCGCAGAGGGAGGCGGCTTAACAGCGGTCATGCGTGGCACGGCCCGCGCGGGCAAGGTACCGGGACTCCTCCTCAGCGCTCGTCTGCTTGGCGCGGCGCCAACCGCGGGCCGCGGAGCGACGGCAGTTCCTCAAACTCTTCCGTCACGATGACGCCGTCGTTATGGAAAATTGTTGCGGCCAGAAAAGCAGCCCGACGCAATTGTAGCGGGCGGGCGGGGTTTAAACTTGGCACCCTCCCCCATCGAACCACCTGGGACGTCGGCTTGGTCTAACGGTAGATATTTGCGAGGGATTCGGATACCCCCGGCGGCTCGGAACCCGACCCCGGGAAGCTGGCGGCGAGGCGAGGCGGGGAGCGCCGACAGGGGGCCTGCGTTTCCGAGGGGACGGCGCAAGCGAACCGGAGGAGTGTCACTACGCCTGCCGCTGCCGCCGTGGGAACCGTGCGCGTGCGGCCAGGCGGAACACAGACAACAGACAGGAAGCCGAAATTAGAACCCTGAGAGAGGAGGAGGAGGAGGAGGAGGAGGAGGAGGAGGGGAGAGGAGCTGCCAACCCAGCAGATGGAGGGAGGGAGAAGGACAGATAACAGATAAAAGAAAAACCTGCCGTTTCACTTCCTACTGTACCTGCCCGCCTGCGTAGCACCGAGTGCCTGCCAACACACACACACACACACACACACGCACACGCACACGCACTCGGGAGAGGAGGAGGAGAGGAGAGGAGGATTATCGGTCTCCTTTCAATGCACCATATGCAGCGTGGGCTGCCGGGAGCACGGCACACCTGACACAGAGACCTCACACTTCCTCAGCCCTCCCACACAACACAAGTGTGTGTGTGTGTGTGTTTGTATGTGTGTGTGCGGGGTGGGGGGGTAGGGGTGTGTGTGTGCGTGTGTACTTGTGAGAGTGCAAGCTTGCTTGTGAGAGTGCAAGTTTGCAAGTTTTTGCAAGCTGGTGAGTGTTGTTGTTTCGCGCGTGTGTGTGTGTGTGTGCGTGTGTGCGTGTGTGTGTGTGTGTGTGTATGAGTCTGCAGCAGCAACACCCCCCCCCCCCCCCTCCTCCTCCTCATTACGATGCAGCATCCTGTCATCACAGGAAACAGGTGAGTGGTGGGAGGAAGCGATGATTGACACGCCAGATTGGCTCCTCTCCTCCTCTCCTCTCATCTCGTCCCCTCTCCTCTTCTGTCCTGTCCTCTCCTCTCCTCTCTCCTCTCAGAGCTGAACTTAAATAGATGGCTACGATGCCCCCACCCTGCTGCAGGTCCAGTAGCAGTGCCTCTGCTTTATAAATACACCCTGAACATACTCCCCCCCCGGGCATCTCTGCCTGCTGGGCCGCCGAGCTGCCCGTCAGACTGATGGCATCCGCGGCGTACAACATGCGCTGGCCTGCCTGCCCGATGGGTGCCAGGAGACCCGCCCACCCGAACGCAGCAGAACACGATACGTCCATGAAATCAGCGCTAATGTTGGACTGGACACATGGAGGTTAATAAAGGCGCGCGGGCGAACACACACGCGCACACACACGCGCACACACACACGCGCCTAAATATAGATGTCTGTCTGCCTATGTGTCTCATGTTCACAGAGGTTTAATACCAAGCACCCTATGCTGTTAGGAGCTGTCAGCATAGCTTTATCTGACACCCGCACGCTCGTACACACACACACACACACACACACACACACACACACACACACATACACATGTGGGACAACAAAGGGAGGCTATTTTTACAGTCAAACAGGAGAATGCTTAAACAAAATACCAGAACATCAAAAGTTCACGGGTGCGTGTGTGTGGGTGCGTGCGGCGCCCTTGTGATGAGCGCGCCGGGTAAAACGAACCATTTCCTCTTTTCAAAGAGTCTACAGGGCGACCCGAAGTGAGCGAGCTCTTCAGCTACGGAGACAGTGATGGGGCGAGGATGGAAGGAGAGAGAGAGATGGAGGGAGGGAGGGAGGGAGGGAGGGAGGGATGTTATGAAGAGAAGGACCGATGGAGGGAAAGGTGGAGGATGGAGGAGGCGACGCTCTCGAGAGCTTCTGACGGGCGCCTGTCCGTCTCTCTGCCGCGGCCTACTGAAGATGCCGGAGAACTACCGACGCACTGATCAAGGGCTCTGCTTGAAGGGTTTAACACACACACACACACACACTCACACACACAGAAACACATTAAGGCAGTCTCTCCAGAGTGAATCCTCAGCTATAATCACATATAAAGTCACGGGTCGACATTGCAATATTTACAATCAACCGTTACATTAGAATAATCCTAATCCCCCAATCAGACCCTAACCCTACAAACAGTAGGCGAGTGTGACTGTTAGCTGCCACTACGCCTCTGCTCACTTGTCAGTTAATGTCTCTATTTGTTTCATCTACTACTTCAGAAGGGAAATGTAAAATTCAGAAGCTTTCAGAAGATGTTTCCAAGTCATTAGAGATATGAGAATTTTCCTTTGAAGCTGAGCGGAAGCGGAGCTCTGAGCTAATGCCCTGCCTGCTAGAGGAGGCGCTAGGCACTAGCTAGCTAACGCTAGCTAATCCCCACAGGTCTGAATGGCGTACGAGGTGCTAGGCGCTGGCTAGCTAACGCTACAATTAGCTAATCCTCAAAGCTAACAAAACAACCCAATCCTCCTGCTACTTTGATCCTGAAAATGTCAATATAAGGAGATTAGGACTGGAGAGAGGAGAGGAGAAGAGACACTGACAACACTCACTCACTCACTCTCACACACACACACACACACACACACACACACACACACACACACACACACACACACACACACAAGAGTAGGCTAGGCCCACAGGGTGAATAGGGCATATCTAAGAAGTACAGAGCTAGTGATGAAGTATGTACTTTCCTGTTTCTCACTCAACAGCATCAGAAGCTGGTGTGGTGGTAGTTGTACCTAGTAGACTACTCTCCCAGAGCCTAGCCTAGCACCATAACATCGACTGACCACCAGCACCAGCATCGCTCCCACTGAAGCCCCCAGGGTCGGTTGTGTCTGTGACCTGTCTCCTCACAGATGAACATCGACTCCTTGGTGCTGGTCTGGTCTTAGGAGCTTCGGAGTAATCAAGCTGATGCCGTTAGGACTGATTAGCTAATTACCGAGAGAAAAGAGTCTCATCACCCCATCACCGGAATCGATGAAGAGACACTAGACTGTCCTGCTGTTAAGCCATACACACACACACACTCGCACACACACGCACACACAGTCACACACGCACACACTGTCACACACACACAGTCACACACACGCACACACAGTCTCACACACGCACACACTGTCACACACACGCACACACAATCCCAGATACACACACACAGTCAATCTCACACAGTCTGCAATAGGTGGCCTGACATACAATGTGTCAGATGCCGCACCGGTCGTCAATAACCAAGGACAGCCTTCCTGCGGAAGGAAAGGAAGTGATGTCAGAGCTGCGATGTGGGCGGCTGATATATGCCAGACATGTGTGCGTGCGTACGCATCACACGCATCCGTCTACACGGTCCTCTGACCCGGACCGTTCGTATTACCTCTGTCACTCCCCAGCTGTTTTTACACCCCCTGCACCTCCTCCTCCTCCTCCTCCTCTCTCTCTCTCTCCCTCCCCCTCTCTCTCCCTCCCTCTCTCTCTGCCTCCCCCGACTTCCGTCAGAGTGGAATGAGCGACAGGAAGCAGAGGATTGAGGGGCGGAATGAGAGAGAGAGAGAGAGGGAGAAAGAGAGAGAGAAAGAGAGAGACAGAGAGGGATAAAGGGAGTGAGAGAGGGAGGGAGGGAGGGAGGGAGGGAGGGAGGGAGGGAGGGAGGGAGGGAGGGGAGGCATGAAGAGACAGAGAGGGAGAGAGATGGAGAGAGAGAGAGAGGGGAGGCTTAGAGATACAGAGAGAGAGAGAGAGAGAGAGAGACCGCCACCATTTGCTCATTTGAGAGTGTGGGCGGGTTGAAGGACAGCTTTAGTCACTGCCTGGCACAGCTGTGGCCGCCCGGGTGCCAACTGGTGCCACGGAGCCCTCGCCACCTGCTACATGGGACAGGACGGAGGAGGGGGGGGGGGGGGGGGGGGGGGTCAAAGGAGCCAATCACTCAAACCCTCACTTGACCTCGTCCTCCCACTCCTCCCCTCCTCCTTCTCTCCATCCTCCTCTCCGCCCAACCTCTCTTTCTCTCTCTCCAACTTCCCATCGTCATCATCATCACCCACATCTGCTCACATTCATATTCACATTCAGGGGTTCCTTTCATTCATCCCTCTCTCTCTCTCTCTCTCTCTGTCCTTCCCTTATCCCTCCATCTCTCAATCCATCCATCCTTCTCTCTATCCCATCCTTCCCTCTCTCTCTCTCTCCATCCCTCTCTCTCAATCCCTCCCTCCATCCCTCTGTCTCTCGTTCTCCTCCCTCCCTCCCTCCATCTCTCTGTCGGGTAGTGGTTCTGCCCGGGCGAAGAGGAAGTGTTCTGGTCGCAGCGCCGCCTTCACCAGCATCATTTACATACCGGCCATGAGGAGGAAACTACTAACCCGTAGTGCTGCACTGCACTACAAAACACACACACACACAGGTACGTACACACACACACACACAGGTATGTACACACACACACACACAGGCACGTACACACACACACACACACAGGTACGTACTGTACACACACACACACACACACACACACACAGAGGTACCTACTGTACACACACATACACACACAGGGGTACAGTACGTGCACACACACACACACTCTCTTCCTGGATCCCAAACAAACACTACTTTCCATGTGCTTTGACTACTAACACAGCCCCGGCCGCGGTACTTCTGGGTAGCTACAGGAAGCAGGAACTGAGCGAGGCCGCCCTGCGCGGCAATCCTCTTCATTCACATTCAAATGTTCTGTTATCTCTGCCGCGCTGAGGAGAGATGGCTCACTGCAAGTGTGTGTGTGTGTGTGTGTGTGTGTGTGTGTGTGTGTGTGTGTGTGTGTGTGTGTGTGTGTGTGTGTGTGTGTGTGTGTGTGTGTGTGTGGATGACCTCCATGGCAACTGTGGGAGGACAGAGTGCTAGTCTAGCAGCGTATAGCCCAGAGTGATGTCTTTGAGTGGGTGAGTGAACGTGTGTGTGGATGCATGAGTACTGGGGGGGCAGCTATTATTCACCACAGATTAGACCCTGTGTGTGTCTGTGCGTGTGTGTGTGTGTGTGTGTGTGTGCGTGCGTGCGTGTGTGTGTGTGTGTGTGTGTGTGTGTGTGTGTGTGTGTGAAATGTGTTATTTTGTTCCATTTCCTTTTTTTCTATTTTACTTTTTCAGAATTCAGATTTTCCCACACATGATATATTATGCATATTATGATATGCACTGTTCTTTTCCATTTTTGTTATGTCTGGTGTCCATCCGTGTCGTCCACATCGGAAATCATAGGGTGTGTGTGTGCATGAGTAAGTGTGTGTGTGTGTGTGTGTGTGTGTGTGTGCATGAGTAAAAGTGTGTGTGTGTGTGTGTGTGTGTGTGTGTGTGTGTGTGTGTGTGTGTGTGTGTGTGTGTGTGTGCGTGTGTGTGCGCGTGTGTGTGTGTGCGTGTGTGTGTGTGTGTGTGTATATATGTATGCCAGCATTTACAGGCACTAACAGTGTCTACCTCTGGGAGAAACATATAATAGTAATAGAGGTAGTAGTAGTAGTAGTAGTACACTCTAAACCCGGATTTGATTTTAATTAACCTTTTGAGTGGTCATTACTTATTGTTTCATGTTTTGTAAAAAAAAGTTCTCATTACTAAATCAAGTTAGTTGTTTGTAATAGTCAGCTGAAATATGCAGTGCAATGGTCATGTTAAGCAGAGATAACTTAGTATGTTAAGTTTCTGTAAGGGGCGGGAGGGGCAAGAGCACGAGCCCTGAAGAGTCACTCTCCACCTGCTTCTGCTGCGCTAGAAAGCTGTGGCCTTTTGAACGACGACATTAGCTTACTTTTACACCAAATGGAATGGTGAGTGTGTAAATACATACATATCTTTCTGGGGAAATTGATTAGAAAAAAGGCCGCTCCGATGACAACAAGTAACGTTAGCTTATGCTATGTTATAAGGTTACCGCGTCTTGTTGGATGATCTGAGCTTAAAGCAGTTGACATTAACTTGGCTAATAACCTAACTTGTCAAACAAAAGACCAGGTCATAAGTTGGTCATTAGAAGAGGTTGGTTAATGTTTTTCAGTGCTAAAGTTAGCTTAGTGTTGCTGGCATTAGTTTTCCCCTGTCGATTCAGTTTACTATAACATGTTGTTGCATGCCACCATGTGCATTAGCCAGGCTGGCATTAGCTAGCTAGCTAGCCAGCCACTAGCTAACCTCTGTTCAAATGGTAAATGTACAGATTCAAATGAGTGTCTGTTAAAGTTGCACGTGAGGGATTTGTTGCATTTAAGCATAATTTAGCGAACATTTCAAAGGACCGGGTCATTAGTTGGTCATTAGAAGAGGCTAGCTAACATTTTGCATTTTTAAAGTTAGCTATCTAAACACGTTAGCTAGACCCAACTGCCTCTTCTGTCTAGCACATGTTGCATGCATGGGCGTGTGACTAGCTAACGTTTTCATATCAATTCACGATGGTGTTTGTTTAAGTTGTAGCCTGACATTACATAAGTGATTTGTTGCATGCAATAGTAGTAACTTTCAAAAAGAAGAAACATTTTACAATGGAGTTAATTTTACTGAGTTGTTGAGCTAAAGCGTTTTTTATGTTCTGTTTTACAGGTTCTTGTGAAGATGGACCTGACTTTTGCATTGAGAAGAAAAGAGGTGGTGGAGTCTAGACCTGCCATAAGCAAGATGGCGGAACGCTGGCCTGCTCTTTTCACAGAAGATCAGGTATGTTGAAGAGAGAGATGATTCAAATGTTTTTCCTTATCCATTTATCGTTATCATTATTTGATGCCATTATTTGATGTCTGGATATCCTTTTGTCATCTTTTCTGAATTTAGGTGAGCGGGATATTGGTCAGTTGTAGTTGGTTGGGGATGGAACAAGGAGTCTAATTAATAGACTAAAGACATTTCAAATACAAAAAGTTCATGTTTTTTTTCAGCTCTCTTTAGTCTTTAAATGTAATACTGGATTGTGGATTCTGCCTTTTGTGTATTTTTCAGGTGTACATGGAGTTCAACAGGATTGCTGGCAAGAACCTCAAGCAGGAGTTCTACGAAGGCATCGATCAGCACAGTCCTCGTCTGGTCGAGATATTCCAGTCTAAGAGAGGGAAAGTTGGGAAGCTGTTGACAGAGCTTACACAACAGACCAGGGTTGGTCCACACTCCATACCCATTATGCACTTGCATTGTTTTTCACAGCTTATATAATGACAACGTCACAGAAAGTACTACTGTAAAAGTTGTGCAATACAATCAAAATTGTGGTTGGTTGTTCAGCTTTCTTAGAGACCATTCATTTTCTGTCATTCTAGCTATTTAACTTATGTGGTCATTTTACTCCCCAAAAGACTACAGGGCCAACTGATATCCGGACACTGGTTCTCAGAGGGCTTCCTCTTATCCTTGGTGAGGACACCACAGACTTCTACAAAGCTGGCTTTGTAAGTAACCTCTTATTTTCTCAGAGTATCTAAAAGGACCATGACGGCATAATCGTGAATTTTCAACATTGATAGTTCCGGTCTTTGATAAACCCTGTGTGCAAACTCTGAGCATAGTCACACAGAATAAGGATGTTGCTCCACTTATCACTCATATAATCTGTCTAACTAGTTCATTTCTGTGTGATTTGTCTGACTGTCCCATGACTAGGCTATATTGCTTGATAGTTATTTAATGAGAAATCTCATAATTTTGCTCTCATGAAGGACTCTGATGATGATGACTCATACCGCCACATGGAAATTGGAATCCTCCTCGTTGAGCGTGAAAGTGCTGCACTCTCATCCCTGCATCTCAGTCCAGCCTCGGTAAAGATCATCATTGAGGGAGCAGTTGTGGTGGACAACATCGAAGACCTGCCGAAAGCTATGTGCCTTCTGTTTGGACTTGCATACGCACTGCATCTCAACTACCCCAAGTCGATGAAGCTCACATTCCAGTTCATCCAACAGGTACTCCTCACGCTGGGCCACAGTGAACTAAAACCTAAGTTACAAACATTGAAAAACCAGCTTGCAATGTAAAGAAATGCTGTCAAGTCTACTGTAAGAAGCCATGGCTGCTTTTGTTTTGTTTTTCCAGCGGCGCGCCGTGCAACCGCAGTCAGTTTGATTATAGATAAGTACATGTATATATGAAGTGGTCAGGTCACAAAGATGTAGAGTACAGAATGTAGATGTAGAGTACAGTACGTAAAGAGATTGGCCGCAATTACTGTTTGATTATAGATAAGTACACGTATGAAGTGGTCAGGTCACAAAGATGTAGAGTACAGAAATGTAGATGTAGAGTTAGTACAGTAAAGAGATACATTTATTAGTAAGAAGTGTATGTTCACACACAGTTCACACAAACACACACGCATACACACATACGTTTTTAGAGGCTTGCCAGTTTTAATGAAGCTCTGTATGTGTCATTCACATCTGTTTGGAAAAGTTTTAGATTGTTGCAATCCTTTGCAGATTTGATTTAATTGCAGAATGCATTTAATAGCAGTGGAATAGAAGTGTATGTTCACACACACAGTTCACACACGCATCCTCACACAAACACAGACACACACATTTTCGAGGCTTGCCAGTTTTCATGCAGCTGTGTCATTTGTGTCATGTGTGGCAAAGTTTTAGATGGTTGCAATGTCAAATTCAAATTGTCAAATAAAATATATTGTCTAACATTTAAATGGATTGTTTGATTTGTTCTTTTTATTAAAGCATAATGTATTTCATGCAATCTTCAAAATCAAAAAAGTATAATTAAATTAGAAGAAAATACATTAATTATATTAACAAATGACTTTAAGTAATGATAAATAAGTTTATGTAGTATGTTTAACTTAAAGTAGTTAGTTTATTAAACTTAAACTCACATGATATGTCAACTGCATCCAATTAAGGTTATATGTTAATACAACTTAACCTGTTTAGTTTTGCCTTGTGTAAAAACTAAAGTGGTTTAAGGCAACGGGTTTCCACGCAATTTTCTAGTAATGTCAACTAATTCGGGCTAAGAGTGTAGTAGTAGTAGTAGTAGTAGTAGTAGTAGTGGTAGTAGTAGTAGTAGTAGTAATAGTAGTGGTAGTAGTAGTAGTAGTAGTAGTAGTAGTAGTAGTAGTAGTGGTAGTAGTAGTAGTAGTAGTAATAGTAGTAGTAGTAGTAGTAGTAGTAGTAGTAGTAGTAGTAGTGGTAGTAGTAGTAGTAGTAGTAGTAGTAGTAGTAGTAGTAGTGGTAGTAGTAGTAGTAGTAATAGTAGTAATAGTAGTAGTAGTAGTAGCAGGAGTAGTAGTAGTAGTAGTAGTAGTAGTAGTAGTAGTACAGTAGTAGTAGTCATAGTAGTCGTTGTAATACTAGTAGTAGTAGTACTATATTGATAATATCGACTTTATTGATAATATTGACTACAACATCCAATGTCAGTGTCTCACCTGTGCGAGTGTGTGTGTGTGCATGTGTGTGTGCTTGTGTTTTTGTGTGTGTGTGTGTGCGTTAGCTAACGGGATAATTCGTCAGCAGCACCCAGCACCGTCTTACATTAACGCAAATCCATCTTGCTGGCCATTCGACTGGCTGTTATAAATTGTTAATGTATAGAATCAATAGATGAGCATACAGAAAAGGTGTGTGTATGTTACGACACATCTGTTGCAGTGGTGAGCCGCTACATGAGCAGCGCACACAAACACACACACACATACATAAGCCTGTCATGTGTCTCTTTCTTCTGATCAGCCACATTTAGACACCCCCCCTCCGACACACACACAGCCCTCCCTCGGGGGCAAACATTTGGCCACAGCTGTTTCTCAGCTCGAGCACTCCTCATTCAGCCTCGTCTGTGAGAGTGTGTGTGCGAGTGTGTGTGTGTGTGTGTGTGTGTGTGTGTGTGTGTGTGTGTGTGTGTGTGTGTGTGTGTGTGTGTGTGTGTGTGTGTGTAAGCCCATACTGTTACACCCTCCATTCGATTCCGTCAAGGACAAAGCTAGGGTCGGCGCTGCAAGGGTTCCCATAGTAACTGAAAGTGTGTTTCTACTTTCGTCCCTCTCTCTCTGCCTCTATTGTCTGGAGCCGGGGCTTCAATAAAGAGCCAGCCGGCCGGCCAATCAACCTTGTTTGCGACGATTATTTCCTGCCTCTCCAGCCAATGACAAAACTGGGTTTCTTGCTGCGGTTGGCCTAGTGATAGAGTGTGTGTGGAGGGAGAGTGTGTGTTCGGTGGGCACTGGACCTGAGGCGATAAGGGACGTTCGAATTCCCTTCCAGTCTCTGGCAGTGTAGCAGAGGTGGTTTATAACCAAGCTAAAAAAAAGTAGCTCCACACACGGGTCTCTGGTAGACCAATATAAACGTTTCCCGCGAGACCAAGAGGACTACCTCACGGTCTGAGCATATTTGTCTGTCTCGCCACAAGAGCCTGATTCCAAACCACCTCCACTATGTGAACTCAGCCATAGAGCTTCGCTATATACAGTAGGCTGCTGCTCTGCTCAGTCTATGGCTTTCTCTCGTTCTGCCTGTGTGCACTCAGACACACACACACGCACACAGACACACACACAGAGACGCACACGCACAGACACGCACGTACACACACACACACAGACCTCCAGCAAAGCCTGAGGTCTCCTGTCGAACCAAATCTCGTCTTTAACCACAACTGAAGTAGAACGACTGTGTAGTAACAAACCAGAGATGAGGAGAGAAGAGGAGAAGAGAAGAGAAGAGAAGAGAGGAGAGGAGAGGAGAGGAGAGGAGAGGAGAGGAGAGGAGAGGAGAGGAGAGGAGAGGAGAGGAGAGGAGAGGAGAGGAGAGGAGAGGAGAGGAGAGGAGAGGAGAGGAGAGGAGAGGAGAGGAGAGGAGAGGAGAGGAGAGGAGAGGAGAGGAGAGGAGAGGTCATTAAGATGATGTATCTGAGAAGCTCAGGCAGGAGAACAGGGCCACTTTCATAGATGCACAAATCACATTATCGTTAAATCCAAGATGCCTGTGATTATCGTTTATCGAAGATGTGATTACAAATCACATTGTTTCATCACAGAAAGACAACTAACTGACTTTTCTCGCGGGCAACTTACTGTAGGATCCATGGCGACTAGAGTTACCACACCAAAGAGCAGACGTAAATACAAAACAGAGCCTCCATCTAGCCCCTGAACCCTGGCCGGGCCTGACCCCTGACCCCTCCGGGATGCTGCCTTGTTGACTCATAGGCAGCATTCTTGCATCTGACAGTTACCCAGGGGGCTGCATGAATGTCCAGTTATCCAAGGAAACCGAGGAGCTGTTGGGAGCTCGGCTGGGGTGGCGGCCATCTTAGATTAGGACAGACAAAGGCATCAGGATAGAGCCCGGAGACACAAGATAAATATGTCTCTTTAACCTCTGTTACACTTTTGACACAACCTCTGTTACACTTTTGACAGCGAATGTATCATCCTGATGTATACGTGGACTAGCGCTGAGAACGAGGACAGTCTGGCTTTGAGAACAGAAGAGCGACAGCTTGTGCAATCAGTGACATTTCTACCACCTGTGCCCTCCTATTATACCCCCCCTCACTGACACGCTCACCACTCAACGCGCGCACCCCCCCCCCCCCCCCCCCCCCCACACACACACACACACACAGCGGTGCTGATGGCTAACACACCCAACACACTTTCACTTCCTGTGTTTCAGAGCTGACAATGACTAGACTCATGTTCTCTCCCCCCTCTCTCTCTCTCTCTCTCTCTCTCTCACACACACACACACACACTCACTGATTATGATGGTTATCAGAGTTTTACATGTCTATTTCTGTTCATAGACTCGCCGGCAGCCTCCTCAAAGAGAGAGCCTCAGCCGTAACACACACACACACACACACACACACACCAGCCTCCTCAACAGCCGGCGATGTACAAAGGGATGACAAAGAGAGACAGAGGGCGTCGTGAAAGTTGTCCTCTACAGATCTGGCAGCTACACAGGAAGAGGAACTGACACTGGTGACACAAACACACACACATGCATACATATACACACACACACGCACACACACACAGACACACACACACACATGCACACACACGCACACATACACACACATGCATGCACACACACTATCTCTTTCTCTCTTTCTCCCTCTCTCTCTCTCAATTCAATTCAAAGGGCTTTATTGGCATGGGAAACATACGTTTACATTGCCTCTCTTTCTCATAAGCACACATACATTCTCTCTCTCTCTCACACACACACACACACACACACAGGCACATTTAGAGGCTGCTTGAACAGTGCATGCACTCTGCACATATCCAGAAATCTAATATTAGCCGTTTTATCTAACCAGGCGCCATAGCAATGGCAAAAATAAATTAGTCTAGCGGCTAGACCGCAAGGGTTAAGGAAAACAACACTACATACAGTCCAGTACCACACAGCCAAACGTTGGCGCACTCCGCCATTGGCAGAGACAATACTGTAGCTAGCTAGCCCAGTCGGTTGGTTACCATGGTGTCCATAGCCCACTAATTCTGCAAAATGACTATATTACACCTCATCCTGCTCCCTGCGTTATCCCAGCCTGCACCCTCCTTCCCGCGCCCACCGAACAGACAAAGGAGCTGCCATTTTCCAGGGTAGCCATGGGTATTATGCAAAAAATAGAAATGGCCTCATTGGCTCCGTTAACTAAAATGTCTCACTTAGAGAGCCGTGCTTGTCACATTTAACCCCCCCCCCCCCCTCCGCCAATGCTAACTACAGGTGGAGAGAGAGAGAGAGATGGATGGAGAGAGAGATACAGAGATGGAGGGAGATAGGGAGAGGTAGAGAGAGAGGTAGAGAGGTGAGAGAGGGAGAGGTAGAGAGAGGTACAGTAAAGAAGATGGAGGGAGAGAGAGAGAGGGAGAGAGAGGGAGAGGTAGAGGGGGAGCCAACACTAACTCTGTATAGGTCACAGTACATACAGTAGAACACACGCAGTGTAGATTGACTAGAGATAATAGATAGATAGATAGATAGATAGATAGATAGATAGATAGATAGATAGATAGATAGATAGATCGATCGATCGATCGATCGATCGATCGATCGATCGATCGATAGATAGATAGATAGATAGATAGATAGATAGATAGATAGATAGATAGATAGATAGATAGATAGATAGATAGATAGATAGATAGATAGATAGATAGATAGAATGTACCTGTTGTTGTTTGACTTGTGGTCCTGGCTGGTCCTGGTTAACTAATCCACACACACGTCCTGAATGAAGAGAGAAGAGGGGTTGCCTGTTAGGAGCATATCTTAGAGGCTGCATCATGCAAAACAGAGCCCCCCCCCCCACACACACACACACACTGTATTTAAACAAGCAAATCATGTATACAAATACCATGCAAGGTTACCCTTAAATGAAGGTACAGTATAGCAATCTTCCACACAGTGAGAGGAGCACTGAACTCTCTGTATCGGTCAGACTGTTCTACAGAGCGCCTAACCCTGGCACTCTGCTCTCTCTCTCTCTCTCTCTCTCTCTCTCCCTCTGTCCCCATCCCCTCTCTCAGTCACAGCTCCTCTCTCTCTCTCTCTCTCTCTCTCTCTCTCAGTCACATCTCCTCTCTCTCTCTCTCTCTCTCTCTGTCACATCTCTCCTCTCTCTCTCTCTCTCTCTCTCTCTCTCTTTGTGATATCTCCTCTCTCTCTCAGTCACATCTCCTCTCTCTCTCTCTCTCTCTCTCTCTCTCTGTGATATCTCCTCTCTCTCTCTCAGTCCCTCTCCTCTCGCTCTCCTTCTCGCATATCGTCTTCTCCTCCTCTCCTCCACTCCTCCTCTCCTCCTGTCCTTACATCACGTCCTGATGACATCACACCGCGGAGGGCAGGAAGGTGACAAGAGCAGCGCTGGCACACACACACACACACACCCACAGCCACACACACACACACACACACCCACAGCCACACACACACACACACACCGGTCACATCTCTCTCCGCATCCTCCGATCTCCCCCTACCTCCCTCCATCTTTCTCCAGATCTTATTCAGCAACCCGCCTCGACCCCTGCCTGCCCACCTGACACAGTGACTCCTCAGCTTCCCTCCTGTGTGTGTGTGAGTGTGTGTGTGTGTGTGTTGGGGTGGGGTGGGGGGCTGGTTAAAATCTCAGCCTCAGTCTCCAAGGTTAAAGTTAAAGTTAAAGGTTAATGATCGTCACACACCTGAGTGTGTGAAATTTGTTCTCCGCATTTGACCCATCCCCTGGGGGAGCGGTGAGCAGCAGCGGTGCCGCGCTCGGGAATTATTTGGTGATCTAACCCCCCAATTCCAACCCTTGATGCCGAGTGC
>NC_140252.1:14681455-14703955 GCF_949987555.1 Borostomias antarcticus
GGCAGATCTGCACAGCCATTGGTTGCCGGTTGAGCGGACATGAAAGTAGGTCTCAGCTGGCTCTACTGCTGCAGAAAACGAAAGGAGACAGAGAGTGCGTGTGTGTGTGTGTGTGTGTGTGTGTGTGTGTGTGTGTGTGTGTGTGTGTGTGTGTGTGTGTGTGTGAGAGAGAGAGAGAGAGAGAGAGAGAGGGGAAAGACTGCCTGTTTTAGAGAGCAGGAAGGAGGGAGGCCGCGAGTGTTTCCTGTTGTGCAGCTGAGGCGAGCGGCGACCAGGGACGTCACATGGTGTTGACACTCCGATAGGGTTCACACACTCACACACACACACACACACAGCCGCAACAACACATGGAGACACACGCGCACACACTGCCGCAACAACACATGTACACAATACATGCCCACACACCCATACACCCACACACACACACACACACACACACAGCCGGCAGAGCAAACTTACCCTTCTGTCAGACACATGGAGGAGGTGGTCTTCCTCCCCCCTCTCCTCCCGACACGCTGCCGGAGATCGGAGTGGATCGGATCAGAGAGGTGCCGCACAGCGAAAACTCACAGCCAACACACACGCTCACACACTCAGGCACACACACACACACACACACACACCTCGCAGCACGTACCTCCCTGTCACCTACCTCCCCTCGTTTCCTCCCCTCCCTTCCACCGCCACACCTCCTCTCTCTCTCTCTCTCTCTCTCTCTCTCTCTCTCTCTCTCTCTCTCTCTCTCTCCCTCCTCCCCTCCCCCTCCCCTGCCTGCTAGCAGTGCAGGTGCACATGTGCAGATAATGGAGGGAACCGCAGGTCTGTGTTCAGCATGGAGAGCCAGTCAACCCTGCCAGGTCATTAGGCCTCTGTGTGTGTGTGTGTGTGTGTGTGTGTGTGTGTGTGTGTGTGTGTGTGTGTGTGTGTGTGTGTGTGTGTGTGTGTGTGTGTGTGGCAATGTGTGTATATGTCTGTGCGCGATGTGTGTATATGTGACTGTATATGTGCGTGTGGATGTGCATACAGTATGTGTCTGGGTGCGCGTGTGAGTCTGTGTGAGTCTGTGTGTGTGTGTGTGTGTGTGTGTGTGTGTGTGTGTGTGTGTGTGTGTGTGTGTGTGTGTGTGTGTGTGTGCGCGCGCATGTGCCTGCCTTTGAGAGAGAGCTAGTCAGCCGCAGCACTGGATAAATTATTGAGGCGTCCCTCTCAAGGCCTCGGTCACAGGTATCTTCTCACCTTACCTCAGGTGCAGCCCTCCTCGCCACAGAGAACAACCCCACAGTAGAGTAGAATAGAAAAGTAGAATAGAACGCAGCAGAACAGAAGCCTTTCCAGCCTCCGGGCTAGAATGTTGCATATTGTGTATGGTGTTAAAAGCATGTCGTTAGAACCACAGTAACTGTCATTGAGGACGCCGCCAACCAGGAGTCACCTGGCTGGGATAGGATAGGGGTTCTAGACCACCTGGTTGGGATAGGATAGGGGTTCTAGAACACCTGGCTGGGATAGGATAGGGGTTCTAGACCACCTGGCTGGGATAGGATAGGGGTTCTAGACCACCTGGTTGGGATAGGATAGGGGTTCTAGACCACCTGGTTGGGATAGGATAGGGGTTCTAGACCACCTGGTTGGGATAGGATAGGGGTTCTAGACCACCTGGCTGGGATAGGATAGGGATTCTAGACCACCTGGCTGGGATAGGATAGGGGTTCTAGACCACCTGGCTGGGATAGGATAGGGGGTTCTAGACCACCTGGCGTGGATAGGATAGGGGTTCTAGACCACCTTGCTGGGATAGGATAGGGGTTCTAGACCACCTGGTTGGGATAGGATAGGGGTTCTAGAACACCTGGCTGGGATAGGATAGGGGTTCTAGACCACCTGGCTGGGATAGGATAGGGGTTCTAGACCACCTGGTTGGGATAGGATAGGGGTTCTAGACCACCTGGTTGGGATAGGATAGGGGTTCTAGACCACCTGGTTGGGATAGGATAGGGGTTCTAGACCACCTGGCTGGGATAGGATAGGGATTCTAGACCACCTGGCTGGGATAGGATAGGGGTTCTAGACCACCTGGCTGGGATAGGATAGGGGGTTCTAGACCACCTGGCGTGGATAGGATAGGGGTTCTAGACCACCTGGCTGGGATAGGATAGGGGTTCTAGACCACCTGGCTGGGATAGGATAGGGGTTCTAGACCACCTGGCTGGGATAGGATAGGGGTTCTAGACCACCTGGCTGGGATAGGATAGGGGTTCTAGACCACCTGGCTGGGATAGGATAGGGATTCTAGACCACCTGGCTGGGATAGGATAGGGGTTCTAGACCACCTGGCTGGGATAGGATAGGGGTTCTAGACCACCTGGCTGGGATAGGATAGGGGTTCTAGACCACCTTGCTGGGATAGGATAGGGGTTCTAGACCACCTGGTTGGGATAGGATAGGGGTTCTAGACCACCTGGCTGGGATAGGATAGGGGTTCTAGACCACCTGGTTGGGATAGGATAGGGGTTCTAGACCACCTGGCTGGGATAGGATAGGGGGTCTAGACCACCTGGTTGGGATAGGATAGGGGTTCTAGACCACCTGGCTGGGATAGGATAGGGGGTCTAGACCACCTTGCTGGGATAGGATAGGGGTTCTAGACCACCTGGTTGGGATAGGATAGGGGTTCTAGAGAACCCGCCTGGATAGGATAGGGGGTTCTAAACCACCTGGCTGGGAGAGGAAGGGTTCTCTTTTCCAGCGGTCTAAACTGGATGTTTCCATGCTCCCTTCTGATCTCGCGCTAGAGCTGCTATTTTAGGAGACGGGGAGATTTACAGTGTGTTAGTGGCATCAGATGTGGGACGCAGGTGTGTGTGTGTGTTTGAGATAGACAAGAGACACACACAAACACACACACACACACACACACGTGGAATGGACATCCATGTACTCAGTCCCTGCAGGGTATGTTTTACAATTTACAATTTAGTAATTTAGCAGACGCTTTTATCCAAAGTAACTTACAATGTAAGCAACGATTGGGCCTGGCCATAAGGCGGTAAGCACTGCACTACCAACCACTATGTTTACACCTAGTGTACTAGTTTCCACCTAAATCTTTGTACCTAGTTGTATTCTCTCTTGCAGGAAGGTGTGATTACAGGGTTGTTCTAAAGAAGAGTTATTAAGATGCAAATGTGTGTGTGTGTGTGTGTGTGTGTGTGTGTGTGTGTGTGTGTGTGTGTGTGTGTGTGTGTGTGTGTGTGTGTGTGTGTGTGTGTGTGTGTGTGTGCGTGACTGCCGCTCCAAGTCAGAGAGGGACAGTACTGTGTTAACATACCTGACCACAAGGTGTACTGTAACTGCTATTAACCTGCTAGTGTCAAATAGCCTGTAGTATCTGTCTCCTATGTAGTATCTACTGTATAATATACAATAATGACTGTCTACTATGTAGTATCTACTATATACTCTAAGGCATGTCAACTGTCTATGTAGTATCTAGTGTCTGTCAACTCATTAGTGTCTACTGTAGTGTACTGGTTAGTGTACTAAGATTTTAGAATTTAAGTGAGATATATCAACACAATAGACAGAGGCTAAGTACAGTCCCTCAGTTTCACTATGTCTCTGTTGGACTCAGTGAGCAGGTTTCAGGTTTTCAGAACATGTTATTGTCTTGCTACTGCACGGTGTCACAGCCATTATGCTCCCCCTTCCAGAAAACACTATAAGACCACCCCAGCCTAACGGGAGCAGAAGAGCACAGTTGTACCGTCCTCTCCACGTCCCTCGTCTCCCTCCTTCCACCTCTCTCCTCTCCTCTTCTCTTCTCTCCCTTCCCGCTCACCTCCTCTCACGCCATATCCTCTCAGCCTCCCGTTCTCCTCTCCTATCATCTCCTCTTCCTCCTCCTCTCCTATCATCTCCTCCTTCTCCTCCTCCTCCTCCTCCTCTCCTCCTACACGGTGTCATCAGGCCAGTTGAGGTGCCAGAGACAGATGGTGTGTAGGTGGGTCTGTTACCATGCCCACCGCCTCTGTATAATACAATAAAGTATTAATAATAGATACCATTTAGCAGACATCTTTATGCCTGTCCATAATATATATATATATATATATATATATATATATATATATATATATATATATATATATATATATATTTATATATGTATATATAAATATACATAAATATATATATGTATGTATGGTCAATGGTAAATGGATGGTAAATGGACTGCACTTATATAGCGCTTATATCCAAAGCGCTTTACAATAGCCTCTCATTCACCCATTCACACACCAATGGCGGCAGCTGCCATGCCTGCTCATTGGGAGCAATTTGGGGTTCAGTGTCTTGCCCAAGGAACTTTTGAAATATGGACAGAAGGAGGCGGGATTTGAACCGCCAATCATACGATCACTGGACGACCCTCTCTACCACAACCGCAATATATTATTATCATAAAGGTGTGTGTATATACGAGGTGTGACCGAAAAGTCCCCGGATTGTGTCAGCCACGCTCATGCCTCTATTTGAATTGAAAAAACAATGATATCCCTTTGTTGCCCTATATCTCACGACTATTCTGGTATAATATTGTTCACCTCACTCAATCGGTGCTTCTGTGACAGGCTGTTTTGTAGAGTGTCCCAGGAGTAGCTTGTCACAGTTGTGGCACTTTTCTCTACCAACTCCCAAAACTCAACAATTTTATTACAATAAAGAATGTACACTCTCAAAACATTTTTATTACAGAATCTGCAGAGAAATTACAGTGTCCCCCCCACAAAGTAGTCCCCCCCAGAGTTAATGCACTTCTGCATTCGCTTTTGCCACCCACCTCCGTGGAAGAGATCAAAGCCACCGTGAGTGGGGAACTAAGGGGGCTCAAAGAGGAGGACTTTGCCAAGTGCTTCCATGGGTGGCAAAAGCGAATGCAGAAGTGCATTAACTCTGGGGGGGACTACTTTGAGGGGGACAATGTGTAATTTCTCTGCAGATTCTGTAATAAAAATGTTTTGAGAGTAAATTTTCTTTTTTGTAATAAAAATTGTTGAGTTTTGGGAGTTGGTAGAGAAAAGTGCCACAACTGTGACAAGCTACTCCTGGGACACTCTACAAAACAGCCTGTCACAGAAGCACCGATTGAGTGAGGTGAACAATATTATACCAGAATAGTCGTGAGATATAGGGCAACACAGGGATATCATTGTTTTTTCAATTCAAATAGAGGCATGAGTGTGGCTGACACAATCCGGGGACTTTTCGGTTGCACCTCGTATATATATATATATATATATATGTGTGTGTGTGTGTGTGTATGTGTATACATACATACATACATACATACATACATACATACATACATACATACATACATACATACATACATACATACATACATACATACATACATACATACATACATACATACATACATACATACATACATACATACATACATACATACATATACCTTTATGCATATCTATTATATATGCCTATTTCCACTTCCAGCGCCACTAGTGCACTCATTCTTTTGCATATCTGTGTGTCCCAATATAGAATCGAGCCGGCTGCCTTGTTTTTTTGTAAATGCCATTCTCAATCGAGCCAGCCAGACAACCCCATTAGATAACGCGCAAGTGGCACATACAGGACCACATACCCATGGACATAATCTCTCCACCTTCGGTGAAGTTAAAGTAGCCTAGGCTAGCTGGTGCACACATACATAGCGGTGCTGGTTCTACCTAACTAACTGTGCCACTGCAGTTTGCATGCCGAGACCACAGCCCAGCTGGCTTCCCCACGTTGGCATGTTTCCACTGTGCCAACACACGGAGCACACCAGCGTGAGTTGCCTAACGTGAACCTAGACCCGCTCTCTGTTCACCCACCTCTCCCTGCATGTGCAGGCTCGGTTAATATGAGCCCTTATAGACTTATACCATATAAATCACACTACGGATAGCATGAGGGTTAAACAAGGATGAGAGAGGAGAAAACGACAACTCAACTTCTCTCCGTAGCTCGTCAACTATTGTTTATGCGTAATAAACCTTGCGTAAACGATACGCTCTCGTCAATCGAGAGGCGTGTTTGTTAAAACGTTAAAGACAAATGAATAACGAGGCAAATACATTTTTCCCATCATAATAGTGGAGGGCAGAGGAAAGGCTTCTTAGGACGAGCGAGCGGTCGACGGCTGAGAACCCCCCGGTTGGGCCCCTGCTTGACGGAGAGCACGTCATGGAACATTCCCGGAACGGGCCAGCGCGCCACCCACAATTGCTCTCTCTGCTCTCTCTCTCTCTCCCTCAAACACTCTCTCTCACACACACATACACACACAGGCGAGCAAACCGAAAACATACGATGAACAAAGAATTGCGGGTCACGACAGTTCACAATATCAAAGCATAGGCTATCGAGCGTACAGATGTGTGACAGCGACCATAAATGCGGTGCGGGTGCGTGTGCCGCCGTACGGAGAGAAAGACGACCTACCCGCCGTAGACCCAGAGCGTAATGTAGGTTTACAAGCCGCTCGCTCGCTGAAACCTCCGTGCAAATTCCTTAGGATATTACGCAACATTCCTAATCTGCATGCAAGCACTGGGTATTCCCCACTTAGCTCTCCAGAAAGCGGATCAAAGACGAGACATTAATCGGTGTTAAACACCGACACTGTCAAACCCAGGCCCGCTGACAGCGTCCTATCTAGTCACTTACCGTGTAGCCTAACACATGAAGCGCCGTGCGAGGGGACGCACACGGGAATATTCCAGGGGATGACAGCAGTAGGACAAGACTTCTGACACCTCACTGGTTGTCGGATCAAAAACCGTCCATGTGGAGAATAAATTCTGAATAGCAGAAATAGCAAGTGTGCGAAGACCAACCTCTTTTGGACGGACCTGAAGCCGTGTGCAGCTGTTATAGAACGAAAAGTTGTCAGTATGCGAATCGTCTTCGGAAAAGATTTTTCCGTTATTCGGGACGCCGAAGCTACGGCTACTGAGAGGGAGGTTGAGATCAGGAGACACACACAGTGGTTATTCCTAGCGCCGTTTCCCAGAATAGAATAGCGAAGACGAGAGAGAGAGAGAGAAAGAGAGAGAGGGAGAGAGAGAGCGCGCGCGACACGCGGAGCGATAGCGAGAGAGGGAGGGAGGGAGGGAGCGAGAGAGAGAGAGAGAGAGAGTGTGTGTGTGTGTGTGTGCGTGCGTGTGTGTGTGTGCGTGCGTGCGTGTGTGTGTGTGACAGAGGGTGTTTGGTCTTTGACGTCATCGGATCCCCCAGCGCGTCCAAGCTCAGGCAGAGGCCGCGGACCGAGGCGATACAGCGGGGAGAGAGCGGGAGAAACCGGCCTCTGCTCAGACACCACCGCGGGGAACTCCCACGGCGGCGCGCCCGGGACGTGACAAGCAAACAGACAGCTGGAGATGTCAGGGAGCGGCGCGATTTGATGTGTCCGTTGGGTCTATTCTGACCTCTCTAGTCCGTACGTGTCTATTTAAGAACCGTTCAACAGAACATGGAGGATCTCCTCCATCATCAGGTCAGGTGTAAAAACTCATTACCCAGAAGACACATTCATATTTTCCTCTCCTTCCCCCAAGGCTTCCGCTCGCTAAAAGAACAAGCTGTTCCTTAGAACAAAGTAGATAATTACACACTTTATCAGCATCATATCACCTTTGGGGTCGACTGTAACAGGGGTTCGTTTATAAGACATCAATTACTCAGAGTTAGGAAGGAAGGAACGTGTCTCCAAAGACATTCACACTGTACATGTGGAGTAAGGCTCCCTCTCTCCATGGGAAAAAATATGAGATTACTCTCATCACAATAATGAATGCAATACTGGATTCCACATATCTGTACATTTTCAATTTTTATTTATAACACATTGCCTTTTAATGCAAATATAGGCTCACATCTAAATGTATGTATAACACGCACAGCCTCTTAGCCTTACTTCTTCACTTCTATTGTGTATATAATATGATATGCATTCTTATATACATATATAATATATTCTTATTCTTATATGTGTATTAGTTTACATGTAACTTTTTATTGTGCTATTTTTTCCATTTGAAACCACATTAAATGTTTTAAAACATCAATGTCATGCTTGTTCAGCAACAATAATTAACATTTCACTTGTGTGAATACATTTCTTTATTTGGGAAGGTGTTACAATTGACCCCACCACTGTATATTTTAAAACCAGCCCTTCCAAGACTTTTCCAATAGAAATCTATCTTGCACTCTGTACATTATTTGTTGGGAATTCTAAATTGGTTGGTTTGTCTAAGAAGTAGACACATGCAAGTTTAACAAAACAATCTGTCTTTTGAATAACAGAGAAAATGGTAAAGGTATTACAAGTACCCACCCCTATCTGATCTTTACAATATCTATTCTTTACTGACACCTGTTGTTCTGACACCCTCATTGGTGTGGTTCGGAGAGGACTGTCTATGGTTGTTGCTGAAAAGTTATGAAATAAAACTGCTTTATTAATGAAGGCCAGACATGTTAGGCTATTATTTACTAGTTATTACAAGGCCCAAACACTAAGAAAGCAGATCAGGCTGGACCAGCAGCACACACACACTGACTCTGAGGCTTGAATCAGTGTGTGTGTGTGTGTCCTGTCTGTGTATATTGTGTTAAGTGGATTAGTGTCCCTGCGTCTCCTGTAAGCAGCTCATCACAATGACCTCATGGCTGTGACCCGGGAGTCCCCATGGAGACACCACGGCAACACCATGGAGACAGAGGTTGTGTATGATTACCAGGAAGGGCGTTCCCAAGGGGATCTCCATCAGCTGACATACCTGCCACAAATAGAGCACCAACATAGACCAACATACCGTAAATATTCTGAGATCAAGGCAGGCTAGGTTAATCCAAATCCTTTATAAGGCACTGGTATATTTTAATATATAAGGCTATTCTTGGCAAGCTACCTTCATACATTGGTTCCAAACTTACTTTTACACATGACTCCCATTACCTCAGATCCAGCACCTGGCTGCGTCTCAAGGTGCCACCTGTGCGGACTGAGGCTGGTAAAAAGAGTATTTTCTATTATATTATATATAAATTGCCTGTCTTATTTCCACCGAGTTTTAAACAAAACATTTCAGAACTCCTTACCTCTAGCTGATCCTGCCACGATGTTTAGTTATAGGCTCTTTCTATATTATTCTATATTGCACTTGTGCTCTTAATTTTAACTGTTGTTCCTACATTGTATTTTACTGTATTGTTTACTGTTGTCTGCTTTTTTGCACTGCATTCTTGTACTGTATCTTTGTATCGTTATTGCATTGTGTTATTTGTATTGAGTATCCAGTCTCACTGACGTGTAACTCGTTGCCTTCTTGACTAGATCACCATTGTAAAAGAGATTTTGATCTCAATAGTTTTTTTTAATAAAAGTTAAATAAGAAATAAATTTAAAAAATCAATACGCACCTGTATTGACTTAATTCACTGTGGGTAGAGAGAGAGAGAGTGAAAGAGAGAGGGGGGAGAGAATGATATGGAGGGGAGGGGGAACTGCTGGGGGGGGGAGAGAGAGAGAGAGAGAGACCAAGTGGGGAAAAGTCATATTGATAAATCCCCATATATGTATATTGATGTTGTGTATCCTCCTCAGTTCACATGCTTGTTAAACACATTTTGTCACTTCTTCAGATCATGCAATGCTTTGTTCAGAGACCATCCTGAGGTCAAATGAGCTATTTATCTCTGCCAGGGAGTAGGATCCTGAGGAGAGACACCACAGGACACGTAGTTTGTTCAGAGACCTGGACGTCAATGAACACTCTGCTGTGTTTCCTCCCACCTAACAATGGCAGGCTAAACGCTGCGGTGCTGTGACATTACGCCATGAGTAGGAGAGGGGTTTTGGAAACCACTACCAGTACACACGCATGGCTGAAACCATAGAACGGCTCTCTTTTCCATACCAGATCTGAATGTAAAAATGTTTTACATGTTTAAGTTTGAGTACCAGAAATACCAAAATACAGTACTCTCTCTAAGTCTTCTCTACTGAGATACAGTCTTCTCTACTAAGTCTTCTCTACTCAGTCTTCTCTACTAAGTCTTCTCTAATCTCTTCTCAGGTACAGTCTACTAAATCTTCTCTAGTTAGATAGTCTTCTCTACTAAGTCTTCTCTACTAAATCTTCTCTAGTCAGATACAGTCTTCTCTACTAAATCTCCTCTAGTCAGATATAGTCTTTTCTACTAAGTCTTCTCTACTCAGATACAGGCTTCTCTACTAAATCTTATTTAGTCAGATACAGTCTTTTCTACCAAGTCTTCTCTACTCAGAGGCTTCTCTACTAAATCTTCTCTAGTCAGATACAGTCTTCTCTACTAAGTCTTTGTGTGTGTCTGTGTGTGTATCACCACTCCCTGGGGCTCAGATGTGATAAGAGATGTTTTCACCGTTAATCAAGCCTTGTTTTTGTTTGTTGGAAGGCATTTATGGACGGTGACAACGTTAGCAGGTGAGCAACATTAATGAACCTGTTCTTTGTGTGGGGGTGTGGGGGTGTCATAAGGAATATGATCGTTCATCATTCAACCTGAACCTGACCTTCACATGACGTCACATAAACCGGGCTTTAATCACAAGCCTCTTTCCCGGACACACAGAATCAACCTTTCTATCTCTTAATGGGGCACTCCAAGATTTTGAACATTTTACTTATTTTGGCATTTGCTGGGAGTGTAGCAGGAGGATGCAGATGTTTTTGGCTTTCTCTGACATGACAAATGACGTGACTTCAGTAGTCTATCCGGGCATTGTAGCAATAGTTATTAATGTTCTCTTTTTTATTTCGTTTTTCTTACAAAACCACCTCTGATCTTCAAAAAGCCTGTCTGTTTACAAGAGGACTCTCCTGTAAAACCAAAGCGTCAGCCACACTCTTCCGTTGAGAATGCCCCTCGAAATAACTCTCGCAGGAGTTTACACACAGACGCACGCATTCATCCACACACAGTGCTGTCGTGGCTTATTCTACACCACCAGACAATAAGCCTCCTGCACACAGTCATCACAAAAGCGACTTCCTTTTTCTTAGAGAGGCACTGAGGCCTACATACTGTCTGTTGTCCTGCTCCAAGCAGTTCCCTCCCGTTCCTCCTGTGGACTAAACACACACATACCAAGACACACACACTACCAAGGCACATAATGTACTTTCTCTGTGTGTCAAACGCACTCATTCGCACATACAGTATACTCACACACACACACACACACACACACGCACATGCACGCACACGCACACACACACGCACACACACACACATTCCCCCTGAGGCGTATATCCCAGGGTTGTTAGACAAAGCCTGTCTTGACAGCTGATGTATTGCTAGTGCTTACTCACCCTGCCAAACCTCGCCCCTTCTCCCTCCACACCCAGCTCTCCACACAGATAATCTGCTGCTTTTGTACAGTACTTTCTGACTAACCCCGCACACACGCACACAGACACACGCACACACATACGTCCGCGTCACACGCTCAGGAATCCCAGCTTCACCGCTCAGCAGGCAACCTGCCAGGAAGTTACATAACAGAGGCATAGGCTCATGTAAGACAAAGGTCGCTCCGCTGGCGTGATAAGATGCTAACCCGTTAGCAGTTGTTGAGCTAGCTCCAGCTCTGGAGATTCCGCGTTTTGGCCGGCCTGTCGGAGGAGGCCCCTTTCATCTCTCGCCCTCCTCTCCCAAGTCGTAAAAAACAGCCAGTAAAAACACCCTTGGCCCCCCTGGCGGAGCACATCAAATGAGCCCGCGGCCTGACAGACATACCTGGCACAGGCACGTAGGCACAACGGTCCTGTCAACAGTCGTCTGAACGAGACCGCACAGATAAGAAACAACTACGAAATGTTACAGTTGGGTTTTAAGATTCAAGAGTTCCTGTGTGGGCGGAGGGGTTGTAGTGTCTTATTCCACAGACAGTCTCTACAGTGTTTTGGTCAAAGCCTGTTGTTTGTCTGCCGTTCTAACGGAAGAGTCATTGACCCGGTGGTGATTTACAAAGATGCATCCGAACAGAACTGTCTATGTGCATTTTAATGGAGGTCTTGTTCTAACTGGAAAAGGGATGAATTAACTGATTAATGAATGGACCTAAGGTCACTTATACGTCCTTTCTTCAGACAATGTGGATCAGTATTTGAGAGGGGTACCAGATACCTGCTCGTGAAGCAGTCTCATCCTGGCAGGCCACAGTAGGCTACAGCAGAGTCCCATGTAGTGACTTCTTCAGCCTGCCGCACACAGCTGAACAGCTGACCCCTGCTGGTCACACTGGGTACTCATCAACACAATACAGGTAGGCTACAGTAATATGTGCTACCTCAGCAGTCTCTTTCTCTCTCTCTCTCTCTCTCTCTCTATCTATCTATCTATCTTTCTGCCGTGCACCTTTTTTCCTTCACTTCACCGATATGATTGACAGACCCATGAGAGCTCTTTCGCTGGTACACTACAGCTACGCTAGCTATGCTACTGCAGATCTCTCTATGGGTCTGGGACACAAAAATCTGGTGTTGAAATCATTTCAGGCAATTCATTGGTAGCGCGATCCCGGCGACACCAATCAGTAACGACTTTCGCGATCCGGCGCTCCCACCCAACCTGGCCCCGCCCATCTAACCTGGGCTAGCGTCTCTCATTTGCCGTTGCGACCTGTCACGCTTTCTATTTCCACCCCTAGACACGCTTTCAGAACACCAGCTTGGGTGGCGAAGTGGCACAGACTGTTATGCAGCATGCGGAGGGCAGCGATTCAGCGTAATATTTGAGTGTGGAGAGAGATTAGGACTACAGTAACATTAGTTCTGGTTCTCCTGCCGACCCGTGTGACCCTCCGCTATCCGGGCCCGGGCCACACGTTGCCCGCTTTGACAGGTTCTGACCTAGAGGGGTTTTGACATGGACTACATCTGACGTCAGTTACCCTCCCTCTGCCTCTCCTCTCCCTCCCTCTAACCCCCACCCCCCCCCTCCCCCGCCCCGCCCCCGCCCCCGCCCCCACCATCTTCCCTCTCCCTTCCGTCTCCTCCAATAAACCACCGCCTCCTCTCTCTCTCTCCCTCTCTCTCTCTCCATCTCAGGACACAGGGGCTCTTGTGCCCGGGCAAAGTTTTCCACTGTGGAACATTTGCGGGAGGTTTAAAAAAAAAAAAAAAAAAAAAAAAGCGAGGGGAAAAAGAGAGAGAGAGAGAGAGAGAGAGAGAGAGAGAGAGAGGCGTTCCTGCCAGGTCCTCCTCGCCCCCTGGGACTGAGCAGTGTTTGAAGTCAGACTGACGAAAAGAGTGGTAAAAACATAGCCTGGCATGGCACAGAGAAGGGGGGGGGGTATCTGGCACACATTTCACAGCTCCTCTCTCCCTTTCCCTGGGATCAACGGGGTTAGCATGTTTAACCAATTACAGCGCTCGGCCTCAGTCATCCAATTATCCCCCCCGTCGGGGGTGGGGGGTGGGGGGGGGACAGTCGGACGCCCCAGTCCGGCGCGTCGTGCCTCGACCACAGCGGAAACGGTTCGAGTACGGAGGCGGCGCCGTGCCGAGGTCGGCCCTCTGCCGGAGGCTGGACAGACCCTAAGATCACGCGTGTGTGGGAGCCGGTGGGAGGATGGGTAGGATTGCGGCAGGGGCGATATTTTCCGAAAGCGAAACGCGTTCCTTCGCCCACCCCTCCCCCCCCCCCCCCCCACCCCCCCGACAGCTGAGCTCGTCCAACGGTGTTGATTTCAGACCTTGAGAGTGTAATCTTGGTCTGATGATCGAAGCTGCGTTCAGCTGACAGGTGGGACCTATTCATCTACAGCCAGGCAGTAGTTAAAGAGTGATAATACCATGACACACATAACAAACCTATAGTATGTCCTACACTATATCAACAAGTGTGTGTGTGTGTGTGTGTGTGTGTGTGTGTGTGTGTGTGTGTGTGTGTGTGTGTGTGTGTGTGTGTGTGTGTGTGAACAGAGCTAACAAGAAGTAGTGGATTTATTAAGCCATACAAACTGTCCTGGCCCAGTCATTCAACAGATACTGTACACACCGGCAGATAAGAGATAAGGCTCCTTACACACACACACACACACACACACAGCTCCACGTAGCGTGTGCAATCTAACAAACGGATTATTGGAAAGCCATTTCCCTTTGCTCCTGTCTGGTCACAGTGTTTCCGTATGACCTGGTCTAATATAAGGGCTTTAAGGTTCAGTAAAGCTGTGCGAGAGGCCACGTTTGAACCAACACTTTCCTTTCTCAGCTTAGCTGCGTGTCATCAGCTATTATACTGAGCAAACACTGTTGACACTGCGACAGTTAAGTCTGTATCACCTTTTCACACCTAGTCATCAAAGGTACTGGCGAGGGGCTCACACACACGTGCACACAAATACACACACGCACACGTAGGCTACATACCGTAGACACACACACACACACAAACACACAGTCAGAAACCAGAGGGCGGTTCCTCCATGCTCTCTCCTGATATATATATTTTTTAATCTATACGCGTTTACAAGTCTTTCACTTTCAACAGTGTAATGATTAGACTGCTTGAGAAGGATTAGAACGAAAAAATAACAGCAACCTATTCTTGTTCCGCTGTCTGCCTCTGGTTATCACTGGTGATGACTGTTGACTGTAACCTAACGGCCCATTCTAATCAGATCCAGTGTGTGCACAGACTAGAGAAAGAGGACTTTCATTCAGATTTTGTCGCTTAAAGTGGGTGGAGAGGGGGGGAAAACACTGCAGAACCAATACAAAGCCTTTAGGGCGTAGGTTTGTTCAGGACTGAACCAATCCGAAGCAGTGGGCGTGGTCTTGATACCGGCCGTTCTCGCCGGCGTTCTAGCGACTATTTCAACGTGGAAATCCCCCGAAGTCCGAAAGGCGGAGACCTCCGATTGTCTGGTATCACGGGGCCGACATGTGCATGTGTGCGCATGTGTGTGTGTGTGTGTGTGTGTGTGTGTGCTATCACTTATCCTGGGTGCCGCACAAGGTCAGGGATATAGTAGTGTCATAAACAGGGTGTAAAACAACCAGACATGATAGTCAGGGATGATTAAAAAGAAGCATACAGGTGCAGGTACACTCACCTACAGTAGAAAGGTCATACAGGTCATTCAAATTGAAAAAAAAAAAAACATTTCCATAATTGAAGTTTCATAACGTCAAAGGATTTCGCAGAAGCCTCAATGATAGGAATCATTAAATTCTGTATTGTGCTTACTGTCCTGAACTGAAACCCAGCCCACACACACACACACACACACACACACACACACATCCACAGGGAAGAGAGATCCTCCGATCCACACAGGGCTTATATCCCAGCCCAGCGTAGTATAGTCTACTTGAACGACTCCAGCTGGTTTAGTAGTACCCTACTACCGTCCATCCCTCCCTGATGTCTCTTAGTAGTACCCTACTACCGTCCATCCCTCCCTGATGTCTCTTAGTAGTACCCTACTACCGTCCATCCCTCCCTGATGTCTCTTAGTAGTACCCTACTACCGTCCATCCCTCCCTGATGTCTCTTAGTAGTACCCACCTACCGTCCATCCCTCCCTGATGTCTCTTCAGACCCAGAGTGAAGTCATCTTCCTCTCTGTTCCGTTCTAAATCTGGAAACATTTGCTCCGTCTGAATAAACACGTAAACAAAAACAACATCATTTCTCATCGTCTGGATTAGAACTGCGGTGGTGGTGATGATGATGATGATGATGATGATGATAGTGTGTGTGCGGGCATGTGTGTGTGTGTGCACGTGTGTGTGTGTGTGTGTGTGTGTGTGTGTGTGTGTGTGTGTGTGTGTGTGCAGCATTTGTCGTAATTGCAGGAGGGATGACGACAGAGGTAGGTCCAGCAAATGGCTCCTAATTCTGCTTTGTCGGAGTGATTGGCTCAACTTTGATCTTCGTTAGAGTGATTGGCTCACTTTGAAAAACACAATCAGAGCCAGTGTGTGTGTGTGTGTGCGTGTGTGTGTGTACTACTCAAGTATTAAGCTATAAAGCTATCTCAGGCAAACAAGGAGAGCTTTTCAGCTTGTCAGCATATAAACACTCATCATGATGTGCCAAACCCAGCTCACAGAAACAACACAGTGATATGTTCTGCCCTACAAAGCCAAAGTGCAGTATCTGCAAAAATGCCAAAGCTTTTTGTGTTTTTCTTTTGCCAAGTATAAGCACCAAATTATCATTAATTGCCAAGTGTATGATTGATTAGATGAAATAAAGTGAATTGCATGCATATTGTACTGTAGGTTTTACCTTTCAGGCTCACCTTGGCAGCTTTACAGCAGATACTGTACTGTATCTGGTTTTTGTACTTGTTTTGCTACAGTTTAATTATATGGCCATATAAAAAGGCAAATTGTATCTGAAATTCTCTATGGTGAAACCAAGGCAAACTGCATAAGTGCAGTTATTGCACTCTGCCTTGGATTCACACTGTACAGTAGGCATACTTTTGCAGGTACAGCAAAATAAAAAACGAAACCTCCGGGAAATGCAGCAGTACAACAATGAAACTCTAACAGATTGAAGAGAAGATACTGCACTTTTGATTGGTGCAAAAAAAAGTGAATTTAGAAAAAAAATGCAAATACTACACTGGATTTTTTTAGTGTTGTGTAAGAGTGTTGACATCTCTAGCCCTATATATGTGTGTGTGCGTGTGTTTGTGTGTGTCTGTGTTAACGCCCTGCCAAGCAGAATGCACACAGAGTGAGAGCGCACGGAGCGCGGATCAAGAGCGGCGGCCTCACTGAGACTCAGCTCTCCCCTGCGACCACGGAAATGGGGCACACCACACCGCGAACGTGGCGTGTTTTGTTTACCGTGGCGAGAGCTTTCCCCCCAGGCAGACCCCCCCCCTCCCCTCCCCTCCGCTCACCCCCCCGCCCCCCCCGGCTACAGACCTGGCAGCCGCCCAGAGCGTCACCGCATATGAACAGGGTTTCGGCTTCCAGACCGCGGGGCCTGGCGCCGTTCCTGTTCAAAACCCCCTGCCCTCCGCCCCCCCCCCCCACCCTCTCCCCTCGCCATAGAGGTGGTTCAGGAGACGTCTACAAAAAAAACAGTGATCTCCGAGCGACCTCCAGGACCCGGCGGTGTCCACGGCGCCCGGATCAGCGGCGTCGGCCGAGGGAGCAAGCGAGCGTCTCCCCGGGCCGGGGGTCGTTTCTGCGGCGCTCCGCCAATTCCCGCATCCCGAGGGCTGGTGGGGGGGGGGGGGGGCCGGAGGGGGCCGGGGCGGAGCCCCCTAATCCCCGACCCTCCATCCTCTTAATAGCCAGGATTGGAAACCACTCGTCCGCCTCCAGACGGGCGGACTTTGACAAGAGTAAACCTCTTTGGCCGCCTTATCGTAATATAATACTGATCCGAACTGGAGGGGAGCAGGCCTGCCTGGCCCCGACTGAGCCCAGATAGAGAGGCTGGAGCCGGACGACTGACATGAACACGCTACAGAGATGCTGCCCGTCGCTCAGAGCAAGAGCCATAGACAGCAGGCTATCTGAGTTGCATCAATCCCATGCACTTCATAAGAGGACCATGACTTTCTCACAGTTACCAAGGATACGACAATCATGGAGCCTGAAGTACTTTCTCATCTAGATTGGCTAGCTAGAAACTGCATTTACATTGTGGGACATTGGCCATGGACTGCTATCTTGCTAATGTTACCTCTAGCGTTGCCTTAAAGGCAAAAATAAGAGATGAGAGGAAAACCCGCAAACCATAAATGTTTCTCTGATTATAACAAACTCGGCTGAATGATGGCAGCTATATTATTTTAGCGTTGCATTCATCAGGGGGAGACCAATGTTTTCCCTCAGGAAGTCTCCAAAAAAAACCTTCTTCATAAACCATACAACCGCTTGGATATTCGGTCCCCTAATTGAATCAACATTACTAATATGCTGTACAGCTCTGCTGCACGTTGTCTTGGTACTAGAACGGTGTTTCTGCTATGGACAGAAGGCCATAATGTTCTAGAAGAATGGTCTTACTGTACTTGTGGGGCGGCTGTAGCTCAGTTGGTAGAGTGGGTCGTTCAGTGATCGAAGGGTCAGTGGTTCGAATCCCAGCTCCAACTGTCCACATGTCGAAGTGTCCTTGAGCAAGACACCTAACCCCAAATTGCTCCCAATGAGCAGGTTAGCACCTTGCATGGCAGCTACCGCCGTGTGTGTGTGTGTGAATGGGTGAATGAGAGGCCATTGTAAAGCGCTTTGAGTGCCGCTAAGGTGGAAAAGCGCTATATAAGTGCAGTCCATTTACCATTACCATTTACTTCTCTGTGTCTGTCTGTCAATCTGTGTCTGCCTGAGCTGTTAGAAGAGCCATCTTCCATCCAACACCTCTGATGTTCCTGTGGTGACTTTCTCTTTCCATGTATGGTGCTGAACTGTGGCTAAAGTCCCGTTGTTTAGTGTCCATAAAATGTGACAGCCCCGGTGATTCCGTTTGAACACAATTAGTGAACATCTAACTAACGATTGTCTTGAGATTCTTGAGATTGAGCGGGTCAATAAAGCTGTGAGCTGTCGTCTCCTAAACGTCTTCAGTTCTATTGCTGCCTGGAGACTAGGCCTATTTAGAGATAGCGGACTAGACTCTGCCAAAAGCGATTACACACAGTCTCAGACTTCCTCAATGGGGCCGCTAAGAACCAAGCCTGTATGAGTGCCTCTCAGAACTGACATGCGTGTCAAAGTGGAAGAGCCTGCGATTTAGACTCCATAGGCCTACAACATCTGGCTAGAGGGTCTAAATGGATCATACGTGTAACATTGGCTACAATGCAGATATGCAGTGCATTTATGTCAATATGTGTGTGTCCTATAATCTGCCGTAGCCCTTCTCCTTAATTAAGGCCTACTTTATGCATGCTGAGAAGCGCGCAGTCCTCTCAGTCAGAGACAGACAGCATCCCCTGTTTCTATGGCAACACCCCCCCCCCTCTCTCCTCCCCTCCCGCAAGTTCGGCGCGCACGTCTGCTACGCACGCTACCCCTTTTCCCTGTCTGTCTTCCTGCATCCCCCGTTCTATCCTGTTACGACCATCCCCCCCTCCCTGCAAGCATCGTCGCTCCATCACGAGACAGCGGGAGGAAATAGGAAGAGAGAAAGAGAGAGAGAGAGAGAGAGAGAGAGAGAGAGAGAGAGAGAGAGAAAAAGAAACATGGCGCTCATCCCGTCGCAGGTGCTGAGAGTGGCCATCCTCCTGTCTTATTTCTCCATCCTCTGCAACTACAAGGCCATTGACATGCCCGCGCATCAGACGTACGGCGGGAGCTGGAAGTTCCTAACGTTCATAGACCTGGTAAGTGCGCGCTGTGTCCCGGTTCCATGGACCCAGTTCGGTGTCCGGTGATGATGTTTCGATGTCACGTCATGGATGCTACGGTGTCAGTTTCTTACCTCCGGTTGATACCGCCCTCTGTTGCTCAGTGGGTCCGCAGTTTTGTCTATATATGATGATGTCCCTCTTCAAATATGTTTGAGGAAGTCGTTTCGTCCATGGTTGATATGGATTCCTCGCATTTTTGGGGCACGTGTTCATGAAAAGCTCACACCCACTAGAAACCCCCCCCCCCCCCCCTCTCCTCTCCTCTCCTCTCCTCTCCTCTCCTCTCCTCTCCTCTCCTCTCCTCTCCTCTCCTCTCCTCTCCTCTCCTCTCCTCTCCTCTCCTCTCCTTTCCTTTCTTCTCGGCTGCTGACACGCGCGAGCTGGTGTTTTGCTCCCTCTTGTCGCTACAATGTCGCATTTAATCACACCATGAATCACAATTGGCTGCGCAGGCATCCGTACCCCGTGGGTATCTAATGGTGTTATGAAGATAATTGTATCCCGAGCTGTAATGAGCCCTTATTAGATCGATGGTCCTTTTCTAGCCTGTACAGCCGTCATTATAGTGATTGGGACAGGAAGGCATAACTCACAGTATTATGACATCTTATGTTTTTTGATTAGCCTACAAACAGGGGTAAGTTTAGCCTACTCTATTATAACATTGTTATGGAAAATATCAGGGGTAGCCTAGCATAGCTTGATAAACCAATATCCTATGAAATAATGCTCAAACTACAGAATCATTTTATATAACACCACTTCTCACTCTGTAAGAATATGGGAAGGATATTTGTTTACTCCCCATTTATTAAAACATAATATGTTTACTATAATAACATTTCAACGCTAGGCAGCACTTCTCGATGGGTAGCACATATGGACAGAACACCGGCCATCACCTCTGTGTCTTTGGCGTGACTTACATTCTATTGTTCTACTGTGACATTTTCACCTTCAACTTATTTGTGGTATGTAAACTCTCTGTCTCTATCACACACACACATGCACACGCACATGCATGCGCGCACACACACACACACACACACACACACATGCACATACTGTAATAGGCTACACTCCCTCCCTCTCTCTCTTATAAAAGTATCCTACACACACACACACACACACACACACACACCAACACATTTTCACAGCTCCCACCGGTCCGTCAGTCTTGTCAGCTCATTACTCATGTTTTCCGTATTAGTTCTTTCTGAACCATTTTACAGGCTCTTTTATGGCCACAGCGCTAAATGCAATAACGGCTATAAACTTGTTTTGTTACCGTGCGTTGCAAAATCCCGGTTTCAGCCTTTCTTTCACACCAAGAAACAAAGCAAGACGTTGTGTTTGTGCATGTGCAGGGTTTAGTGATCTCGGGGCCCTCTTCAAATTGCCAATGCGGACCCCTCCTTTGCCCCCCCCCCCCCCCCCCCGCCCCCCAAGAGGCAACAAAAAGACATTTCTGTCATTAAGATTTGAGTGAGTCTGACCTGGATCTGAGGGCGTGGCGAGGTGTTGGTCTGAAAGCGAAAGTCAGTCTTCGCTAGTCTCAGGCAACGCTACGGTACGCCAGTGTACCCAAACCACCTCTGCTACACTTTTCCCCTGCCAACTGTATTCACTGTATTTAGACGTTTTATATTTTCTGAGGCCGCTGTAAAAAAACAACAACAAAAAAATAAATGTTCTCAGTTTATCTAAATAAAAAATAAAAGATTGCTACATCTGAACTCATACCTAGACTGTAATGACATCATTATTATTTAAATTAATTATTAGGAGGTAGATATTATTATTGTCTTTTAATTTGTGCTTATTTGGTGAATATTGCTCACCAGAGAGGGCCTCCTATTGGTCTGGGTAAGTTGAAACCTAAAAAAAAAAAATAGTGAAATCAGCCCCTGTGTGTGTGTGTGTGTATGTGCATGCGTGTGTGTTATTCCTTTTTGGGTTGATGCGAATTCCAGCAGTGATCATAAAAATTCCAATTTGATGTGGTCAATAGACCAGCCCCTAGACAGAGTGCCGGTCTGTTAAATAAGCCTCTGTTTCAGCCTCTGTCGGTGGAATGTCAACATGTTCGACATCCAGCCCATCCTAAGGTCAGCGGGGTCACGCTTGTCTCTTAATCTCTTTTGTGGCGCCACCTGTTGAGAGCCGTGCCTACATGTCAGACCGTCTCGCCGGAGGGGAACGCGTCGAGACCTGCCTCCACGGCCCTTCTCCTCCGCAGTCTCCGGGGATGTCTGGCTGTCAGTGACTGCTTGGGGCTTCCGCCGCCCCGCGGGGGCCCCTCTGACTCACCCCACACAGCTGAGAGTGTGTCCAGACCAAGGACCCCCCCCCCCCGCCCCGGTCCCTCTTGTCCTTCTCTCAGCAGAGCTGCCTGTGATTTCAGCCCGGAGGCAATGCTCTGTTCTCACGGACGCTCCTTCATTATTGAGTAGGACGGCCAGCCTGGACATACGCGCATGAGCGCGCACACGCTCGCACGCACACACACACACACACACACACACACACACACACACACACACACACACACTGTGCAGGGTGGCATTTGATAGCTGCTGTGCCAGAGTACCCGTGGAGTCCTAGAGTGTAATGTGATAGGGGAGAGGAGGAGTGTGTGTGTGTGTGTGTGTGTGTGTGTGTGTGTGTGTGTGTGTGTGTGTGCGTGCATTATGAGCAAAAACAAAAGGACAGATATTTGCCGTGTTTTGTTCTGCTCCGGCGAATCTCATAACAATATAAACGTGTGTCCCCTCCCCCACACAGGTGATCCAGGCAGTGTTCTTCGGGGTGTGCGTGCTGACTGACCTGTCCAGCCTGCTGACCAAAGGAAGCGAGAGCCAGGAGCAGGAGAGGCAGCTCCGCAAGCTGATTGGCCTGCGCGACTGGATGATGGCCGTGCTGGCGTTCCCCGTCGGCGTGGTGAGTAGAGTCCGAGCAGAGCAGGGCGGAGTCCGGGTGGGCGGGGCTTGCGGGCGTGGCGAGTCTCGGCGTCGGTCTGAGGGCGGATATTCCGTCCCCTGCTGACT
>NC_140252.1:14718955-14721455 GCF_949987555.1 Borostomias antarcticus
AAAGGAGTGACATATATTGTTGGGGGACAACATGTTTACTGTGCACTGGGTTTTATATTACTTTCTTTCTTGTGTACTCTTCAAGTTCAAGTTCAAGGCTTTTATTGTCATGTGTATGTATAAAATACAATGAAATGCACTGTGCCCGGCACTCTCAGACATCAAGACACGAATAAGACATAAGATCTTTGTATTTTACAAATAGGAAAAGTAAGTAAGTATTTATTTCTTGTCTGCAAATGTCATGTATCTAATCACTTTTTCCGGTTGAGCTAGAGGGAGTGTGTATCTTCAGGACGAGTAGCTCTCTGCTCTCTGCTCTCTGCTGCTGCTTTGTGTACGTAAGTGATAACAAGATAACAGTGGTCTTAAACTCTGTCCTCTCATCTACCCTGCCTGCTGTGCTAACAACACACACACACACACACTCACACACACACTCACACACACGGGGTTCAGTCGGCGGGGAGAATCAGTGAAGAGGAACCTGATTTAGACCATTGTCTAGAGTGTGCGTGTGTGTGTGTGTGTGTGTGTGTGTGTGTGTGTGTGTGTGTGTGTGTGTGTGTGTGTGTGTGCGTGTGTGCGTGTGTGTGTGTGTGTGCGCATGTGATTGAACCAGCGGAACAGATGTTGTTGGAAGGAGACAGACCCAGTTTGCCAGAGGACGACTAATAACCTGGAGAGGAGGAGCAAAAACAAGGGAAATAGAGTTAGGAGAGAGAGAGACAGAGAGAGTGAAAGAGAGAGACAGAGAGAGAGTTAGGAGAGAGAGAAAAACAGAGAGAGAGAATAACACGATTGCTCAATTGTATTGATTCTGTCTGTGAAGTGTTCTGTGATCTGCTATTTCCCATGGTCAGGAGATACCTGCTGCATCACTTAGAGACCAGATCAATAGCCCTGCTGCTCCATGTTTCTGGTCATTGATATTCCTGGACACACACACACACACACACAGTAGTGTCTGGTAAATGTCTCAGAGAATGAACGAGCCATTATCCCTGCTAGTTTCCCTAGTGTGTAGCTAGCTAGGTGGGCCATTAGCCTTGTTAGCTTCCCTAGTGTGCAGCTGGCCAGGTGAGCCTTTAGCCCGGTAGGCTGTAAAATAGGAAGTGTTTGTTGTTTTCTAATGAGATTCTGATGGAATGAGATGGGAAACTAGCATGCCAATTTTGTCCAACTTGAGACTGCATCAGGTCACCGTATCTGCAGAAATTCCAAGTCAAACACAACCGTTAGCTTACCCCTGCCTGAACCGGGCCTGGAGTTAGTTAGCCGCTAGCCATGTTAGCTTCCCCAGCCCAGCCTGGACCCAGTCACTAGGATGGATGCATAGCTAGCTAGCTACATCACCCTTAACAACTGGCAAAATATTGACTCATCTCATCTTGACATCTTGCTTCACTGATCTGTGTTTTTTTTCTCCTCTGTTGTTCCCTAAGCCAGTCTAGCCTAAAGCTCACTGAGTGAGTAGGTGATGAGGGCAGAGAGAGAAAGAGAGAGAGGGAGGGAGGAAAAGAAAAGAGACAATTTGTTATTTTGTGGAATCACAAACTTGAAGTGTTTCTCACATCTGGTTGCTAAGATACCCAGCGTCTGCATTCACACTTTTCTCTTTGCTGTCTCTCTGTCTCTTTTTCTTTTTCTTTCTTTCTTTCTTTCTTTCTTTCTTTCTTTCTTTCTTTCTTTCTTTCTTTCTTTCTTTCTTTCTTTCTTTCTTTCTTTCTTTCTTTCTTTCTTTCTTTCTCTCTTTCTTTCTCTCTCTTGCTCTCTCTCTTCTCCCATCTCCCTATCTCTTCCTCATCTCTTCTCTCCATCGCTCTCACACCCTATTTCTGTTTCCCCCATCTCTCCTTTCTCTTTCTCTCCTCTCTATTTCTGTCTCACCTCTTTTTCTCCCTCTCTATTCTCTCTGTCTCTCTATCTGACTGTGGAAGCGGCAGCAGGTGAGGTGTGAGAGCAGTGTTGTATTAGATAACACCCCTGTGTGTGTGTGTGTGTGTGTGTGTGTGTGTGTGTGTGTGTGTGTGTGTGTGTGTGTGTGTGTGTGTGTGTGTGTGTGTGTGTGTGTGTGCGTGCCTGCGTGCCTGCGCGTGCGTGTGTCAGTGCGCGTTGGTCTAACGAGATGATAATGATATCGATCTTTATCTCTCTCTCTCTCACACACACACACATTGATTCTATGTCTGTGTCATTGTGCGGCTCAGTTGGAACAGCGCATGATTGAAAACAGTAAGGCTACGAGTTCACGGTTGGGACCGTTGGCAGTGCACTTATACTAGATGCCTCTTTGGACATAAGTGTGTGCTGGGTTCTGGCAGCTGCCCGTGTGCCTCTGCAGTTTTAGTCCTGGGGGCCGAGCCGGGCAGTTGGGAAAACAGGGATTTTCCACAGACGGCCCTGGCTCTCTGACCCAACCACACTCTCCACCAACTCTCAGACACACTAAGATAGATAGAGAAAGAGGGAGATGGAGAGAGAGAGAGAGAGAGAGGTC
>NC_140252.1:14726455-14876455 GCF_949987555.1 Borostomias antarcticus
CCCTTCTCTGCAAACATTCTAAATATTAATAGTTCATATCTTTGTCTAACAGGCAGTAAGGAGCCAAGGGCAAGCAGTTTACAGAATAACTGAAAAATTGTAATCATCGAGCCACACTTTCCCAGAACCACTAACCCTCTCTCCCTCTCTCTCTTTCTGTCTTTCTCTCTCTCTGTCTTTCTCTTTCTCTATCCATCTCTCTCTCTCTACTCTTTCTCCCAACTCTACACAAATAACTTTATTGGCATGAGATACTGTACACAGTAAATAATGCCAAAGCAGGTCAACAAAAACAAAACATCAAGATTCAAGATTCAATACTTTATTGCCAAACTTTCAGGTCGTTAGGAATTTGTTTCAGTGTGCTCTTCGTAACAGGACGAACCACACAACAACATAAAAACAAGATCAAAACTACACAGGATCACATTTTACAGAAAATAAAGGGCATACATGTCATACAGTACTTAGCTAAAGTGACTGGTGAGAATACTGTGCAAAAGTGCAATAAGAAGATAATACAATTTAAAAACTGTGCAAATCATTCAGACCCAGTAGAAGAGTCTTGTACTGTCTTCCTGAGGTATTGGTGAAGGGATGGACGTTTATTTAGGAATGTAATGGTTCTACAGCATGTACTGTGAAGAAAGCAGGATGTTTTTGTTTTTGTGGTTCTCAACCTTCTACCTGATGGAAGGGCAGTGAGAAGGGAGTTGGCGGGGTGAGTATGGTCCAGTAGGATTTTCAATCGCTGTATGCGGGCCTCATAGATGTATGAGATGGAGGGCAGTTTGCAGCCAATAATTTCCCCGGCCGTGTGGACAACCCTGTCAAACTGCAGCCTCTACTGGACTGTAGAGTTGCCGTACCAGACAGTGATTGAGAAAGTAAGTATACTCTCGATGGCGGCTCGGTAGAACTGTACCATCCCGTTGCAGGCCACTCCAAATTTCCTCAACTGGCGGAGGAAAAGAAGCCTCTGGTGGGGTTTTTTAGTGATACAGCATAAGTTGTCCTCCCATTTCAGTGATGATGGATTGTGGTGCCTAAAAACTTGATGATGTTCACATGCTCCACTTCCACTCCACTGAAGGACAAGGTCTGGGATACTTTCCCCCCTTTGAACATTGAACATCTCTCTCTCTTTCTCTCTCTCCCTCCCTCCCTCCCTCCCTCTCTCTCTCCCTCCGCCCACAGCACACCACAGTCCTGCCCTTCATCATCATCGAAATGAGGACCACGCATCACCAGTATCCCAGCAGGCTCGGCGGTCTGGTGGCCGTGTGCAGCTTTGCAGTGGGATACGTTCTATGGTAAGAACTACTTCCTGTACAAAATAACTACTTCCTGTAGATAAAAGCAACTTCCTTTAAATAGGAAACCTCTTCCGGTACATAGGAACCTCTTCCTGCCTTGTCGGCCAGCATCATCTCTTTCCTCTAGATAACTTCTCTTCCATCCTCACACACAACAGACCACTTCTCCTCCACCCTCAAGTCCTCCTCCTCTCTTTTCTAATCATTTTGTCTAATCAGTCATTTCTAATAATACACCCTCTTTTCCTCTCCGCTACTTCTCCCAGCATGACAACATGTCGCTGCAAGCCCCTCCAGACCATAGTGGGATGGTGACAGTAGTAGTAGTAATGTTAGAACCTGACCCTGACCAATGCATGTTAACTCTCTATGTAATGTTGACCAAAACCTAAAAATATTTTACAAAATTGGTAATAAAATGAATAAAATAAAATTGAAATACCCCCCCCCCCCCTCCCTGAAAATGGTATACCTACCTGTAAGTGCAATTGCGACGTCATGTAGGTCAGGTTTGGGGAGGACACATTCACTGGACCCCAGTCATTGCTTTGTTTGGGCCTGACTATAGCCACCAGCCTGGGTGGAGGAGAGGGGTGTGAACGGTCTGAAGCACCTGAGGTATCAGTTGGCACACACACACACACACACACTCTCTCTCTCTCTCTCTCTCTCTCTCTTTCTCTCTGTCTCTCTCTCACACACACACACACACACACACTCTCGCTCTCTCTCTTTCTCTCTCTCTCACACACACACACACACCCACACACACACACTCTCACTCACTCTCTCTCTCTCTCACACACACACACCTCGCTCAGTCCTAATCCTCGAGGGGAACTTAAGAGGATTGCGATGGCAGAGACTCTCAGGGTCAGGGGAGCTGTCTGCAAGGGGGGGGGGGGGGTGGAAGGGGAGGGACAGGGAAAATACAGGGGTTTGTTAAATCCATAGCCTGACTTAGACTGGGGATTACCTATCTGGAGAGGGAATGAGAGAGATTGAGGAAAAGAGAGAGAGAGGGAGATGGGTAGGGGAGAACGGAGGGAGAGAGAAAAAGAAGGTTGTCAGGCTGAAAGCAGCATGAGTTAAGCTTCAGCCATAGACAAGTTGGACATGTACAGCCCTGAGACTGTCAAATACCATCACTCACACACACAAACACACACACGCGCACACAAACACATGGTCACGCACAGCCACAAACACACAGCAATTGTGACAGCAATCAAGACTGCAGCGCAGAGATTCAGCTCGGTATCCACCCTGTCACAGATGATTAAGCCATTTAGACTTGTAGAAACGGAGCTTGATAGTTTGATTGGCTAAGGGTGTTTTTCAGTGTCAGGCATCATAACTGACTCAGACGAGCGTCCTTGTTTGCCCTCACAAAGGCACAAACCCTCCACTGCAACCTCGGCCCAAACTCAATCATTTCCTCAACAAATGAACACTAATTGATGTTAATTGATGTTGATTGGTGAACAAATGAGGTGATCATACAGGGCTTGCTCATTCCTCTCCCAGCAACCTACTCTGACTGATGGACTTACTGACTGGTTGACTGCCTAGCTAGACACAAATAAGACAGAAATGCTGATAAAACAGTATTACTACAGTTTTACTTAGTTACACAGGGAGCCGCCATCTTGTTCACGACTTCCAGAGCTAACTGGGGGGAGGGGCGTGTGGTACGAGTTCACGAGCTGAGAAAACAAGTGGTGAGGGGTGTTCCAGTTAAAACTGTAAGTAGTATCGCGTGGATCACGACTCCACGAGCCAAATGGAACGCAGCATTAGTGATTGATTGGCTTACTGGCTCGCTGACTGACTGATTTACAGGTTGACAGACTGACTCCCTAACTGGCTGACTAGCTGACTGACAGACTGACTGACTGACTGACTGTCTGCAGTGCAATCACTCTATAAGAGCCTGGTTGACCTGTACTCTGAAGGTGGCTGGAGGCATGGATGAGAGCCCCACACTGATTGGCCCTGAGTGTTTACAGGACACTATAAGAGGTTGGGATTGGCCTTTCTGACTAAAATCTCCACTTCCCATCGCATGGCCTGGTCTCGGTTCGCTCCGAGCAGAACCAGCATATTTAACGTTTACGTTCTCGTGTTCCACCACCAACATAGCATTCCTGAACAGGCTAAGAACGAAAAATAATGTTCCGTGGGTGTTAGCCTATTAAGACTCTATAGGCCTACAGTATTTCTTGTAAGGTATAATCAACAAGTCTAGGGTTGTGGTGGCCTTATTGCCAACAATATTAGCCTTGGTGATGTGTGCTGTAGTGTAGCCTTGTTGATGATCTTACAAGAAATATGCAACATTAGACCTATTCTACTACAAAGAACGAAAAAATACCATTATTAACCAGTTTTAAAGATTCCAAATTAACGTTTCTGTTCTGGAACAATTCAAAACCATTTCGTTTCCGTTCCTGTTTCTGTTCCTCGTAAAATACCGTTCGTTTTCCGTTTTCGTTTCCATTCCTTGAACCGGTTCGGAGCCTTGGTCTCTGGTGACCCTTGACCTTGTCTGTACGTTCCCCTCTGAGATGGCATCCCCAGCAACAGCAGGAGAGGTGTTTTGTCACATTCTGCAGAGCCTCTAACTCTCTTCTCTTGGATCAAAGCAAACCTCCATTTAACCCCGATAGTTGGACCTACTCTATATGTTCCCCACCAGTCCGGTTTTGCAATCACCCTCCCACCGGGGATGGAGCGAGACTGAGGTCAGACAGACAGAGACTGACACACAGTACATATGTGGAGGTGTGTAGACAAACTCTATAGTCTGACCCGACTCTCACCCAGCCCTGGAACCTGTAGACAAGCAGACAGACAGTGGGCGTAGATTGGAATCTCCTCCATATTTTCTGTCTGAACTCTCTCTCACTATCCCTCTCCCCCCCCCCCCCCCCCCACCGACCCCCCACCCACCCCCCCCCCCTCTCTCTCTCTCTCTGTCTCTCTCTCTCTTTCTCTCCCCACACACACCGTCTTTCTCTGGCATGCACAATGCAGACAAGCATAATGACAGTCCCCCTCCCCCCCCCCTCCCTCCAGGATGTGCTGGGTGCACCATGTGACGGGCGTGTGGGTGTACCCTCTGTTGGAGCAGATCGGGCCCCTGGCCAAGGTCCTCTTCTTCTCCTGCCTCACAATCCTAATCTCCCTCTACTACATCCTGGGGGAGATCCTTAACACCTACATCTGGGACTCCTGCACAAGAGGTTAGAGACCGTCTGTGTGTGTGTCTTCCTCGTCATTTGGGTGAGTTTGTACGTCCTCTCCCCCCCAGGCTCGGGGCCGAGGGGCTGTCCTTTTACCACCCCAAGCCTGGGTGAGGGGGTCACCCGGGCTATATATCCGGGCACACCTCCAGAAGCCACGTCACCGTTTCGTCATCCACGACCGCCAGGACACGTATTCAGTTGGGTTAGGCTGTAGGGATATATCAGACAGTCCTGGATGACGTGGTCTGCGGTTTGTTCGTCGGCGCCACACTCGCACACCACACAGGATGCCAAGCCTCATCTGTGCATCGATGAGCGGAAGCGTCCGACGCCGGTCTGGAGACGATTAAGCCTCACCCACACCGGTCTGGGTAAGTCCATCCCGGTAGAGGAAGGACCGGCGGCCAGGATAAAATCACGGAGTCTGGAGGTGTTCGCCTCCCACTCCGCACGCCAGGTGTAGTCTGCCCATCCTGCCTCACTGGTGTTAAGATCTCTGCATTGCTGCAGGAGATCTCGTGCGGCAGGCACAAAAGGGTGTCTCGACTTGAGACGCCGGGGAGCCTGTCGTGGAGCAGGTGGTTAGACTCCACGGCCCAGCAGGCTAGACGTGCTGTGGTTCCTGCGCGACGGAGGCCAGCGGGCTGGATGCCTGCAAGGATGGGAAGGTTGTCCACAGGAGTGGGACGCAGGCATCCTGTTACGATGCGCAAGGATTCGTTGATAGGCGGGTCGATGAGGCGGGTGTGAGCGCTGCGGCACCACACCGGTGCGCAGTATTGACTGGTGGAGTAGACCAGGGCTAGGGCTGCCGTACGCAGGGTTTTTGCCCCAGCGCCCCAGCCTGGTCGGACCAGTCGCCTCATCAACGCCACAGGAGCTGTTAACTTCTTGCGCAGTGACTCGAGGTGTCGGCGGAACGTGAGTGACCTGTCCAATGTCACACCAAGATAGGTTGGTTCGGCGCAGCACTGCAGGAGTGTTCCATCAATGTATATTCGGGGCTCACGTTTGTGTGTGTGTGTGTGTGTGTGTGTGTGTGTGTGTGTGTGTGTGTGTGTGTGTGTGTGTGTGTGTGTGTGTGCTCGTAGATCTTAAGGCCTGCCCATGGTTTACAAGCTATTCTCGCAAACAGAAAAAAATTTTTGTTGTGTCTATTCAATCTGCCGTTATGGAGGTCACTAAAGGCATACTGCAGGGGTCAATTCTAAGTCCTTTACGTTTCACCATACAGTTTATATTAGGAACATCAAATCCCTTTTGAAAATGGCCATAAGGTGCTGGTTCTGTAATTGAGAGAGTACCCTCTCACAAGTATCTTGGGATTATTATTGATGAAAAGCGGTCCTTCAAAATGCATGTTAATGAGCTAAGTAAAAAGTTAAGGGTGTTTGGGTTCTTTTATATAAATAAGTCATGTTTTTGGCATGATGATAGAAAGCTTTTAGTACAGTCTGCTTTTATGTCAGTAATTGACTATGGCGACATTATTTATATACACGCTGCCTCTTCCACCTTGAAACAGCTTGGCACTGTTTATCATTCAGCCCTTAATTTTATTACTGGTCATCATTTTATAATGCATCATTGTAATCTATATCAGCTGGCCATCCCTGGCTGCTAGGACAACACATTTTCTCCTTTTTGTTTTCACACAAGGACAAAAGCTACCTAATTACATGACGTCCCTCATCACACGGCGCTCTAGTCATCACCAAACAAGATTTCAGGATTGGTTAGTTCTCGAGGTCCCTCATGTCAGAACCGAGCTGGGAAAAAAAAAAAAGCTTTTAGTTACTGTGCCCCTAGAGCTTGGAATGAGTTTCAAGAGACCATCAAATTGGATACCTTAAGGAGGCCGAGGTCTGTGCATGTTTTTAAATAATGCTGCCATGATGTTCATCAGTTTGAATTACGTAAATTGCGTGTGACTTGGGCTACAGCCTCAAACACGTTCCTGCTTCGCTAACGTTCTGAGATCCCAGCTGTTCTGACGGTCTCACGATCCTCCCTCCGTTCCTCTCTCCCAGCTGCTCTGACGGTCTCACGTTCCTCTCTCTCCGGTCCCACAGGTTTCCTGGACTCAGGCAAGTCCAAGGCCGACTGAACCCCGCCCCCATCGCACAGCATAACCCATCGCGCCGGCCAATCAGATGCAGCCTTCACAGCCGCCGCCAAGACAGCCCCCCACCCCCGTCCCCATTCTAGATCTCTTCTGTTTCCTGTCTCTGTTCAGGAGACACTGCTGACAGCGGTCTGGTCTTCATCAGTGGCGAGGAGGAGGAGGACGGTCTGAATCCACCTCCTCCAGCTGAAGGACTGTTTCATTCTGACATCATCATATTAGTATTAGTATTTAATCAACCTGTCTATCTACTCCACAAACTGCAGCATTGGCCTGTCTGAACCCCCGGTATACTGTCTGTATGAACAGAATGAACCTTCTTATACAGGTAGTACAATATCTATCTTCAGATGCTTTCAGGCTTGGTGGCAGCGTTAGCTAAAGCTGTGTATCAGGATTACGATTTCTATATGTGCTTTAGCCAACTACTAAACCTCCTGTTGCCTATGTTATCTCGTTACCTGTTGTCTAGGTATGGAATATAGTAGAATAGTATAATATAGTATAGTATAGTATAGAATAGAGTGAGGTTGCCTACAGTGAAAATTAGCCTTCTGTCTTCTGTCTATAGAGGCTTACAATACAGTTATAGCTAGATTAGACTGGGTGTTGGCTAAAGCACACTGATCAACCTGTGTATGAAAGCACGTAGCTACAGATTGCGGAGCCAGGCTAGGTATCCGCTACATATCCCAGCAACACCAGTCTGGTCCTGGTTGCTGGTGTCTTTTGCCAGCCAGTAGTAGCAGTGACGCTAACGTGGCCCTGGTCGTTCGAGTCTTGGTTTTGTAAACAACTCCCAGCTTTTGACACTGGAGGTCTGTATGTACAGTATGGTCTTTCAATAAAAGGTGTTATAAGTTATGTAGAGCCAGAAGTACTTGTGGTTTTGTGTGCGAGTGTGCGACTGTGTGTGTGTGTGTTCCTTCATCCGTGTGTGTGTGTCTGTGTGTGTGCGTGTGTGTGTGTGTGAGAGAGAGAGAAAGGGTCACACCACAGCTCTTCTCTTCACACACTCACATTACACCAAGTTCCCTGGGAATGGAAGCCCAGTCATTCAATTAAAAAGAAAAATCACCAAACTAGTGATTTAGCGTTTGGCCTATATTTTTTCTGGCGCTCGTTGCCTGGCTCTCAGACATAGCCGCTGCCCAAACATAACAATTCCTTTGTGGAGACCTGGACAAGCCTTTTAATGAGAAACACACGCACACACACACACATTCTCTCTCTCACACACACACACAGGCTCAGTTTCTCTCTTGCACACACACACACAAGCACACACTCTCTAGACCAGAAGAGGGTTAGCTTTGACACTCAAACCAGAGGTTCTTAGCGGAATAGAATGTACTGTGGTGTTTTTGAAATTCCCATTTTTAACAGTTATTCCAAATGTATGTTTGCGCAGCCCGGGATTGCAACCTCAGACAGGCCTGCTGTCACCATACAGCCAGTAATGTAAACCCTCTATATCATAGATAGATTGGTATGTGTGAGTGGGTGTAAGTTTGTTGACAGATGTGGTTGTAACTGCCCTGTCCGTCATCATCAGACAGACGAGAGTGTGTGTGTGTGTGTGTTTGAAGTTGAAGCCACCATGTTTAAGATGTGCAGCCAGTTGGATACGCGCCTGAGGTCTCTCCAGATGATCAGGGTAGACACGTCTCATGGAAGATACGCGTGTGAAAAGATGTCTTTTATCAAATTTCTGACAGGTAAAAAAAAAAAAAAAAAGTTAAGTAAAACTTAGAACCAACCAACATTGCAAAATACACCCCACTTTCCTTTTCATAGCTGAAATCTATCTGATGTTTAAAAACAACGTCATTTTGATCCCTACAACATCAATGTGATGGTAAACTTTAATATCTTCAGAGCGCTACTTTCCGAAAACACCTTTTTGAAGTGGAGCAGAAATAGGCTCCTCAGACTGGAGCTCTCTCATCCTGATCGGGGATGACACATCCAAGTGTGTGTGTGTGTGTGTGTGTGTGTGTGTCAGAGCAAAAAAGTGTGTACAGAGGCTAAGTGTGACATCTGGCAGTGTGTGTGTGTGTGTGTATGTGTTTGTTTAAGTGTCAATTTGTCATGGCGGAGTGTGTGTGTGTGTGTGCGCGTCTGTCTGTGTGTGTGTGTGAGCACCGACAGAGCCTGATAACGAGAGAACAACACTTCCTGGTCTCTTCATTATCACTTAAGGTCCCCTGCACGAGGTGACGAATCAAACTCAGCCGGCGGATTCAGCGCATGCATTCATTACCATAGTCATGAGCAGAAAACAGTGTTTACTAAGCAGATAAACGCACATAGGAGAGAAACACGCAGCTTAGTCAAAGCCGGTCTAAAATGTCTATCTAAATAAGTCCTCCGGGTTAAATGCAGGGAGGGAGACAGGAAGTCAGACAGGAAGACGGGCATGCGGAGAAATGGGCTCAAAACTTAAATGTAGAGCTGAGCCATGCTGCCTTCCGGCACCGACAATTTAGAGCACAGATCCTTTGGCAAAGGTGTGTGTGTGTGTGTGTGTGTGTGTGTGTGTGTGTGTGTGTGTGTGTGTGTGTGTGTGTGTGTGTGTGTGTGTGTGCGCCGGATGCGTGTGGGAGGCTGAGTGTGCGTACAGTGCCAGTCTTCAGCAGGGTTCCTGAGTGCTACTTTGGCCGGAACTGTTCCTCTCCACTGGAGTGACCTTCAAAATCTGGTTCCACCCTTAGAACAGGAGAACACTCGCACACACACACACACACACAGGCACATACAGCTCTCTGAACGGCATGGGTGTGAAATCTCTCCTCCAGCTCACTCACCTCAGCATCGAACACTCAGGATCTTTACGGAGGGCTGAGTCACACGGCGCGCCGGAGAAAAGCTGTTATTATTAACTGAATAGAAATAATTACCATGCAAATGAGCGATCGTCACTCCACTTTATTGTAGCCAAGTCTCTCTTTCAAACACTCAAGACCACATGAACATCACTTGTGAAAGTGTCTTGGTTTCCTGTGGAAAAACCTATTTTGAAAAAATCGATTTTAATTAAAAAATAAAATAAAACATGAAAAAGAGAGTAGTGGCTAAACGATACATAATCTGGCCCATATTTGGTAAGTGGTAAATGGACTGCACTTATATAGCGCTTTTATTAAAAGCACTTTACAATGGCCTCTCAATGGTGCCCTGGTGGCTCATCGGTTAAGGCGCGTACCACATTGAGGCTAGTCCTTCTCGTAGCGGCCCGGGTTGAAATCTGGCCTGGGCCCTGTGCTGCATGTCCTCCTCTCTCTCTCTCCCACCTTTACTGTTAGTCTACACTGTCCTATATAATAATAAATAGGAAATGCCAAAAAATATCTTTAAAAAAAACCAATGGCCTCTAATTCACCCATTCACACGTACATTCACACACCAATGGCGGCAGCTGCCATGCAAGGTGCCAGCCTGCTCATTAAGAGCAATTTGGGGTTCAGTGTCTTGCCCAAGGACACTTTGACATGTAGACAGGAGGAGCCGGGATTCGAACCGCCGACCCTGCGATCACTGGACGACCTGTTCTACCTCCTGAGCCGCAGCCGCCCCATATTTACAGAAAGACAGAGGATGGCGCTCCTTAAATCTGTCATTTAAGAAGCGTTCTCAGAGTCTATGGAGGAACCACTTTGTTTCTCCACCTCTTCCTCCTCTTCTCATCCTCCCTCGCTAGTCTGGGCTCTCTCCTGGTCCACTAGCACCACCTGGTGGACATGGGCGGTAGTCTCAGTCTTTCCTTGTCCTGGGGCTGGGTGCTGGAATAAATATAACAACAAAGGGGTTTCTAAGGACAATCACCATGTCTATCCACTCTGAGACTGCAGTGTTGGCCTATCTGAACCCCCGGTAAACTGTCTGTATGAACAAAATTAAACTTCTTATAAGGGTACAATATCCATCTTTAGATGCTTTCAGGCTTGATGGCAGCGTTAGCTAAAGGGGTGTATCAGGATTTGGATTCCTATATGTGCTTTAGCCAACTCCTAAAGCTCCTGTTATCAAGGAAGGATTATTAAGGTGCCATGTACTATATTAAAGTTACATGATCAGATAAAATATGATACACACTGTGACAGTAGGTTCTCACCGTTAGGATTCTCCTGTTTGTAGAAGGTCTTCAGCATCTCGATGGCCTCCTCGGCTCTGAACCCAGACACACACTGAACCGGAACATGAAAAAGAATCATGGTGAGGTCACTTCCCTTCCTGATGTGTCTGTTGACATTTCATTGAGTCATTCCAATCAGGCTTTCAACAGAATGCTAGCCTCAAAGCAGTGTGTACCAGAATGGGAGGTTACAGGTTCAATACCCATGAGTACCAGTGCCCTACTACTACTACTACTACTACTACCACCACTACTAATACTAGTATAGCTACTAGTATAACTACGACTACCACCACCTCTGCTAATAATATTAGTACTACTGCTACAACTACTACAAGTGTAACCCATATGTTTCCGCTTGCCCATAGGTTGATTCAAGCTCTAGTCTCCCACAGGACAAACACTGTTTTAACTACACTGATCTGATTCTGATGAAAAGCTAGCTCTTCATCAGCGTGGCTGGATGGTATTTATACTGGGAGAGTGAGTTTAACCAATAACTCGCTACTTACTCAGGACTCACAAGAACTCACTTTCACTCAGTTACACTTGTAGTACTATCAGTACTTTCAACACTTTGAGATTGTCTGACAATGAAAAGTGGTAAATGGTAAATGGACTGAACTTATATAGTGCTTTTATTCAAAGCGCTTTACAATGGCCTCACATTCACCCATTCACACATTCACACACCAATGGTGGCGACTGCCATGCAAGGTGCTAGCCTGCTCATTGGGATCAATTTGGGGTTCAGTGTCTTGCCCAAGGACATTTCGACATGTGGACAGGAGGAGGTGAGATTTGAACAGCCGACTCTATGATTATTGGACGACCCATTCTACTACTGAGCCACAGCCGCCCGCTTTATACATAAAACAAATTATTTATTTATTATTATGTATCACTACTTCTACTACTACTGTCGTCACTACTACTACTAGTAGTAGTACTACTACTTATACTACTACTGCTGCTACTACAGTATGCAAGACACAGGTCTCTGAGGTGGCCTACAGTACCTTGAACGTCCTCCCAGTGTGGGCGAGGTCAGCTGAGGAGATGTCCAGGACGGAGCCACAGCCTCCAAACCGTTCGTTCCTACAGCCGTACACCACCATGGGGATGTCTGGGATACTGTTAAAGACAAGCTGCTCTCCACATCACACACACACACTAATTCTACTGTGTTTGACCCCAGCCTGATGCTCAGAGCGGCGTTAGTAGTAGGCTAGTTCCAGAACGTCAGCGATATCACACAGGAGGAGGAAGTGAGGATACTGCACAGACGCAGCGCTCCGGCACACATGACGCAGGGCTCCACGGTCACGTACAGCACGGTCTGCTCACACACCGTCTGGTAGTCCACGTTTCTATGGCGACACCATTCTAGAATCTGGTCCAAGGCCACCATTTCAGCGTGGCGCGTTGCCTAGGAACACAGGGAAAAGGTTGACGTGGGGTGCCAGACTGGAGAGGAGGAAACCCCCATTATGTGATTAATATCACAAACAACTGGTTTGATAGTATCAGAGTGTGATACACAATGCAATCTAGCAGAAATTGTATTTCGGCTTGGCCTTAAATGGTTATATCACTGCACTCTATTCTACTGGGATGTGATCCTAAACATCATCACTTACATTTTTGGTTTCATTCACCTCGTTCCTCCCTTTGCCTAGGATCTCACTGTTGTAGACCATGAGACACCCAACAGGCACCTCTCCATTCTCTAAAGCCTCTTTAGCCTGCAGGGAGCGATTACAATAACAGTGACCGACTGAAGAAATTATTGGTTTTAGTGAATGTGTAACGTGAGAATAGGCTGCTAGCTAGCTGCAGGCAGCAACTGTACCATATCAAAGGCAATGGCCATCCATCTCTCGATATCCTCATCACTTGGCTGAGAAAACTCCCTGGGAACGGTACTTTCCTTGCTCTCTGTCCCCATACTAAAGCAACAGCATTGAATTAGTAATCCGCTGCTAAACAAAAATAACCATCAACATTTGAAGACCTCAAAGTGAAAACGTAGTGAAATATCCCATGCGTGGAAACGGCATGTTACTCTGCGGGGGAACATAATATCGGTGGGACCGTTCAGGCATTGCTGCTGATCACAGATGCGTAATATGTTGCTCTGTGCTCATGTATGTGTGACAGGTCACTAGTTGGCAGTGACATGTGCAAAGTGACAAGAAGCTAGCGCTGCTTACTTTGTTTTTCGGTTTGGAAACCCGTCGTCGTTCCCAGAATGTTTTCATCCGCATGGAATTTTCTGAAACGCCACAAAAGGAAATTCTTTTTCGCAGGGGCTTTCGTCGGAGGTAAGCTAAAACAAGATAGCTAACTATCAAGCGAGTCAGTTTAACAGATTCATCTTGGGACACTTTCAGACTTCTTATTCTTAATTGGTCTGTAATCAATCTGAGTGTCGACATACTACGAAATTAGATCATTGTCTTGCTAACATAGCCAGCTACAGGATTAGATGACTAACGTTGACGTATGTGGATTTAGTTAGCTATAGTGCTAACTAGCATGGCAGGAAACCCACGCTTCATTATGCCGTGGCTTGGCATTCACTTCTATGATTTTTTTTGCCTTGAACTATACTCTCTTTACTAACCTCAGGTGTATATTTCCTGGGTAAATATGCCCAGAAGAAGATCCAGGAGATTCAGGAGCGAGAGGCGGCAGAGTACATCTCCCAGGCCCGAAGACAGTTCCACTTCGAGAGCAACCAGCGGACCTGCAACATGACAGGTAAGTTATCTCGGGCAGAACGGGAACATGACGGGTTAACCAGGGTAGGGTACAGGGGTTGGTTTGGGACTGGGCCCAGGCCTGATTGTGAATCCTCTCCTAATGTCACTTTCCTGCAGTGTTGTCCATGCTGCCCACACTACGAGAAGCCATCATCCACCTCCTCAGCTCAGAGTACCTCACTGCACTGTTGAGGACCAAGTAAGAGGCTGCAGTGACTTTCTGTCACGACTCACATATACACACACAGCTCTGTCTGCCAGAGGGCACTGTCTGGTCTCTGTTTAATGCCATTATCTCCCTCACAGACCAGCAAATAAGCTAGAAATCTGGGAGGACCTCAAGATTATCAGTAAGTTGTTCCATTACAGTAACATAGCAACATCCACAACCGCCTTCGGTGTCACAGTTTCTTAAGAGACCAATACTTTTTATTTTTTTTACCATGCCCTGTCCTTTTCTCTCCTCTCCCCTTTCCTGTCCTCTTCTCTCTCCTCTCCTCTCCTTTCTCTTGTCCTCTCTCCTCTCTTGTCCTCTCCCCTCCTCTCTCCTCTCTTAACCGGTCCTGTCCTCTCCAGGCTTCACGCGCAGCATAGTGTCCGTCTACAGCACCTGCATGCTGGTGGCTCTGCTGAGGGTCCAGCTCAACATCATAGGAGGCTACCTCTATCTGGACAACTCCTGCAGGAACGGAGTGGTGAGTCTAGAGATGTGTGTGTAAGTGTATGTCAGTCTGTCTGTGCGTGTGTGCGTGCGCGCGTGCGTGTGTGTGGAGCTGACCTGTGTGTGTGTGTGTTGTCCTCCAAGGCTCCCCTGGCCCCTCCGGAGGTCCAGCAGCAGTACCTCTCCAGTATCCAGCACCTCCTGGGAGACGGTAAGACCTATGACCTTTAACCTCCTTGATTTGATGACAGCTGTTTTACTATGGGTTGGCTTATGGACCACATACCGTACCCCTTGTGATCTCACTGTCTTCTCCTGCCCCAGGTCTGTCTGAGCTGGTGACTGTGGTGAAGAGAGCGGTCCAGGAAACATTAGGGGGGTGAGTCTGCCTCACACACACACACACACACACACACACATACAGGAGAATACAACACTGTTTGACTTTGACTTGGCCAATAACATGTGCTTGGATGTGTGTGGGTCGGCTGTGTGTGTGTGCGCGTGCATGCGTGTCCAGGGTGTCTCTGAAGCAGAGTCTGTCCCTGCTGGAGCTGGAGCAGCAGCTGAGTCTCATCAGAGCCCAGGTGGAGGGCGGGGCCGCGGGGGGGTCGGGCGTGGAACCCACGTCGGGGGCGGCGCCCGCGGAGGAGGGGGCGGGGGGAGACCAGACGACCGCCGCCGCCTCACGCCGACAGCCTCTCTCCTGGTACATGATGCCCGATGAGGAAAACACGCTGGCTGCACAGGTGACCCTCCTCCTCTCGCCCGTCTACGCCCGGCCAAGAGGGCGCCATCCTGGTCCCACGCTCTCGTTAGCTAGCGCGTCCCGCGGGTGTGATGTCGTCCCTTCTCTGTGTGTGTCCTACAGGCGTGTGGCCTGACAGAAAACGACGTCATGACGATAAAACTGCTGAATGAGACCAGAGACATGTTGGACAGGTAAACGATGTGGGAGAGCGTGCCTGTGGACGGTGTGTGTGACTGTGAGAGTGTGTCCTAAGGTGACGTGTGTGTGTGTGTGTGTGTGTGTGTGTGTGTGTGTGTGTGTGTGTGTGTGTGTGTGTGTGTGTGTGTGTGTGTGTGTGTGTGTGTGTGTGTGTGTGTGTGTGTGTGTGTGTGTGTGTGTGTGTGTGTCCCTGTCCCTCCCTGCAGTCCAGATTTCCAGACGGTCCTCAACACCTGCCTCAACCGAGGTTTCAACCGTTTCCTTGACAACATGGCCGAGTTCTTCAAGCCCCCATCGGGAGACTCCACCCCAAGCTCCACGCCTGATAGGTCAGCTGCTGGAATGACATGGCGATCAACCAATCACCACACTATTTAAAGTTGCTTAACCTGTGGCTGTTAAACACGTCCTAACAGTTGTCCCCTTCGCTAATCCTCTCATCCCTCCTCTCCTCTCCTCCTCTCCTCCTCCCTCTCTCCAGTCTGTCTCAGGTCAGTCTGCCCCTGGCTAAGATCATCCCCATCGTGAACGGACAGATCCACTCTATCTGCAGTGAGATCCCCAGCCACTTCGTACAGGTGAGGACCAGGGGATGATGGGGGGGGTGGGGGGGTGGCTTTGCTACATCTTTGTGTCACAATAACATAAAGTTAGCGCTCTCAAAATGATATCCCCCCCCCCCTTGCTTAATATCCGTGTCCCGTTGTATGAGGCTATTTCGTTCTCGTAAAAAGTTTAATTCATTTAATAACTGGCCTTTTCGTTAGTAGTACGCTCATTCTTTTATTTAAGGCAGATTAGATTCAGTTTTCTATCAAATCATTAATATGTCCAAAAGCTTGCTGCACTAAAAGGGTTCTTGTCATAAAGCCCGCCTCCCAAACTGTCCGCCGCTGAAACAGAGGTTTACAGAGGCAGTGTTAGGTTTACCACGCTACTGGGTGGGCAGCGAACCCACGCACGCCGTCTGCAGAAACTGCCGCCACCGTCTGGCACAGTCTGCAGTAGTCTGCGGGGCAGATTCGCCACGTGGAATCGTCCGCAGACTTTCGCCACGTTCACTTTGAGCTCTCCCTCCCTCCCTCCCTCCCTCCCTCCAGGACCTGCTGATGATCGAACAGGTGAAGGAGTTCGCCGCCAACGTCTACGAGACCTTCAGCACCCCCCAGGAGCTGCAGAAATGATGGAGGGACCGAGGAGAAGAGAGAGAGAGAGAGAGATGCGGAAGAGTGGACGCAGCCTTGTTAGACCCCCCCCCCCACCACCACCACCAGGACCCTGCAATCCTGAGTGGAGAGAAGAAGTGCCCCTGCCCCCATCTCTCAGTCCCATGCCAGGGCAGAACTGCATAAGATGGGTACGAGGGTATGGGTATGAGGCTCCCTCTTCAAGGACTCCTGGTGAGGGGAAAATACTGTCTCTCCTCCCCATCTCTCCTTTTCCCCCCCCTCTCTCTCCCCCCCATCTCTCTCTCTCTCTCTCTTTCTCTTTCTCCTCAGACTGGAAGACTCTGTGTTCGTCCGTCTGGTCTTGGCGTGCGCGCTGAGTGTCGGTAGGGGAGTGAAGCGGTTAAGTTAGCTGGGCTCCCGTCTTCAGCCGCCGGGGGGAACGGGCGAGTCCGGCAGGGTCCTAGAGCCCGCTCCCCTGGGCGAGACTCGGTCGCAGCACTGGGGGGGGCCGCCGCCTGCCCGGTCACCTCCAGGCTGGAGCCCCTCTGCGTCATACGTAGCGTACTGGAAGGATTTTTTATTGCCTGTGACTCTGCTCCCAGCCAGTCCTCCCTGCGTACTGCTGTTGCGGAGCAAGTCTTCTCCCCGCCTGAAATACCCCATTTAAATTCTCGATGAATGACCATCTTAAACAGTCAGTATGAGTTTGTAATTGTTTTATATTCGTTTTATTACTATATAGAGACCAGATTATGTGTTCATCCCTCCTGCCTGAGTCTTGTGCCTCCACCAACAGCCTCTAGGTGTCAGTCATGTTCAACAGATTCACTCTCTTCTTCACCTGCTGCTCACACTGACTCCACCCCCACCTTCCTAGCGGTGCGCTGTTTTGTTCAGCTCAGCGTAACTGAAGTTTTGTTTACCTAGAAAATCATGTCTTCTTCACCTGGTCACGCTGACTCCACCCCACCTTCCTAGTACATAGTACACTGCAATCCTAGTGCACACCTTTTTATTCAGGGTGACTGAAGTTTTGTTTACCTAGAAAAACATGTGAAATGTACACGTTTTAGTATTTTAATCTTGGTTTGGGGGAGGACACTGAGATACACTGAGTTGAATGTAGGCCTGCCTAAGCCTGACAACATCCTCCCATTGTAACATAGTCCTGGATGACAGCTCTGAATGACTACACAATATCTACATGTTTGTATTGATTGATTGAAAAATATGTAATAAAGTAACACATTGATTTAATATAATCCATACAGCATTGTAAGTGACAACTCCTGGTTGTAATTATCAAATTATGCATATTCATGTCTGTCAACTGGTAGGAAATGGTCTTGTCCTCAGAGCTGAATGACATCTTCAAACAGTTCAAAAAAGTTTTTATCTCTTTATCTCTCTCTAAAATTCAAGCAGGAATTGGGTATGTTATGCTAAGATGTCCTTTCTATAGCAGTGAAATAAACCTTTCCATGGTCACAGCCAGGCCCATCTCAGCTGGTAGAGCATGACACAATTCATGCCCATGTTGGGCACCACTGAACATTTCACTGTACATGCTGGTATCCGCATCATGTAAACATGCAGGATTTATTTTAATGTAGTTGAAAATGTACATTTAGAGTAACTTTTAGAGACATTAAGTAGTCGGGGGGGAAAAAATGTGGACTGTGGTGCGTATCTAGATAAGATGATAAAACCTTGAAATTTGTCAACTCCAGAAGATATTAGACAAAGTTGATAGATTGGCCATGGTAATGTTTTAATTATCAAATCAACATTTTCCAATGCTTAACATAAACGGATATTTGTATTGGACAGCCAGGCACCCTCAGCTCCAAGCTGTAAATTTTCTAAAGCTCTGTTATTGGACTGAATTTTTGAAATTGTTGTAGCTGAGCCAAACAGCGGTCTACAAAGACCCAGTTATCTCAGAGGTCATGACTGATCCCTCTTAATTTTGAAATATTAAAATAATTAAAAACCTTACAAAAATCATCTTAAACACTATAGCGCTAATGTACATAACAGTATGCTAGAGTTGACATGTTTTTTGCCTTTTAAGAAAAAAATATTATTGAGGGTTGAACTTGTATATAGTAAAGCTGGTTTCTGATGTTTTTCATATTTGGATAACGGAAAGAAAAAAAAAATTTGTCCTGTTTCTGAAGAACTAAGTGAAACCAGTGGGACTTCCTACTGTATGAACTTCCTGGACTGAAACTTCCTACTAACTTCCTAGGTTGACATAATACAGGTTTTGAGGGGGAACTTTGAAATGGAACGGGGAAAAAGGCCAGTGACAGTTCTCAGAAGACAACCCACCCAACAGTTTTTGTTGTGCGTAGGCAAAGCTCTGGTATGTTGATTATAGGCCACAGTATACAGCCAACAGCCAGATGTCATCTTCTCTCCCTTTACATCTACCAACCAGAAGCTGACAGTATGTCGTTAGCAGACATAAGACAGCTGGCAGAGCGTGGCGGGCAGAACCCGTCGGCTTTGGGAGACTGCTCCACCCCGGAGGTGTCTGGTCTTTATCAGCATGAAATTGATTGATTGTGACCTTTCCTATAACAAGCCATCAGTATGTTGCGTTGGTTGAAAACCTTTGTTCCATATTTCAGTTCAATTCATGGTGTACAAAGTTGTCTGCTGTGTGAGGGGTCAAGACAAGGACGCCTCTCATGAAAACTGATAGTGTAGGCGGCAACCGTCATCGTTCATATGGTGTTACTGAAAACTCTTGATGAAACTCCAATATGAAACAAGCACACAAACTCCATATGGAACAAGAAACTAATATGGAACAAGTACACAATGTACAGCGTTAATAGGGGTCGGGGGTTTGTGGCAAACTATGACATCATGTTGCTGAGTCCCCTGATATTGATTCAAGTCTCAATCCCTTTAAAGGTCAGAGTTCTGTTGCGATGTGTACAGGGTACACGCTGCGCTATACGTTGAAAATCAATACTGATTTGGATAACGTTTGGAAACATATCTTTCTTTGTGGTTTGTCATCTCCTTCAGACTCTCCAGTTCAGACAGCGGTGTGTGTGTGTGTGTGTGTGCGTGTGTGTGTGTGTGTGTGAAGTAGAAAGAGAGAGCTGTGAAATTGATGTGTTGCCATCAGTCACACTCTTTTAAGTGGGCCATCTAAAGAATTCCCAGAGTTTCATGACAAAGCAGGCAGTCAGCCAGTCAGCAAGAGCAGTGGTGCAAGACTGATAGCGCTACCAGAGTGAGGAGCAGAGAGTGTATTTTGGGCCCCATGGTAAATAGGGGCAAGCGATGCTACAACTGATATCGGTTCTAGTGTGTGTGAAAATGGGGTGAAACCAGTCCAGTCATGCTGATGAAAGCCTTCTGGTGGCCATAAATAACCATGTAAACAGACTGAATGGAGTCTTTGTTACATAAAAGTCATTAGTGCTGAGTAACCCTGTCGGGTGTTTTCCTGGCTGGTCAGAGCCACGCGGCGGGCACACAAACAAGCTCGCCTCTCGTCACGTCACATGACTCCGTATCACCCTCTTATCTGTTCCCTGTGGCCCCGTACAAATAACAGATTTGACATGACCTGGATCGAACAACCGTGTAGGTTCCTCCTACACCCGCCACGTAATGTTACATCAGCAATGGGGGGCGAGGAAGGATGCAGGTTTAGAGTATTGGAACGGGGCTCTTTGTGGACCAGGAAACTCCCCTGTCATGTGACTGTGGTCTGGTATGCAGGCAGAGTGTGAGAACCTTGAATGGACTCTTTGCTGAAACCAGGAAACTCCCCTGTCACATGACTGTTATGGAAAGCTGCTGGCTGGCAGGTGAAATTGGAAGATTACAAATCCTGGAATATTGTGAAGGTACATTGTTTTGGGTAAACATTAAAGAGGCATTTCATCAGGTTTTGTTTCCTGCTCTTACAACAGACAACAGTGACAAGGCACAATGACTAAGCAGGTTCACAGTATATAAGATAACTATTCCAGTAGCTCTGTAACATGCTGCAATGACTTGATATCGTGAGGATTTCAGAGAAAGAGAGAGATTATTAGTCATCATTCTGTTCTGATGTTGCTTTGTATCTGTAAAACATCATAGGCCTATTAACTAGAGAAAAAAAATGCTGCGATCGGATAACTGAATAGAAGAAGGCAGAATAGAACACAGTAGGCTGGAAAGGATTGGGACCCAGTTATGTGTCATACATCATGTGCTGATTGTAATGCTGACTATTAGGGCCAGTTATCGAGTTTGTGCTCAAGTGTCTTAATCTCACCATCTTAAATGTCTGCTTCTTCAGGCAATTAAGAGTGAGTCACCCCCGCTAGCTATGAATCACCCGCAGATCTCTCTCTGTCAAGAGGCTTAGGTCACCTCTCTCTCCACCCCTCCCCCTCCTCTCCACGGCCACAGGGAGGTTTTACCTTCATGGCAATAACAACCTTTACCTCACCACGTCCGACTCCTCATCTTTTCAGACTGTGGTCACAGAACAAGTGTTGCTCTTGTCCTCCAGCCCACAGGCCCTGTTTCACAGTCGGATGGAGGTTATGAGACTTCAGTGCTGTGGACAATACCATAAAAAACTGCAGAGATGAATGTCCATTATCTGCTGTCTGTTATCCAGCCCAGATGTAATCTAAGAGATGAATACATTACATTACAGTCATTTAGCTGACGCTTTTCTCCAAAGCGACTTAACAATAATTGCATTTAACACCGGAAAAACCAATGTACTCCTACTTGCCAGAACTCACAAGTGCATCTCCTTTCTAAAACAAGTGACTAAGAGCATAATCTAGTGCTGAAGGCAAAGCGCAAGAACAGCAATCTAAAAATACAATAGATATTTACAGTAAGAGGAAGGATCTTGGTAGTAGTTCTTGAAGAGATGAGTTGAACCTGCGACAAAATATGGGCTGTGACTCTGCTTTCTTGACATCGGTGGGCAGTTTATTCCTGCGGGACCAGGATAGAGAAGAGCCGTGACCGTGTCGATCGACAACTGGTTGCCCTGACACTCCGAGGTCCCTGCGGTCGATCGACACGGTCACGGCTCTTCCTGTATCCTGAAGTAGCAGAGCGTAGCGATCGGGAGGGGGTGTAGGGTTTGACCATGGCCTGGAGGTAGGAGGTAGCTGTTCCTTTCATTGCCCTATAGGCTAGTACCAGAGTTTTAAACTGGATGCGAGCTGCTATAGGGAGCCAGTGTAGAAAACGGAGAAGAGAAGTAGTGTGGGAGAACTTGGGGTGGTTGAACACCAGGCGAGCAGCAGCTTTCTGGACAAGTTCCAGGGGTTTGGCTGCCACTGGGGCCCCAGCAAGGAGGGAGTTGCAGTAGTCCAGGCCTGGATGAGCACCTGCGCCGTTTCGTCAGTGAGGAAAGGGCAAATCCTCCTGATGTTGTAGAGCAGGAATCTGCAAGAGCATGTGACAGATGTGATATGTGCGGAGAATGACAGTTGGTCGTCCAGGATCACACCCAGATTCCTCACAGTCCGAGTCGGCATCACCACTATGTCTTCAATGGTGATGGCCAGGTCCCGGTGCGGGCAGCCCTTCCCAGGGCGGAATAGCAGCTCAGTCTTGTCCTTGTTCTTGTCCTTGAGGTGGTGTGTCGCCATCCACTCCGAGATGTCAGCCAAGCACCCAGCTATGCGTGTCTCCACTTGTGTGTCAGAAGGGGGAAATGACACGACCAGTTGGGTCGTGCATAGCAGTGATGGGAGAAGCCATGCGAGCAAATGACAGAACCCAGAGATGTATTGTAGAGGGAAAAAAGGAGAGGACCCAGGACAGAGCCTTGTGGAACCCCCGCAGTCAGACTACATGGACATCGACCCTCTCTATGTCACCTGGTAGAAGCGGCCTGTAAGGTAGAATGCAAACAGGGAACGTGCAGAGGCAGTGATGCCTTTCTCCTAGAGGGTGGATAGAAGGATCTGGTGGTCTACCGTATCACATGCTGCTGACAGGTCTAGGAGTATCAGGACAGAAGGGAAAGAGTTTTCTTTCGGGGCATGGAGTGACTCCGTCACTGTAAGGAGGGCGGTCTCTGTCGAGTGGCCAGCCTTGAACCCAGACTGGTGGGGGTCTAGAAGGTTGTTCTGGTGGAGATACGAAGATAGTTGGTCGAAGATAGCACGTTCAAGTGTTTTCGATAGAAGGGAAACCGGTCTGTAGTTTTTTAGCAGGGTTGAGAGATGCTTTCTTCAGGAAGGGGGTGACTCTGGCAGTCTTGAAAGCGGAGGGAAAGCATCCTGATACAAGAGATGTGTTGATGAGGTGGGCTAGGAAGGGAAGGAGTTCAGGCGCAACAGACTGAAGGAAAGAGGAGGGGACAGGGTCTAGAGAGCACGTGGTGGGGCGGCTAGATAAAATATATGAACACTCTGTACACATACTCTGTACACTCATCGCACTTCATTTTGTATACTCTATTTTGTATTTGTATTTTGCACTGCTCATTTGCACTGTTCTATCTTTGTGCTGTCCCATCTTGTCCTTGCACCCTGTCTAATGTTTTCTCCAGCAGTGTTATTCATCATTGACCAAAGCAAATCCAAAGTATGTCAAGTCAAGTCAAGTCAAACTTTATTTATAAAGCACATTTAAAAACAACAGTGGTTGACCAAAGTGCTGTACAGTGGGCTAAAAGGCACTAAACAATAAAACAATAAAATACAATGTAATAAATAGCAGATAACAAGAGACAAACAGGAAATAGAAACATAAAATAGTGGGGTGCTAAGCTCTTGATGTAATATGTAATATAAATGTATGTGTAGAAACTACCATGGCCAATAAACTGAGTCTGATTCTGACACTGAGCAGACGTGTACAGTGAGTTCTCAGACCAACATCAGGCTATTGGTCTGTTATGCATAGTATCATCGATCGTCATCTCATAAACAGGCAGCTGCGTATGCTAGTGTAGCCTGCTGCCCTGGTAAGATCCTATCCATCTGTCAGACCAGGCTGTGTGTGTGTGTGTGTGTGTGTGTGTGTGCGCATGCATTATTGATTCCTTAAGCCTACCCCAGGGGAAAGCCCTGCAGTGCCCTAAGATCTGATTGGTCTGTTGGCTCCAACCCTCTTTGCTATTCGTCCCTGGGCAGTGATGATGCACAATGCAGTCACACCACAGAACGGAGGGGTGATGTCACCTCACGTCGAGCCCGCTGATTGGCTCCGGACCCACCACTACTTCCAGCCTATAGTGCATGGGAGTATAATTTCTCAGGTCTTCAGAGCAGAATAGTAAGTTTACCACCAATCACATGGTCCGGTATGACGTGGCCCGAGGAGGTGGTAGAGATGGAGGAATAATGGGAGTTACAGTAACACTGAGAGTGACTGGGAACCTTGACCTTGAGTTGGAACAGCATTGTCTAATATATCCATGCCGGTAAAGGCAGTGATACATTCTCAATTACAAGAGTCCTGTTCCCAGTCCTGATGATCTTATACAGGGCTGGCCTTGGACATTAGTGGGCTATGCGACCGTGTACAGTAGGGTACAGTAGGGTCCTATCCTAGATAGTGTTTTTTTCTCTCACAATTCAGATCAATTAAGAAAAAAACACTTGTTTTTTGAAGGGAAGAGACTGTACTCCACCTTGTTTACATTAAACAAGTCCAAAGTTGCTGTTTCATCATCCACGCCGTTCCTCGTGTGATTGTCAAAAGAAGATAACGTGCAAACCACAGAAACTTCAGGATGATGAAAACTGCCGAGTCACATTTTATAGCTGGCACTGCTCCGTGTGATCTACTGCTGTTATAGTATTAGTGCTAGACCACATGCTTACAGTAGTGTCACTTCCTCAAAGCATAATTCTGGAAGGCTGGAAGGAATTAACATATTGGTGAGAGATGTGTTTCCTTCTGAACCAGGAATAGAAAGTAAACTATTTTAATGACTTTAGTGGGCAAATTGTCAGCAAGTTGAGAGAAAGTTTGGGCTCCATTGATAACGTGAAGTCACTCAACCTATTATTATTTTTTAAACTGCATATTTAAATTACAACAGATTCATGTCAATGTGGTTGAGAGCTCACACAGATGCTTTCCTGATGGCAACTCTTGTGGCACTGATAATCTGTGATGGCAAGTTACTGTTAGCATTGTGGCTAACCTTTTCTGTCACATACTGTACTGTATTTAACATATCTATCTTTATTATCTGAATTGTATCTAGCGGTGCAAAAGTCATACCATCGCTAAAGGTAGGCTACATGCCAAAGCAGCATTTAATGGTTTGAATAGTCGGGTGGAATGCTGTTCAGTGAGGTGGAATATACCCATAGCCACAGTCACAATACAGGATATGCTAGTGTGGGTCATATTGTGCTAACTAGATCTAGAACAAATTTCTTGAAAAGTGCTCTGTTTACATCTCATTGTGGAATACACTACCATATCACATACAGTAAGTACTTGAAATGGGTAAGGTTTCACATGACATGATTCAATTGTGTATCAATAGTGCATAAGTTAGTCATTTTTGCCTGTTTTAAATTATTTGTCTTTTCCATTGTCTGTAATGTAGGTGTTGTGTTGGTATTGTGTGATTGGACACCAGGAAGACTAGCTGTCTCTGTGGATGGAGTTAGCAAATGGGAATCATAATAAAACTAGAAATGGTGCTCGTAGGGCACAGAACTCTGCCCATGAATGCATTTCGTGGCTCTGTGCCTTTGAGCAGGACATGTTCGGTATTGCTGCATTCGTTAGGTTGAGAGCTATGTCAGTCCAAACGTGTCTCTGTGACCTTTCCATGTCGAGATATGGCCGTTTCAATTACCCCCACTGACAATGAATGGGGGGGATTTTTCTCTCCTGGGCCTAAGTATAAAAAAAAAAGAATGGCGGTGAATGACTGTCCGTGTTTGGGCATCTTGTGAACTCACCCCGTGATTCGGATCCGCTCCAAAATTGAATGGATTCTCAATTGTCCCATGCTACACCCCTCCACCGAGTTTTATGAAAATCGGTCTGGTAGTTTTTGCGTAATCCTGCTAAAGAACCATCCAACCAACCACCACTGTCAATATACAGTAGCTAATGGGGATTTCTAAATAAACAAACAAAACTAACTAACTAACAAACAAACAACCATCTAACACACACCACCAAAAACAATCTGTGCTGTCGCTGGGGCAGAGATAATAATAGTAATCTCCCCAGGGATTATTAAAGTTCATCTTATCTTAGTTGTGGGAGGAGAAAGACCACATCACAATTCCTCCCCTCTCGCTAACACATGACAGTATATGAATACATACCTGTCACCCGTATGTCAAGTTCAAGAGATTTTATTGCCATATGCAACAAGTACAAGTAGATTGGAATTCTTGGTCCTGCTCTTCTCCACAGTTGCTTATCAGTTCCTAAGTTCCTGACTAAACAATGTAATATACATGTGAATAATATAATATATTAACCTACACCTAAAAGTAAAGCCTATCTGGATATGAATACACTACCGTTGAATAATATAATATTAACCTGAACCTAGACAGCTAAAGTCTAAACCTTTACCTCAAAATATAGTTTATTACAATATGAATATAATAGACAATTGTCTGACCAGTGCGTCTCACCTGTACACGTGCTCGGCTTTGGGGTCCCCGCTCCTCCATGTCTGTTCCTCCGCTCGCTACCCAGGTTCCATACAGGGGGTCAGCTGAGCCCCTACTTCTGCTTTAGTAAGCTTCATTATATTCCAACTAACTAGCAATCTGTTGTTAGTATGTTCTTGTGAGCTGTCTGTCTCTACCTATGTATCTGTGAGTGTGATGGGGGTTATGTGTGTGTGTGTGTGTGTGTGTGTGTGTGTGTGTGTGTGTGTGTGTGTGTGTGTGTGTGTGTGTGTGTGTGCGTGCGTGCGTGTGTGTGTGTATTGTCTGCCTGTACCGCCAAGTCCACGTAGTAGCCCATTTATACATCGGACGGAAATAAAACAACGCTACAACTCTGGGGCGGGGGGGGGGGGGGGGAGGGGAAGGGGGTGGGGGGCGACCCAGAGCGGCGCGTAAGGTCAGGGGTCGCCGTGACGTGGCGCGCCGCCCCCCGCCGGGGAGGGGGGGGCCGGGAATCCCTCCGCAGTCCGCGGGCCCGGGATGGAAGTCCACTGGGTCCAGAGGGCGCCCGTCGCCATGGCAGCGGCCTCGCAAACACAAACACAAAGGGTGAGAGAGTGCCGAGACGAGACAGACTCGCACCGCTGAGGCCGGCGTTTATAAATAACTATGACCACCACTGCTAGAGCACGCCGCCAATGTACAGTACAGTACTGAGGGAAGCTACTAACTAGTATTTAAAGACTGCTCTTTCAGCCCGCATTCCAACGTAGTGATGTAGAGGACCAACGTTTGGTGAAGGGGGGGTCTCTGGAATAAAAATGCAACGTCACTTCGGGGTCTATATTTACATCTGTGGTAATTTTTTTTGCCTTTCACCTTTATCTGTCTGAACTGACATCCCTCGCGAGACGGCTGAGGGCCAGACGTGGGGACAGGATTGCACTGCTCTGGGTTTGAGTGACCTAATGAAGGAAGTCAGAGTTTTACAAAAAAGTAGGCTATTATACTGTAGGCTAGTTTAACAACATATAATATACAAAAATATATGGTCTTAAAAGAAGTAACATTTTATAGGCTATTCAAAAAAGTTATGTTTTATAGGCTGGTCACTCAAACAAAAGTAATGTAACTTCTGCAGTGGGTATTCTCCATTCATTGTTAGACAGAGTCAACTCTGTCTAGCCATGGCCTGAGCTGAATAACATTGAGGAACTGAGTTATGGCCTGAACAATACCTTGAAGTTTGTCTCAGAGAGTCCGGGGGTTCCCAGCCTTTTAATGCTCTAAGGTAGATTATAATCAGCTGTTAGGCTGGGTGTGTTCAGGCCTGATCTGTGGGTTAGCTAGGCCAGGTGTGTTCAGGCCTGGTCTGTGGGTTAGACCAGGTGTGTTCAGTACTGGTTTGGGTTAGGTAGGCCAGGTGTGTTCAGAGTCTGTCTCTCTAGATCGGCTACTCATCACCAGTATTCTAAAGCACCTATTTTAGGCCTACGACACAAATTCTATCTAAGGTTGAAAAGAATATCAAACAATTGCCCAAAACACATTAGTATTTAAAAAATACTACATTTAGATAGTTGAATTTGAGAATATTATATTAGCAGTAGGCCTAGTAATAACGAAAACAATAGCCTAGCGCATTCATAGTATAGCCTAGGCTACTATAGGCTACTATGAATTATTAAACCTAATAATAGCCTAATAATAATAATACTAATAATAGTCATAATAATACTGATAATGTAACATTAAGACTATTAACCATAGCCTATTATTAACATTTGTGTTATTGTTATGATTAGCCAACTCGTCATTGGAGAAACAGCTAGGGATCGCATATCTAGCCTTGCCTAGGCTGCTGTTCATGGTGATGAGCAATATTTTAGCTTATATTACCAGCGGGATCAAGCAGATAACTCGGTTTCGCACAGAATGATACCGAAACCGACTGTTTTGTGTGCAGTCATATCCGATCTTTTCCGCAGAATATTAACTATAGGCTATTAACTTCACGCGATGACTAACGCTTTGAGCTTTACTGGAATGTGGTGACTCACTCCGATCGAAAGCGCAAATTATACCAACCAACCCCTCCCTGAGACCCGATCTAAATTATTTCTACCTTTTCTCGGTCGGGTGATCATTTTTGAAGGCTTCGCCCCTATAGTAAAGCTCGAGTCGTTTTCCCAGCTTCCAGCTGACTGCCCGATAACACAGACAGGAGGAGGATGAGGCGAGCACTTCCCGGAAAGGATGACGTATTCGCCTCCTTGAGACAATCAACAAGTAGGAAGGACTCAGACAGCAGATAAGCTACAATTCAGGCTACAGTCTGTTGTAGGTCTCATGAAATGAATTATTAGATGTGTCAGTATTCTATCACAAAATCTTATTTAAAGCTGGATGCTCTGTTGAAATTGTATCAATAAATGAGCAAATGTAATGTGTGTGTGTGTGTGCGCGCACACATGTTTATGTAGCTTATAAACAAATAAAACATTTGAGATAACAGCTGCTTCCTGGTTATTTATAGCTATAATATGTTGTCAGACAGTGATCCTGGTTAAAGTATAACACCAGTAGAATGTGATAACAGGCCTAGGCCAACATGTTTAGAAGTGTATGTCAACATTTTTATAAGATCATATGGCTATACGAGGCTATACAAATCTGAATGATAAGTTGATGGTCAGTGAATTCAGATGGTGAGTATCAGATATGCCTCGAAAAAACCTGAGAGCGGACCAGACACAGATGTAGGCTATTGTATGTGTATTGTGTGCATTGGAGTACGGCTGACTATTGAAATATAACCTAAAGCCTAACACGGTACTGTATTGGAGTGAAGTCTTATTGTATTATATACAGTATACTGTAGGTCTCCTGGAGGACGGCCGGCCGGGGGTCAGTGGACAACGAGGTCTGCATTCCTCTCATGTGTGTGAAGTACAGCTCCGTACCGTAGTAAGGTCAACAAGCCTCCTCCCCTCCACCCTCCCTGCCTTTCTTTCTCCCCCTCTCCCTCCTCCATTTTCCCCTCCTCCCATCTAAGATGTTACCTTTGTGTTGTGTGTGTGTGTGTGTGTGTGTGTGTGTGTGTGTGTGTGTGTGTGTGTGTGTCTGTACACACATAGTTGCCAGGGAACCATATAACAGTGATGAGGACATCCCACCTGTGTTGACTTTCCATCCAGGAAAATCTGAGATATGCTCCATATCAGAGGGGTTATATACACCTGGGACTTCAAGCCGCTTGCTGCACACTATGGTTACTGTTTAACCGGATGGCCTCCCCAGACCTGCCGATAAACCCAGCCAACCCTGGCAGTCTGTCCTGTCCGTGTGTGGGAACGGGTCGGGGCCACACACTGCTGGCTCTCGTCACCCCGAGGAAAAGACCTCTTGTCATCCATGCTTTCACTTTGTTTTCTTGGCTAGGACTGGCCACCAGTAAACTGGAACTCTGATTGCAGGAGCAGGAGCTGCAGGCATAGGTTTCGTTGTGAGTAAAGCAATCAGATCCGTTTGAGTTGCGTTTCGCATGCCTCAATGTTCCACCAGTATGCTTCCTGGGAGGGTGGATGGTAAATATTAACTTGTGTTGTGCAAGTTGGAATGTGGGATAAAAGTAGTCAAACACAGGTCTGAGCTGAGTTCAATTAAATTCAGTTTAAGACAAGAACAAGACAAGAACTTTGAATATTGCAAAAGAAGACAAGTAATAAATTACAATGATAAGACAATGAGTGAAAAAAATCTCTCTAATATTTCTCCCTAACACACACACACACATACACACACACTGTGTATATCATCTGTATACAGCTGTATATCATTACTATCACTATCATCACTATCATCATCATCATAATCATCATCATCATCACAACAGATAACTGCCCAGTTTGCTTCTGAGGAGATATGAGATGTGTTTTTTTGTTCATTACACCATCCTATGTAGATTATCTGTATAGAAGAATAGGCTACTCCCCTCCTCAAGACCTCAATGCCTTGTGTTAAGTAACGGGGTTGCCTGCCCCTTTATGGGACACTGGGCTACACGGGCTTGTGGGATTGCATCATCGAAAATAAGCCATGGTTCTATTAATAGGATGACGTCACCTAGACCTGCCCACCTCGCTAGCAAAAGCTCGCAGCTCTGAGCGAGCGAATATAAGCGGGTGATGCAACGCTCACAACTACAACTGTAACTTTCTAAGTCCCGCGGAGGAGATTCGCAACTTGGCTCTAGGTAGCCTAAACCTTTGATACTGATCGACAACTTCTTCACTCAAAACAAATACCAGGTAGGTTTGTTTTCTTTACGACACGTTTTGAAAAAGCGAGTTTTTGTGGGACAGATGCGCTTTTTAAGCTACTCACACCAGGAGAATATTAGAGAGGTGTTGGACACCCGCGTTCTTTTAGTGGATCTGACAGCCTAACTGTAACTATTACTGTTTTTTGTGAATTAAACTAGTGTTTATTTAACTTGGTCATACTCATAGTTTTGAAAATGATCCAGGAAATGTTATGTTAAGCTTATTAAAAAGCCTTTTGTGATCGCGGCAGAGATCATTTTGTTTCCAACGATCGGTGCGGTCTACAAGACTAATAATATAATGTAGGCTGATAAGTGCCATTGACAGTGATTGTGATCACTTGGGTTTATTGTAGCGAAATTATAGGAAATGTATAGCCTATTTTACAAAGTTTTCTGATGGGTTTTCCTACAGTGAAAACCATTGCTTAACGTCGCCCCGATGTTCCTCGTTATATGGCCGACCATTTACTGCGAGACAGTGTTGTTTGAGTCGCCTGGTTGTTGAGTGACACGTCTCTTTTTTGTCTTATTTCAGCCGTTTGTTTCATAATGATGCTTCAGCACCCCGGTCCGAGTCTGGCCGACATCAGCGCGTCCGCCCTCGTCCCCTGCCTGTCCCCGCCGGGCACGCTCACTCTGGACGACTTCACCAGCTTCACGCCGCTGGTGAAGGAGGAGCTCCGGTTCGTCATCCAGACCAAGCGGCTGTCCCACGGCCTGAGCGCGGACATGAGCGACTGTGCGAGCTCAGGCTCGGACCTGCCCTCTGAGATCTCCGGTGTCAGGAGAGAGGTAAGGGACCTTGATAGGCTAGCAGCCTTAAAGATACACTGTTGATAGACGTCTAATCTTTACACAATTGATATTTTAACAGATTTTGGTTAATCTGTCAGGACAGTGGTTTTCTTGCCGTGAACCGTGCCTTTCTTCCCCAGGCGACCCCAGAAGAGACCGACAGGAGGAAGAGAAGGCGAGAAAGAAACAAAGTCGCTGCTGCCAAGTGCAGAAACAAAAAGAAGGAGAAAACTGACGGTCTGCAGAAGGTGAGCGCCAGGGGTCTAGGCGGCAGACTTGACTAGGCAAACTCTTTTTGTAATGGTAGAAGAACCCTTTATATAAAGAAAAAGGTTCCAGGTCAAACCTTTTTCAGGTGAGACAACTATTTCGGGTTCCAGACAGCAGCACCTTAACCGACTTTAAAGGTCTCTATCTGGAAGGGTTTCCCTCTACTGTTCAAAAAGGTTCAATATATCCATATATAAGGTCAATATCATTATGTAGACTACAGTGCAATATTGTGCTGTAAGTGGATTTTTTTTTTTTTTTTAACTGAGCAAACTAAATCGAGCAAACTCAAAATTGATCTCTCCACACCATAACAGTGAATAACTCTTCCCCTCCTCCCCTCCCCAGGAGTCGGAGAAGCTGGAGAGCGTGAACGCCGAGCTCAAGGCCCAGATCGAGGAGCTGAAGCAGCAGAAGCAGCAGCTGGTCTACATGCTCAACCTGCACCGGCCCACCTGCATCGTGCGCGCGCAGAACGGCCAGACCCCCGAGGACGAGAGGAACCTCTTCATCCAGCAGATCAAAGAGAGCGCGCTCCAGGGTCTGGGCGTGGTCTTCGGCGCCCCCGGGGACGACCACCACCACCACCACCTGGGCGGTCAGCTCCTCCACGGACACGCCCACATCAACGCCATGCCGCCGACCAGCTGCGGCGGCCACCTCTGACCCGCAGGGCGGCGTTGATTAGGCCTATTAGACCTATTCGGACTGTTGGCTCTGAGGCGAGGTCGTCCTCTAGGCCCTGGTCTAGGATCAGTTTCCCCTAATCATGTCCTAACCCGGCGCGTTAGTGGTTGGAAACCCCAGTGCTGAACCCAGAACAGGGTATAGGAGGAACTTTGAAAGTTCAAAGCAGGCTGCTACCAATCCCCTGAGTCAGGAGACACAGCCAAAAGACCCCCAATGCTCTCCCACTTCCTCTACACTTCCTGATATGGGCGGGGTCTGCTGGCAAGGACAGGAAGTCCTGCCCAAGGACACGCCCTCCGAGCTGTAGCCTACCCAGGCTGGACAGGAGGGTGACAAGACAGTTGGATGTAAAGTGAAAGCACTAAAACAGAGAAATACATCTAATGTGTTCCTTTTGTTTGATTTGTTTCCTTAAAGCAATACATAGCTTTTTCAGCGGTTTTCTCGGAACTGCGCCCCCACAGGCTCTGCAAGTAAGTGCACTGTCGTACCGTCGTAACGTTATCAGATTTGTCCTTTTCTTTTTCTGGCTTTCTCCGTGATGTTTCGCTTCAGTTTTCTCACCTCCGCCATGATATCATTGAGCTAAAAAACACATGATATCCATAGACGGCGGAATAGTTAGCTACTACTGTGTTGTTTAAGCACAACGTTGCGCATGCGCACTTCGACTGAATGCTGCGTCCCGGGGGCGCGAGTTTTAAAAGGTAATATTAGACCATTTGGACGATTAAGCTTACATTTAGTAAATCTAATTGGAGAATTAGCACCAGACATGTTTGTAAAGGTCCAAATATCGCGATGTATTGCTTTAAATCTTAACAAACGTTTGTTTTTTTCGAGACGACAAGGTGACTGTTTATTGTTTTGTTCCAAAGCACGATGTCAAGGTGTTGAAGGCACATCATTTTCACTGGTCAGTTGAGGTAAACACTTAGAAGATAAACTAGCCCTTGTATATCTGGTTGAAATATAATCAATATGGAGAGATAGTAACGGTTATGTTGTGCGTGTGTGTGAGTGTGTGAGACATGGATATCTGGTGTTATATACCCGTCTTAAAAAGAGGTTATAGCTAGATTTAGACTGGTTTCTCATCTATTGTATGGAAGTGTTCGACGTTTCTACCCAGTATCTCCTGTAGCTCTCTAGACAGATGTTCTTCTCTCTCTGCCACATTGAGATCTTCATCTGAAGCTGCTGCTAACTACTCAGGACGTATAGAGAAAAGTACAGTGCAGCAAGAATCACAGAAAGATGTATGTTTAAGGAGGGCTGAGGAGGTGTATGCTTACGCTTAATTGACTCATCTTGCAGCTTTGTGCAGATCCAGCTAAGAGGGAACGGTGTCAATATCTACCAGGCTGAAGCTCTGACGGCATACAGTGGTTGTTGTTTTTTTGTTGTTGTTGTTGTTTTGTTGTGACCTGTAGAATTCTCTCCCAAGTATTGAAGCTCCGCTTGCATTACCTTTGGAGTATTACACCTACTGTAGATGTCTGTGTATATGGTAGTTTAGCAGTGTATGTACAATCAGATATGTAAACCAACTAACACCTCGTATGGTCTTCAAAAGGCTGTAAATGTTTTGTATGTATGTACGGAAGCTTGGTTTGTGAGTTGAAACTGTGTGGTATCACTAGCTAGATATCCAAGTGTGACCTTGCCTTGAGTGAGGAGCAAACAGAAGTCATGTCCGATTGTGTTGTACGAATATGAGTTGCATCAGTGTCCATCCAGTCCATTACAAAGTCCAGCTCACTGCCAACCCACTCAAACCCACCCCATCCCTGAATGAGCTCAGCCCTGGGGAGCTGGCAACCAGAAACAGGGATGGAGGATGGAACTCTTGAGAAACTACCCAGAACCATTATGGCTGGTTTCTAAAGCATATTGTTTGGGAACACACACACCAAAAAAAAAAAACATTTTTCATTTTTCCATTTCCAGAAAACACAGTTGAGGAAATCGGAGTAGCACATTCTGTTATGTTGTCAGTGGCAACTATCTTGTCTGCTCTGCTGTCATTGAATGGCTCTCATGTCTGTTTGTAGTCATGGTAAGGGAATGTTTGCTTGTTTGTTTTATTAGTAAACAACATAGACAGATGTTGAGAGATGCAGATGATTCATGTGTGCTACAGTCACAACATCTACTACTGATCTCATCCCTGTACGAACAAGCATCTTTATATGGATCAAATCTTTTGTTTGTTTTGCTGCTCCATTACTAGAAATACAGCCTACCTGTATGGCTGCAACTACGCTGTCTGTCCATTTTTGTTTTTGATACTTTGTTAATAAAGATATATGATTCAATGATCTTTGCCTGCATGGTGTTTTTATGGGATGATGCGTACTGTGCAATGTCGTGACTTGTCTATTCGGAGCAGACGCTTACTGCAGTTGACATATAAACGAACCAACTGCTTGTGGTAATAAAAACTTCTGTGACCCTCTGAAGACCTCCATGGTTGCGCTAGCCATGTTCCTCATCTGGATACAGGAATGTCGGTATTTTATCTGAGGACAAGCCTGGGCATGTCTGTCTCACTGACTGACTCATAACAAGATAGAGAGAGAGAGATGGTGAGAAAGAGAGAGATGAGAAAGTTTTTAATTTTTTTTATTATCTTGTGCCAGCTGAACTGTGACTCACTGGGAGCTAGCGGAGCAGATAAGAGTTTTGAATACCTCGTCTCTCAGTCACCCACATCCCTGTCACACGCTCCCAGTTCCATGATGATAAACATCCCATTCCTCTCGTATCAGGACTTCATGCAACAGTCAGGTTCCACAACATTACATGGTTCGAAGGTGGGCGTCACCCAAACCGCTGTGGCATGATAATTAGATCATTTTTAAGTTGTTGAGGTTTGAACAGCTCAACCGCAGTTCAACCTCAGTTCGACCGCAGGTGTGCATTGGAACTAGAGGTACTAGTACTAGAGTATTGTGAGTTTGTCCACGTAAAAAGGGAAACACTTTCTGTAGATGCTCAACTAACTATCAATAAGCATTAAACTAACTATCCACTAACCCAATTGTTACCATAATCAGAGTTGTAGTTTTATCTGAAGACTATTATAGGGTCCTTGAAAATAAACTGTGGCCACTTTAGTCTGTTAAGAGACATTGTCGGGACAAAGTTAAATCATTGATGATATAAAATTGCCCATCAACTGCCATTGATTGGAAGCCGCCCTGGAGCGTGGGACGACTTGATCTGGGTCGGGTCCGGGTCAAAGCCAACAGGACGGTGACGAGGGGTTGCACTGCAACATGGGCTAACGCTCTCTCTCTCTCTCTCTCTCTCTCTGGGACAGATGTTTTCCTGCCAGGCTGCGGGATGGACGCCTTGCAGGCAACTCTCTCCTCTCCTCTTACGTTACAACGGATCCTAAAACAAGACGGGATGTTTCAGCGGACCACCCCGTCCTCCTAAATACAAGATCAGGGGGGGGGCAATATCAGTTAGGTATGATTCAACCTTCTGAGAAAGTGTGAGTCACTGGGAGCCTGGTGCTGCAGGCAATGGCACAAGATAGTTCTTGAACACCTGAGCCTAGCCGGTGGCCCTCCAGACTTCCCCTCCCCCGCCTCCTCCTCCGTAGGAGTTTCATATCAATGATATCGCAGGTATTTACACTTTGAGTTGACGCGTCTTTAATACTGCCAGGAATACCCGGGACTTTGGGTTTATGACAAATACATTTCGTCTTGGCGTCGAAGGCTCTGCTCATGGGGGCCCTCCCTGCTGAGGGATGCCCGACAACACTAACAATCACAGACGCAGGGAGAACGTCGAACAATCCCCTTCACAGACGTGCAGTACAGAACAGAGCAGAAGCAGAGCCTGAAAAGCCACACGATGCTGTAGCTGCAAACGGTAATATCCAGAGAGTCAGTACGGGGACAGTGAGCGTCAGTTAAGTGCCACACAATATGAGGCAGCAGTGTTTGGGGCAACGCAGCTGCTAGCAATCACACCGCGTCTGCTCGGCTCATAACCCGGCTCTGTCTTGAGTTTCCTCTGTGGTCTGAGCTTCGCTACTGTGCTCGAGTCCCGTTCGTTTAACGAGCACTGCGTTCCTACACTTTCCACTGAATTGTGTCAAGTGTGTTGACCAACAGCTTTCTCACTCTCTCTGGGTCAGGGCGAGAGGCTGAGGGAACAGTTAGAAGGGGTCAGGAGGTCAGGTTACAGTGACACGGTGTCCTCATGCTCCCCGCTGATGCAAGACATCCGCAGTGCTGAAACCATGGAGGAAGTGTACCAAGAGACATGGTGCTTTGACACACACACACACACACAAGGAACATCATGAGTAAACTTTAATGCAATAAAGTCATATGAAGACAGTCAGTCAAACACAGGATTGTGTTTTCTCATAAAAGGTTACTGGTTGAAAAAAGGAAGAAGTATTTTAAAGGTGAAAGGTTCCTGCTGGTTTTCAGAGTGTTGCTGGTTTATTGTGTTCCAAGATGAAGACCGGCCTCAGTGAAAATGACTTGACTAGCCTGATCATGCAGAGAGAGGTGCAGGACTCAATAGGCCAGCAAGAGGGCAACACATGATTGAAGAGAGGTGTGTGCCTTTCTTTGTGTGTGTGTGTGTGTGTGTGCGTGTGTGTGAGTGCATACAGGTATGTAACCAGGAACATAACAGCACCGAAATCAAACCAGAGAGTGTGTGGATGTGAGGAGTACAGTATAATCAGGTGCACCGCTAGAAATGTTGGGCCCTAGACCTTAGATACTACTAATACTACTACTACAGCTACTACTACAACAACTATTACTACTACTACGACTACTACTACTACTACTAATTATAATAATAATAGTTCAGTCAGGGCCCTTGGAATCCCCCCTCCCCCCATCAGTATCATTGCTGTACATTGTAGACACCTCCTCAGTCTCTTCTTAACTCAAGAAGAACCAAAGAGGAAATGTTGTATGCTTTCAGAAAATTCCACAGAAGCTTGGAGAAGTTCCATGGAGCTATCATACAATGTTCCCTGGAACACTGTGCCCTCACCGTACTTCCTGTTAACACATTAGGGCAAGTAGTGTATTTCAGGTCATTGAACAGGAAATGAACCACAGAAGGCATTGTTAGGTTCTGTCTCAACCTGCTGGCCCGCGTTTCCCAGAGCGATCGTAGCGCTCCGTTCATCCTAAGATACGTCGTTAGCTTTCCCTCTAGGTGGCGCATCGTTTCCCAGAGCCTTCTTGGCTAAGGAATACCTTACCCAAGGTCTAAACCCATCCTAAACCGTCCCTTAGCAATGCACTCCGTTCATCCCGTTATAGTTTTAGCCCTATTAGAGCAAAATTATACTTTTAAAAAGGAAAGTTGCAATACAGTGCACATCTATCTACCCTACATGCGCGAATTACATCAGTGTACAATAAACTTCATGAAAATTAATGATGAAAACAATGTTTTTGTAGCCTATATAACACATCAAGGGTTCATAATGGGTAATAGTTTAGCTTCTCTTACTCTGAAAATGTAATTTAATGTAGTTTATTGCTTTATAAATGTTCTTAGCTGGTAGACAAACATACTCCTGGAGCTTGCTCGATCGCCTTGTTGAGAGGGGTCAGGGAAGAATTTTTACAGCTCACTTATCTGGCCCCCGGGTGATTACTGTTTTTTTGCTTCCCTCTGGAATATGAAGGGGTGGGTCGTATACCCACCTCCCTTGTTCTCTGTAAAGCGCATTGTGTTGCCTCTGGGTATGAAATGCGCTATACAAATAAAGCTTTGATTGATTGATTGATTGAATTACTGAGACCATTGTAGGTATAATTAAAAAAGTTCAATTACTGCACATAAATTCAATAACTGACATAGCACCACCAGGTAACCACATTTTTACATAACTTCTATAACATCCAGTGACAAACACAAATCACAAATCACAATGCTCATATTTATTAAAATGCTTTGAATTATATAAATTCTAACTGAATCCACTCAGGAATCTAGGAGTGGGACCGAGAACAGGAGGTGCAGAAAACACAGAGTTGCATACACAGAGAAACATAACAGTAAACACAAGTCTAGTATGTCAATGGGACTTGTAATTGGTCACTTAATTAGTCACCCAGTTTCTGCAATCAGTTTGACAGTTAATTCATCTGCAAAACAGACTGTACATTTCCTTAAAAATAAAAATAAACGTTTTGTTCCTATGGAATCTCCCCCATACTTCCAAAAAAGTGGGAGAGGAGAGTGAAATGAAAAGGTCGAAAGTAAACGTGGGAATAAACCCACAGGCTAGCAGAGGGTGTGGGTATGGTTTCCCAAAATCGGGGGCCGCGATTGAACCCCGATCTCCCGGGTGGGAGTCCGATGCTTTCACCGATACTCTACTTGTGCAGTGGAGATCGGCGGATTGGTTTTGGTGCGCTTCTTTAATGTGTGCTTCTCATTTCAGCCACTAGAGGGCAGTACGCCTTCAGCTCTCGTGCTCTCTCACTCCTATCAACCTACAGCACTCTTTACACTGCTGAAGTGAAACCTACATATATGGTCTATAAGGTCTCCATTTCAAAGTGAGAAGGGAAAGCTGGAAGAGAGAAGAGGATGTGTGGAGTAACAAGGCTTGATTCACACTTATATACAGGGGCCAATGTGGTACTTTTTGCAGAGAAGTGACACACATAAAGGCCTCAGAGCTACAACCAAGCAGTCAGTGTATACTACAGTTTTACTCCTCTGTGAAGCTAGAGAGCATGTGGCTTATGTATATTTTTACTGCATCAATGGTCAGGGTGGGGCCTTTAAGCATGATCAATGCAAATCTCTTTATTTGCCATTTGTAGATATAGAAGAATACATGTGCAGTAGCCTACATACATTGGATGTGTACAAATTGTGTAGGACTAGGCCTACAACAATGCAAATGAGATCAAAGAAAATAGACCATTAAAAGGTTAGCAACTATAAAAAATACTGTATTACTTTAGGCTTTAGGCTATAATATTTCAAGAGTTGACAAAACTCCAGTACACACAATACTCATATACATTAGCCTACATTTGTTTCTGGTAAAAGAGAAGTTCCCTAAACCCAGTCAGGGTCGACCGACACACCCACAACAAGGTGTGGTTTTCAAAACTTTACCAGAACTAAAGGATGATGGAATTCGATGGTTTCTGTCGTCATGTGATATAAATGTAGCTGTTTCGAGGCTTGTGTTGGAATGACAAAGGGACATTTAAAGTCTGTATGGCTGAACACCGCTCAACCATTCGCAACAACAACCCAGACAGCCCAATAGCTATCCATTTTAGACAGGCCAGACATCCAATCACAGCTTTTAGCTAGTGGGATTGAAAAAGTGGTCCTGTCTAGACCTGGGGATGATCAAAAAGAAACACTTCTCCAAAGAGACTTCTTTTAAAAGCCTTTGGATAGCAGAGCTCTAAACATTTGGAACTTTGTAATCTTGGAACAATTACTCTTCAACTTACAGGGTCATTTATTGTGGTGTGCTGTGAGGTTCAATCCTGGGTCCTTTACCATTTCTTATTTATGTAAATGATCTATATGATATTATTCTATATTGAGCAAAGTTGACACATGGTTTAAGGCAAATAAATTATAACTGAATATACAGAAAAGTTCATACATACAGTACATACATGATGTTTACGCCTAGAAACCAACAAGCCAAAAACACTTTCCCTAATGTACATATTGCCAATGACAGCTTAGAAAGGGTCCGAGTAACTAAATTTTTAGCTATTCTAGATGAAAATCTATAAGAACACGGCACATTTAAGAGCAACCTCAACTGTATTCTCATCCTGCAAAAAACGATTTCCAACAGATTTACCAGTTCCACCCCATTATTCCAATCTCTATGTATCCTCCCCATTTTTGAAATATCTTTCAAATTTGTCTTTTTGTTTTTCAAACTATTCACAAGTACTCCCCCACAGTTTTCATTCTGTATTTCAGTTCAATTCCCCAATAAATCATTTCAATAGGCTATATGATCAGCCAATAATCTTTAATCTACTTAGGAGCACGTTCTCCAAATGTTCATTTAGATTCAGAGGACCTCATTACTGGAACATCTTACCAGTCCCTATTAGAAACGTATCCAATAAGAAAACCATACATTTTTTATTGGGTCAATTAAGCAATGCAATATCAGGCTTGTAAATTACTCTTCACTACATTTTTGCACATGCACATTTATTCACTTTAGTAAAATGTTTTTTCCTCTTTAGTTGTTTTATTAACTTGTATTACTTTATGTTGTGTGTTTGTCATTAGGGCCTCCTGACAAACCCCTGTTGTTTTGTTCCTCCAGCACATTTCCCTCTTTTGTATTTCACTTCACCATGTAGCCCCTCTAGCCTGTCAGTTAACTTCACCAGCCTACTCTATGTTCAGTTTTTTCTCATTTATCAGTTTTGTATGTTTTTATTTCGTTTGCGCTAATAAACAAATAATTGTTGTTGTTTATTTGGTCCATGTTGGTGTGTTTCATGGGTCCCTGGGTCCTGACCTGGGTCCTGGGGTTTGTGACAGAGCTGCTGGTGAGCCTGCAGGACCTCCGTCAGACGGCGTTGCTCCTCAGTCAGGGACGCCACCTCCCTTCTCAGCTGCACGTTCCTCCGCTCCAGTCTCTCATACGCCTGGAGGACGGATCAGTCAGTTCATCCAATATAGCCTACATTTTCAACAGCCATTTCTGTCAGTGTTTTAAGTTATTTTTTAGAGAACCCAGAGAGTGACACCAAAAAACGTGTGCATACAAAAACGATCTCACATCCACACACCTCATGTAGCTCATCAGCTCTCTGTGTTTGTCTCTTTCTGCTCTTCTGTGCTGCTACTCTGTTCCTCTCCCTCTTCATCTTCCCATCATCGTCATCACCAGAGCTCTAAAGAGACCGGCACAGACAGCAGCACATTGGCTGCATCTCACGTCTCTTTTCACAACATTATCGGTTCCTCCACAAAATGCATTAAAGAGCATGAGGAAACGTTGTTCTTCACCATTTGATTTCGAGAGGGAGGCGGGAAGACGTGAGAATTCAACCAGCCACCCTGTGACACACTTGCAAGGTGTCAACACATAATCTTGACGGAATCATTTTACCGTTATTTCTTACCTCATCTCTCTGAACCCTCCCGCTAGAATCGCTGTCAGTCATTGCATACGAAAGGCTACAAATCGTCGCAGATACGTTTTATTTCAGGTACAGCATTTTTTTTAAATACATGAAGACAGCGAGTTTCACAATTTTTGTCGCCTCTTTATTGAAATTGCCATGCGAGTTTCTCTGAAGTCACATGACATTTACTCGACACCCAGAGTGTAGTTCCCATCATTCGCCATGCGAGGGCGCCATTGTATCACACTGAGGTCTAGGCTACTGCAACCCAAAGACGTCAGGCATAGCTCTAAACGGGTGTTTGTAAGAAGGTATTTTTGTTAAATGTATCAAAAATATGTTTTCATAATATTGTATAAGCCCATCAAATTGAAGAAAAAAATGAAGACTGAAGAAAAAATTAAGAATGTTTTCAAATGAACCAGGCTTATTCACATCCTTCTAAATTATATCACAAATATGTTGTTTAGCTCCATTGGTCAGGGAACAGCAGTGAGTCACATCTCTCACTCGGCCGGCCTCTTTGTGGGAGGAGCCTAACAGCCTCAGGCCTCCGCCACCACTCTTTAGATTGTCCTGGTGGCTCTGCCGATGGACGGGGGCAGAAGTGAGCACTGCTCGCTGGGCCAGCCCATGTGGAACACTTCCTGGTGAATCTCCTGAGACGCGAGAGACGGCCTCACGTTCAACACCTGCCTCAGCCCCTCTGCATGCTGCTGGAGGGCCTGCAGAGACTGGAGACACACACACACACATAGTCATTTATGGTTGAGGTGGAGTGAATGAGAGTGAATGGACAAAGAGGGAGACTGCCGTGTTAGTGACCTTCATCACAGAGCTGGCTTGTTTGAACATCCCAGGCACTGCTGCTGACAGCTCAGACATGATACCCTCTGGAAACACAACAGAGACAAAGACTTTAGTTAAAGTTTTTTTTATTTTTATCCAAGAATCTCTCCAGGGCAAATAAGGGAGAGAGTGAGAGAGAGAGAGAGAGAGAGAGAGGAGAGAGAGATCCCAGTCAGAGAGAGATAGAGGGAACAGAGAGGTTAACTGAAGGTAGGCTGTTTGCAGGTGTTCACCTTGATCCGGGATCTTCCCCACCTCCTGGGGCTTCACGGCTTGTTCGTACATCCCCTATAAACGACACCATAACGTCCATCAGTTTATCGACGCAGTCACACATGCAGCTCCAATGCATGGACTGGCAAAGTGTGAGATTAGGTTGTGGTAACTTGTAACACAGTGACATCTAAAGGCCTAACATTAGCGTTGTACAAACGACTACTATTTATAGTCATTATAATAAACTACCGTTATCACACCCATGTGATAGTGATACGAGTTCCAGACACACCAGAGGGACTAGGTGGATTGTGGTAACGTTAGCTATTCTTATTCTATACACGTGACCCACCATGAGCTTCCTCTCAGCCTTCAGGGAGCGTACGACATGGGGAAGGATCTCCTGGGGGCATTTGCGACGTTTCTTGGCGGTTTTCTCGATGTGCTCGTCCAGGAGGTTGTCAAGGGAAATGGACTCATCCTCTAGAGGGCGCAAGAGAAACAGAACTGCACTAACAACATCCCTGCTTCTGAACACCAGACAGACAGTTAGTGCTGTGGTGGGTGGTCAATAAGAGTAAACTGCTGGACATTTGATTCATTTAGTCTGATCAGGATATGTACTCACTAGCAACCATCTCTAATGTCTCCCGTCTCTCTGGCCAATCCACACCCTGCTGTCCTACTGAATACTGTGTTGTTAGTTAGACAGATTTCACATGCACGTTACTTTTGCATGCGTGAGGCAGATGTTATGGCTGGGAGACGTGGTGTTACCTGTCTAGCTAGCTAATTAGTTAGATAGTTAGATAATTAGATAATTAGATGACACCTGACCACACCTTCCGGAGCATCTTCCCACGGTTGTCCGTTGATCAGCACGTTGTCTTGAACTGCTGTCTCGAAGTTCTACAAAACATCAAACAAGATTAGCTAGCTCACTCATCGCATGACTGTAACTAGCTAAGCAGCTCGCATCAGTAATGGAAAGAAAACAAATCTAGCTACCTGCAAAGGTTGAGCATGTAAGCTATGATATGTAACTAACTTTGCTAACGTAACGTCAGCACTAACCTTAGCTAAAACGTAAACAATCCATTGACCCACCGTTAGCAACTCTTGCAGCAGCAGTTGCTTGGACTCCTCGGGTATCCCTGTTTGACCATCGAATGACTTCTTCAGCAGTTCTTTGTATTTATTAATTTGCTCTACAACAACCTTTTTCGAGGATAGCTTCACCCTTAAATCCTGTTCTTCCATAGTTGAAGCCTCACAGTTTTCGAGCTCCAAACCTAGCGCCAAATATTTCGAATGTACCAGGAAGCGGAAACGCATCACAGGTCCTACCGCAAAGATGTGTACGAGAAACAGTAAAATAGCTTTAAGGGTTCCGCTGCTCCGTAAACACCAACTCGGGAAAGACGGGATTGAATTGACAGCTTTGCCCACTACAAAACCCTCAATGCAAATTGTCTTGGATTTCAATGGATGGTGGCTTTGTTGACTGTCACTGCCACATCTCAGCACACGAATTTTTCAAGGTATGTTGTGGTCTGAGTAACGTGTATGGGATCGGAGTGCTGAGTAGGCTAGTAGCTAGTCTGCTTGTGTGATTTAGAATAGCATTACTGTAAGGATCAGGGGGGGTGCTTGTGACTAAGTGAAAAAATCTCACTCCACAACTTTTGGTCGAACTTGGCAGCCCTGCACTTGTAAGTTGACCTGTTTTATGTTATCCTCTACAGGACTTAGATGATGTAATCAAGAGAACCAACGAGGTAAACAGACATAGCACATCCATGGTTGCATAACATCAACATTAACAACAACAACAACAACAACAACAGCAATTACATTACACTTTTCATTGGCCCTACATAGACTTTGATTGGACAGTTTGTCATGTGTTATGTTTCAGGCCGGAGTCCAAACTCTCGTCTCCGTCACCGAGGAGGCCAGTGAGTTTGAGAGAGTTATCCAACTGTCTAAAAGGTTTGTCTCATTAAAATGAACAAATTCCTCAAACTTTGACAGCCAGTGGCTAAACCTGTAATAGTGGGTATTCAGATGGATCATACGGTTTTCAAAATAATATCCCTGATAGCTGGAGTCAATAACCATTGGATACATTTGCTCAAATGTTCCCAGGACCTCCAGCAGCTTTCTGACAGCAGAGCCCTCCCCACACTCTGGTGTTTTTTTCACACCAGGGAGATAGTCTTCTGTTTGTGTAGTATGTTGAGACTGGAGTGGCTGTTTCACCACTGTTCTCTCAGCTACCCAGAGCTGGTCGCACCATGTGTAGGACTGCATCCTGTCCAGGGGTGGGGAAGCCCAGAGCAGCGCAGGGTGACGCTAAAGGTAGGAAAACTCTGTCTCAGCCAGTGCCATGTGTTTCAACAGTTCATTGAAACACAAGTCTGGTTTCCAAAGGCGTGTAACAGAGGTGGTTCGGTGAGCCATGCTTGAGTGAGGAATAAGGTCTTTCTAGGGCTGGCTTTAGTTTCGCGGGTGGTTACAGCCTTGCGGTAGAGATGAATGATGACTGTGGCATTTAAGAAACAGAGGGCTACACAGGCGGAGCTTGTGGGCGGCATTGAGCGGTGAGGATCCCTAACCCTAACCCGACTCCACACTCACGGGGCTACTCTTTCAATCCTAACCCTAACCCTACTCCACGCTCACAGGGCTACTCTTTCAATCCTAACCCTAACCCTACTCCACACTCACAGGGCTACTCTTTCACTCCTAACCCTAACCCTACTCCACACTCACAGGGCTACTCTTTCACTCCTAACCCTAACCCTACTCCACACTCACAGGGCTACTCTTTCACTCCTAACCCTAACCCTACTCCACGCTCACAGGGCTACTCTTTCACTCCTAACCCTAACCCTACTCCACACTCACAGGGCTACTTTTTCGCTCGGCTCTCAAGAGACTCCCTGCCTCTCTGCTCAGAATCGCTCATCGCACCCAGATTTCCCCCCGACTTGCCCCCCCTGCCAACCCCACCCGCCAAAAAAACAAAAAGAGCTGCGTTGTATTTTGCTGCATCTTAATTTTAGCTTAAACACATACTTTCGGCCATTACAAAAAAAATAACAATAACAACCCAACTCAAATCAAACTTGAGGTAAATGTTTCTTAAACTGGTGGTGTGAGCGGTACCGGAGTGAAATGCGAGTGGGAGAGAAGGCCGACCCGCCGACTTTTCTAAGACCCGCTCTGCACTCTGTTCAAAATCCCCCCTCTCCGCTCGCACGCTCCCTCCCGGGGTCAGGAAAACACGCTAACTTCTCTCCAACCCCTGCTTTTGTTATCCCAGGATCTGGAGACTGCGTTGCCGCTGTTCTACAAGTACAGAGATGACATTGTAGCAGTGGGGGAGGTAGGCCTCTGTGTGTGTGTGTGTGTGTGTGTGTGTGTGTGTGTGTGTGTGTGTGTGTGTGTGTGTGTGTGTGTGTGTGTGTGTGTGTGTGTGTGTGTGTCAATCCGGACCTTGGTGAAATAATATTTGAAAAATCTGAGCTTGAGTGAGCCAGTGATCACATCACCAGACCCTGTAAAACTAAGTTTTATGGCCTGGCACGCAGTAATGTACACACACACGCACGCTAAAGAAGATGAACTTCCATGTATCTGTAACAATTATGTTTTTGTTTTTTTGCTGCATTGATTTGATAGAGGCCTGTTTATTTTTATGCATTTAACCTTTATTTAGACAGGTTATCTCATTGAGACACAGGGCCCCATTCTCAAGAGAGACCAGATCAGTTAAATAACAGTTGCTTATGTGAATGTGAGGGGTGTGGGTGCAGGTGCAAGCAGTGAAAGGTCACAGAAAGTCCAAAATAGATAGGACCATTATGGAAACGGAATACGGTTCAGGAAGATGTGGCAGACAGGAAGCAATATTTGAGGTGGGAACGGAAGTACCATTTAATAAAGAGAAAGGCAAAGTTGGCAACATGCCCAGAAATATGTGAAAGGGATTCTTATATTCACTAAGATAAGGCAATGCATGAGCTCACACCTTGGTTATTTGCGAGTATAAAGGAAACTGTCTCTGAATGTGTCTTTGTATTTTGATCCTCCAGTTCTCCGTCGATCAGAATGACCTGGAAGCTCGCTTTAAAATCACTCAAAAGTGCGTTGGTCTACCGGAACGTTTCTGTCACAGGCTACTTGCCCACCAAACCCTAGATGGACATCTTGTGGTCTAGAATTCATCCTCAACGTGCGCACACTCACACACTCACTGGGTCCCAACCCTGTGTCAGTGACTTCCAGATGATGTGACTTCTGTGAAGCAACAAGGATTATGCTCATTATAGCTTGAGCTCCTTTCGCTAATCTTAATGTGAAGTCTTGTTAGAATATCTTTTCAAATCACCAACGCTTCTCCTCGGCTTACACTAATACGCTGAAACGATCTCCACATGGGCTCCGTTTCAGAAAACTGCATCCTTTCTTCTATGCTAATTTTCTTTAGGCCATCTCTGATCTAGGGTTACGTGAAAGCATGCACTCGTCTAAAGCTGTTACCAATGCAGTCATGTCGGACCAGTGATCTCTCCAATGGAGGGAGGGAGGAAGGAAGGAAGGGAGGGAGGGAGGGAGGGAGGAAGGAAGGAAGGAAGGAAGGAAGGAAGGAAGGAAGGAAGGAAGGAAGGAAGGAAGGAAGGAAGGAAGGAAGGAAGGAAGGAAGGAAGGAAGGAAGGAAGGAAGGAAGGAAGGAAGGAAGGAAGGTAGGTAGGTAGGAAGGATATATCTCTAGATGCAGATAGTATTAGAAAAGGGCCCTGGGCTTTGGTCTGGAATGTGTGCCTGCCTTGGAGGATTGTTGTTTCTAGAGAGACTGGTTTCAGGACTAAGTCAACAACCTTACCAGTGAATCAGGCCACAGTGCGATCCCAGTGGGATGTGGAGCTCAGTCATGTGTTATTGTGCTGGAACTGCTGGGTGGGAGAGGAGGGGCTAGGGTTCAGCTCACTGGGGGACTGGCTCAGCCAGCTCACTTGTGGACTGGTTCAGCTCACTGGTGGACTGGTTCAGCTCACTGGTGGACTGGTTCAGCGAGCTCACTGGTGGACTGGTTCATCTCACTGGTGCACTGGTTCAGCTCACTGGTGGACTGGTTCAGCTCACTGGTGGACTGGTTCATCTCACTGGTGGACTGGTTCAGCTCACTGGTGCACTGGTTCACCTCGCTGGTGGACTGGTTCATCTCACTGGTACACAGGTTACTATTTACCAGGAATGACTCAAGTAAAGTTAGACATCGTCTTTGTCAGAACTATATCTTGTGATTGTATGAATCTCTGTGATTACAGATAGGACTAGACTTCACTCCGTGGTTCACCCCGACGTCCCAGCAGAGAGAGGAGCAGCTGGCTGTGTTCGCCAAGCAGCTGCAGGTGGCCAAAGATCTGGGCGTGCCCGTGTGAGTCCGCCACGGCTTCCCGTCGCACCGTCTCTGGCTCACGCCGTCGGGCCAGAGGAGGGTAGGCGCTAGATGAGACGTGGGGCCTCGGGAGAGACGTGGCCTTGAGAGTGAGATACGAGTGGGGCTTTATTCGAGATACGAGGGGGGCTTTATAGAAAGTCCTTCAGGAACTATCAGAATGCTAGCCTGTCACTTTTAAAATAGTTTCCCTCCCGTGTTGCAGACCCACACTGATTACATTTTACCTCCTATTCCCACAGGAATGTGCACTCCAGATCAGCGGCGAAGGTCACCATAGCCACCATGAAGGAACAGGGTGGGTCTCTCGTACCAGTATGCCAAAACACTGTCTCAGTGGTGTCAAATGGCATTTCAGCTTTCCTTTTACAGGGTGATTGTAAGAACAGAAGTCTTGTGATTCAGACCGTAATAAACAGCACTTCATGGCTCATAGATTATGCTGTTAGGTAACATGCATATGTCGGGGGAGGTCAGGTGTGTGTGTGGGGGGGCGCAAACGTGCAGTAAGTTCAAACCAGCAGAATGAAACGAGGAGAAATCTGCTACAGCCTGAGTTGAGTCATGGGGTCTGGTTCTTTGTGCGTTCCCACTCTGGAATCCCTAAGGGCGCAGTCTGTGCGAGAGGGCTGCGTCGTAAAATAGTCAAGTTCAAGCTGTTTAATTGTGTGTGGACATTTGAAATAACTCCCCCCGGACAGTGCGCCCTAATGAGGATGCGCCCTCGTGAGGCCTAGCTCTTAACGCAGATGGCACCCTAACGCCCCGTAACGCCCTCTTAGGTGTCAGTCAAGCTCTGCTGCACAACTTCGCAGGGAGGCCCTCGGTGGCCCTGGAGGGGGTCCAGGCCGGATACTTCTTCTCCTTCCCACCCGCCGTCCGCGCAAACACACAGGTGGGTCTACAGCCGGGGCGCTCAGATACAGCAGCTTCTTGCTGAGTGGAACCTTATGAGAAGACTAGATGAATTTGTATCAAAGTCCCCCGAAGTCGTGTCTGAACCCAGCACAACACGCAGTCATGGATCGATAGCGATACCTGGGTGGGCTGAGACTCAACTGTCTGATTCTTGCGTCCTCTGTCCTTGCCTCCTTCTCGAAAAACACATTGGAGGAGGGAGACCAAGGGGAGGGACTTCAGATCTTCTCCTCCAGTGCAGTTTGAGAACGAGGTGAGGGGAGAGCCCTCAAGGAATCGATGAGACTGATGAGACTTGGCCTTGGGTTCTTCCAGTCATTCCTTAATGTGATCGTACACCTATCAGGTCTCATCCAGTCATGTAGCTAACGAGAGTTGGCACAGCTACACCACTTCCTTATAGAGTTTTTTATCCATATCTGTACTGTATATATATAATCTTTACTGGGACTGGAATGCTTCAGTGTGCATTTCTGGAAAAAACATAAAAGTGTAAAAGTGAATGTGCAATTTGAACACAGGCACTGTAATGAGACCAGGGGGGATAGTGAGACTATTGTCAGCACTTATATTTAACTATTATATAACCACTGTGGACTGCAGATGTACAGAGCAACATATAACTGCATACTGTGCAGTTGTAGCTTGAAGCCATTAGCAGGGTTATTATAGTTTGGTGTATTCATTTCTATTTTGTTTTCAGTTGCCATTTCAAATTATGTTGAGTTACATTTACTTTCCAAAGTTGCTTTTTGTTTATATCCTTTTTATTTTCCATCATTCTGTCATTTGAGTTTTAGTAATTTTAGTGTACATGCGAGAAATGTGTTAGAGGTAACTTTATGTTTTGTTGTTAACAATGTTTCAATTGCCAGAGGAAGGCCACATGATGTTTTAAATGTAACTACATCGAATTGGGTAAAGAATTTGAAAATATAATGGTGCACTTGATCGATCGGAAGACAGAAACTTAAAAGAATAGTTTTTATTTTATTCCAGTTAGTTTTGGACCCCATGTTTCTAGTTTCAGTTTAGTTTTGTTCATCACAAAGGTTATTTTATTTCAGTTTAGAATCATAACTTTTGGCATGAGGCTTTTTTTGGGGGGTTGGGGAAACACTGAACAAGCAACATCACAAAGTGAGTCTGTACTGTCCATGGCCAATGACCTCGCATGTTTCAGAGACTGTTTTTGTTGGACAAGACCTGTTGTTTTGGAATGGTACTTGCTGGCAGGATGAAATGAATTGAGTAACAAGAAGCCTTTGGGAAATGTAGTAGAGTAATAAGTAGATCATTTTGCTCGAAATTTCATGTGGTAAAAAGTAAAAGTTGCTGGCTAGAGTGCAGTATCTAAGTTACTTTACACCACTAACTCGTAATACTGTGTAACAACCATTATAACAGAGAGACAAGCTGATCAAGCAGATTCCTCTGGAACACATCTGCCTGGAGACAGACTCTCCAGCCCTGGGTCCAGACAAACAGGTACTCTGCTGCCCCAGGCCCAGGCAAACGTGTATGTCCAGAGATGAGTATACATGAGGACTTATGACCTCTTTACCCCCCCCCCCCCCCCCCCACCCCTCAGGTGAGGAATGAGCCCTGTAACATCCGTCTGTCCTGTGAGTACATCGCCCAGGTGAAGGGCCTGCCCCCTCAGACAGTCCGGCAGGCCACCTCCCACAACGCCCTCAGGCTCTTCCCCAGGATCAGGAAGTGACACGACATGGGACAAGTGTAGCGGAGGTGGTTTAGAGCTGCGCTTCTAGGCTACTATGTGATAACTTTAATGAGAATTAAAGAGAGATATTGACCTCAGACCACAAGGAGGGCCTGATGGTAGTTGGTCAGCTGTCTCATCACAAAAGTCTGGTTCCAAACCACCTCCTCCACAGTAGCGAACACATCTTACAGATCCTTTTGACTTTGTGTAATAAATATGTCATATCACGCAAATGAACTGACTATGAAATAAACTGAAGCCAAGGGACATATTAGAGGGTACCACTTATATTATTGTATCTTATATTGAAACATGGTTGACTAGACTTCATGATCTATTTTAGAAATAGGCTCCAAGTTAGCTGGCGGGATTCTGTGGTTCAAACCAGATGTGCTTTGTCTGAAAAGAGGAAAAAAAGACGATTCAGTGTCAGAAATAAACAACATGGTTAATTGTTATATAGATGGTCATACTTTTATTTATTTATTTTTTAAATAATGCGTTTTACGCAGCAATTCCTTGGTTATACTCACAGCTCTCCTCGAAGTGTTTTCTCTGGGGGTATTTGTTGACATGTCCCACCCAGGCGGCCCTCGGCTCAGTTGTCACGGCCAACAGAGACTTGAAGTCGCAGGTATTCTGTAAATGACAGTCGAAATGCCTCCTCTCCGCGCGCTCCCAGAATTTACTGTCCGCCTCCACCCTGCACCACGTCTCTCTCCTCATGTTCAGCTCCAACAGGGCTTCCTCTTTGGGTCGGGACATGTTTGCTGGTTTCTCTGGTGACCACCAACAGCGGTCAACGGTCAAAAGACAACCTGTGGAAGAGATCAAATGAGTTTACCGTCCGGTTTCCATGGATCCAGAAACATGAGAAAGTAGCCTACAGGCCATGCGCATATATGCACACTGTGACGTGAAGTATTCGGTTATCATAGGCCTGATGCTATTGTTTTGTTTGTTTGTTTAATGACTATATGTTGTTCTTAGCACTAATATATATATATATAATATAATGCAATTTTAAAAACATTTGGCGACGTAGAAGTAGCCTATCACCTAACATTATACAATGTATTTATTTATTTATTTAGCCTACTTCAATATGCAATATTGTTAGACTATAACATTATAATGTATGATGTATATGTTAATTATGATTATTTAATTATGTTTCGTTATCTCAGTCAAATCAGTTAGTCCTTTAAGGCTAATAAAAACATATCGAGCCTATCTAGCTATCTAACTATCTACTGATGTGGATAGTTTCGCACCACATGGATTTGTAGGCTACTACAGACTAGATCGAGTGAGGATAACCAGATTTGGGTAAAACTAGATTAGGATTAGGCCAGACAATGGGAGGACCATGTGAGCCACATGTGACAATTTCTATAATGGTAATTGGTTGAGTGACAGCGTATCATTGAAAGATATGTTAATGACCATGATATATGATTGTGACATTTGAAACAGCCCCAAACCACTATACACTTTTCGGATGAAAATGTGGCCGGAGAGTGGACAATTGATTTCAGTAGCCTATAGGTTCGTATGGGTTGATTTGAAATCGGCCTGTGGACGTAAGAGGGTAAAAGATATAATTGTTTTAATGTTTCAGAGGCGCTATTGGAGCTCATTTGCACTTGCTTTCCGATACAGCAGCATACTCGTAGGAAACACAACACTTTCACGTGCTGAGCATCAAGGACAGCCCAGAAGAGACAGCCCTTCTATGGAGCGTTCTGATTGGTCGCCATCATCGGCAGGCCTCCGTGTGTGAGCTGTCTGATGAACTGTACTAGCCCTGCCCTACAAGCGGATCAGCACAAAAGCGGCACCGACACATTCATTCAGATCTGGGCAAGCCGTGCGGCAGGACCGGGAGACAAAGACCAGCCGACACGCTAGCGCGATAATAGATTCATTATAGAGGTAAAGAATATGTCAACCTGTTACATTAATGAAGGATCCATAAGCTAACGTTACTTTGAATAATCCTCGCCATAGACTGTAGGATTCTCTCTTTAGACGTAGGCGCATCATCACCGTCATGGTGGCCGGGGAGCTCGTGCAGGAGCATCTGCGCTGTGACAACGCACCTGACGTCGTCTGCAAGCCGCCGGTGCTCGCGGGAGTAGTGCCGGACGGCGATCGGTACCCAGATCTACCGAATGGAGCGGCGGGACTGAACGGGCTGGATTCGAAGGCGCTCGAGCGGGAGATCCCTCCCGACGAGAAAGAGGCGATGCTTCCTGGTGAGGAGAAATGCCTGGAGACCAAGCTTTACTGGCGCCGGTTCGCGGTGCTCGCCGTGTTCAGCCTGTACTCGCTCGTGAACGCCTTCCAGTGGATCCAATACAGCATCATCGCCAACATCTTCGGCCGCTACTACGGCGTGACCAGCGACAAGATCGACTGGCTTTCCATTGTCTACATGGTGGCGTACATCCCGCTGATCTTCCCGGCCACATGGCTCCTGGATAAGAGGGGCCTCAAGCTGACAGCCCTGATGGGCGCGGGGCTCAACTGCGTGGGAGCGTGGGTGAAGTGCGCCAGCGTGCGCCCCGACCTGTTCGGCGTGACGATGGCCGCGCAGGTGATCTGCTCCGTGGCTCAGGTGTTCATCCTCGGGCTGCCTTCGAGGATAGCCTCGGTGTGGTTCGGGCCCAAGGAGGTGTCCACGGCATGCGCAACCGCCGTGCTGGGTAACCAGGTGGGTGTGAAGGAGGACGTGGAGTAATAAGCAGCTTATTGAAGTATTACAATGTATACTGTAGCAGTGTGTTGAGATTGCCTGGAAGTCAGACTCAACCCGAATGAGTCAGACATGTGAGTCAGAAATTGTGAATCATAGTCTAATAGTCATTCTTGAGTGATAAAGTGAACGTATCGGTTGGGTAGCCTACATTAGGCCTATGATGCGCCGGGTGACCTATGACACCCAGGTGACAACCCTGGTTACAATAGCATTGTGTGTTGTTTTGTATTGATGTTATTGTTATTGTCTTGCAGCTGGGGACAGCCATTGGGTTCCTGCTCCCTCCCGTCCTGGTTCCGAACACGCTCAGCGAGCTGGAGGCGACGGGTCGGAACGCCAGCGGCGCCACGCTCAATGGGACGGAGGCGGAGGACCTGACGGGCCGGAACATCAGCGTCATGTTCTACGGGACGGCAGTGGTGTCCACGGTTCTGTTTGTACTGACTGTCATAGGTGAGCGGAGATGCGCAGATTAATTATTTCCGTGTCCGGGGTCTCTCTCTCTCTTTCTCTCTCTTCTCTCTCTATTCTCTCTCTCTATTCTCTCTCTTTCTATTCTCTCTCTCTCTATTCTCTTTCTCTTCTCTCTCTCTTTATTCTCTCTCTCTTCTCTCTCTTCTCTCTCCTCTCTCTCTTCTCTCTCTCTCTTCTCTCTCTCTTCTCTCTCTCTTCTCTCTCTCTTCTCTCTCTCTTCTCTCTCTCCTCTCTCTCTCTTCTCTCTCTCCTCTCTCTCTCTTCTCTCTCTCTCTCTCTCTCTCTCTCTCTTCTTTATCTCTCTCTCTCTCCCTTTCTCTCTCTCTAGAGGAGAATCTCCTGATTGGAGAGGTGAAAGTAGGTGCTTCTCTGTGTTTGTGTTCACAGCCTACAGTTTTGACCCATTCTGTGTGTGTGTGCGTGTATGTGTGTGTGTGTGTGTGTGTGTGTGTGTGTGGACATGGGCCATATGGATGTAGAGTAACATCATTCGGTCTCTGTAGCCCCCTATGCCTCAGCTCAGCATCTGCTGTGTGAACAGTACAGCACGCTTTCTAGTACACGGCCATGCCACTGTAGGCAAGGAGAGAGAGAGCATATGTCTGTGTGTGCATATACTGTTATTGCATGCATGAATGTATGTATGTGTGCGTATGTGTATGTGTGCCAGTGTACTGTATATTTGTGCGTGTGTGTGTGTGTGTGAGAGAGAGAAAGAAAAGATCCAGTGGAGTCATAGATACTGGTTGCTCCTGAAACAGTAAAAAATGAATTCTGCCGTAAACAGCCATAAAGGGAGCTGTAAGTGCATGACTGTCATGTGTCTGTACCATGATGTCCCCCCTCTCGCCCCCCCCTCAGTCGTAAAGGACCGACCTCCCCTGCCCCCCAGCCAGGCCCAGGCTGTCCTGCCCGATGGACCCCCGGAGGACTACTCCTACAGACAGTCCATAATCAACCTGATCAGGAACAAGCCCTTCATCCTGCTGCTCGTCAGCTACGGTAAGACCAGAGAGAGACCAGGAAGTCTTCCCAACAACAGTTAGTCCGCAGACACCGTTTCTAACTGTCGCTGTACCGACCAAGCAGCCTGCTAACTCACGATAGCTCATCCGTTCTTGGTACCGCGGATGATGAGCAGGGACTCAGGAACTATTTTTGAATAAATAAGTTAAATAAAACGTTCCAGAGAACAGAATGTGGTCAAAGAGATGCATCTTTAATGCATAGTTATTGTCTCCTGTACTATCTAAATAAATGTCAATATAAATATAAAAAACTACTGCTTGTAATACACTAAAAAATAGATTAAACATCTCATGAATCATCATTTTAATAAGCTCAATAGCTAAAAAAAAAAAGGTATAAATATTAGTTTACAGTCTGAATGTCATTCTGAATATGTATTTCAATATAAGGATGGTAGGATGGAAGTTAGTAGCCTAAGGATGGAAGGTAGGAATACAAATGCTACCATAGTAGTTGTTGGAGGTGTTGGTATGGAAGTTGAGGTGAATGCTACTACTGTTGTTATAAAAAGGATGTCTGTTGAGAGGATCACCCTACATTAACAGATCATCACTGCAGTGATGTAAGGGTTAACAGTAGTATTAGGGTTAACAGTAACCTTACCGTTAGAGTTCGGGTATATAACAACTACTACCAGTACTATTATAACTACTGTACATATACTGTAACTACTATAAATTCAATTGCTATTACTATTATAGCTACAAATATAACTTAGCACTACCAATAATAATAAATATAACGAAAGTAGTGTTACAGTACAAACAGGGTTAGAATTCAAGTAGACTAATGAGGGTGCTGATGCAAGTTAACTTAAGAACTATGACGCCTATAACAGGATATTGAATTCGATGACAAGCCACCAACATCTTTTTAGCAGTCACAGCTAGCTCAAGAATATGTGAACTGTCACCATAGCAACCACAGCGCAGCAGCTCTACAGCACCAAAGCACAGAACACACAGAATTCGCTGACTCACTCGCCATACGTTTTAATGGGGAGCGCAGTTGCCGAACAAATCGTCATACAGCGAAAACTATAAGTCGCACAGCTTAGATACTTACATTGTACAAATCAGCACAGTTGTGTGAACATTTCAATATTTAATATATGTATGAGCTGTTTAAACTGTAGGCATAGTGACAAGTTAGATAAAGGGTAAAAATGCAAAATTAACAGATCAAAAGTTAGAGTGAGGTGCCATACGTTTCAATAGGGAGCGCAGTTGCCGAACAAATCGTCATACAGTGAAAACTATAAGTCACATAGCTTAGATACTTACATTGTACGAATCAGCACAGTTGTGTGAACATTTTGATATATAATATCTGTGTGAGCTGTCAAAACTATAGGAGTGCCAGCAGTTTACATGTTTTTAGCAGTTTAATGTGTGAATATTTTCAAAGCAACTGCTGCCACCACGCTAAAAGCATAATGATACTGAACATTCCAAAAGCAGTTTCAAGCAGTTTCAATGGGACAAAAAATATTTTTAAAAGTTAAATGACTAAAAAACTATAAAAAATATAAAAAATCTGAATGGATCCCTGAAACAGCTAAACATCATGAACATTTTAAAGTTTGAATTAAGTTTCTAGCACAAAGTATGAAGAACTAGTTGAGGTTCAAAAAAGTGGGGAGAACTCAAAGAAAGAAAGAAATAGTTTGAATATCACAAGTTGGGCTAGCTTCTACAAGCTAGCCCAACTAATTAAACATTTTCTTGCTTGATCGTCTAGAATAGAATAGAAAGTTTATTTATCATGTGTAATAAGCCATCAAGAAAATCACTGATGGTTCACTGATCACGGATAGGTACATTGGAATTCTTGTCATCGCTTGACCTTACGGTATCTTATCAGTACTACTAATCAGTTCCTCATTCCAGTCCTGGGTACTCGACTAGACATTTAAGGTTCTCAAACTGGCAATTTACTATCCGTAGTCTAGTAGACTATCAGTATCATCCTCATCTTTTTATCCCATCCAATCATGGATGACTGTGTCTGTGTCTATGATATAGGCATTGCAATTAAATAACGTTCAAGTATACAGTTGTGCACAGTCAGTTGTCTATTGTATAGGCAAGAGTCAATTGCTATTGTCTATCGTATAGGTAAGGTGTTCAATTGCTCAGGTGTTGGCTCAATAACCGAGTGTACAGTAGAGGAGAGTCAGTTGTTGTCTAGACAAGGTACAAGGTGCTCAAAGTGTCAAGTGATCAGTTGTTGGGATTCACATGTAAAGTATAGGGCACCATTACGAGTGGGGACCTGCAACTTGTGAGTACTTACTGTATAGGAGACAATGGTTATCCATTCAAGACGTGGTTTATTACCCAACACATCTTCCCCGAGATGGCATTCATTTGATTGGTTGCTGAAAACAGCCAGGAGTGCGACCAAGAGAGCATTTGGGCGCCAGAAAATGTGTTTCAGATGTTTGTGTAGATCTGGGGGAGAACTACAATGCAGTCCTCAGAAAAACATTTTAGCGTCCAGTCTCCTTTGCCAAGCCACCTCGTTGGCTTATACCAGTTGCCATAGTTTGAATTTTGTATTAGCCTACACGCTGATACTTCAATAGCCAACAAAATGCATTAAGTTCACATTACTGACAGAAAACATACTAGTACCACACCTTTCCGGAAGCCAATACATTTTTTAACTACTCTGTGGCACACCAAGACGCATCCCCACCATCTTACGGATACGCAAGTGTTTCCTTAAACGCCCCCGTGTTGTTTTGGTAAACGTCCAATTTCCGATCACCACAAACACACAACTACCGTGGTGCCTAAACTAACTGTTTAGCCTGAGGGAATAGCCAGCCAGTCAGTCCCAGTCTCACCCCGCCCAGGGGCATACTTTTACATACTGTCCCCCCCAACCGGTTTGGTCACACTCACAGCTCATTCAAGCCTCACTGGTCCAGGACATCCAGAGAGCTTCATTGTTTATTTCTGCTTTGTTTGTTTGTTTCTGCATGATGTGCTTGGGTGTTTATGGTGTTAAGCGCTGCTGTGTTCATTGTTACGTGCTGGTGTGTTCACGGTGTTAAGCGCTGGCGTGGTCACGGTGTTACAGTACGTGCTGGTGTGTTCATGGTGTCTCGTGCTGGTGTGTTTCGTGGTGTTAAGTGCTGATGTGTTCATGGTGCTGGCGTGTTCACAGTGTGAAGTGGTGGTGTGTTTATGGTGCTGGTGTGTTCATGGTGTTAAGTGCTGGTGTGTTTATGGTGCTGGTGTGTTCATGGTGTTAAGTGCTGGTGTGTTCATGGCGCTGGTGTGTTCGTGGTGTTAAGTGCTGGTGTGTTCATGGTATTAAGTGCTGGTGTGTTCATGGTATTAAGTGCTGGTGTGTTCATGTTGCTGGTGTGTTCGTGGTGTTAAGTGCTGGTGTGTTCATGGTGCTGGCGTGTTCATGGTGTTAAGTGCTGGTGTGTTCATGGCGCTGGTGTGTTCGTGGTGTTAAGTGCTGGTGTGTTCATGGTATTAAGTGCTGGTGTGTTCATGTTGCTGGTGTGTTTGTGGTGTTAAGTGCTGGTGTGTTCATGGTGCTGGCGTGTTCATGGTGTTAAGTGCTGGTGTGTTCATGGCGCTGGTGTGTTCGTGGTGCTGGTGTGTTCGTGGTGTTAAGTGCTGGTGTGTTCATGGCGCTGGCGTGTTCGTGGTGTTAAGTGCTGGTGTGTTCATGGTGCTGGCATGTTCGTGGTGTTAAGTGCTGGCGTGTTCATGGTGCTGGCGTGTTCACAGTGTTCCGTGTTCCCTCTCTTTCCAGGAATCATGACGGGCTCCTTCTACTCCGTGTCCACTCTACTCAACCAGATGATCATGAGCTGCTACGAGGTACGAGGACGTCACATGACCCAGAACGTCACATGACCCAGAACGTTAGGAGAGATAGGATTGTGTTGACTATCTCAGGGGATAATGGATGACAGTAAAGGCTGCTTTCACTCCCCTGCCCTGACAACAATAACAGTTCCTAGGGAGAGACATGCTTTCAGTTTCATTTCATTTCAAACCTTTATTTATACTCGTAGAGCAATTGAGGTTTCCCTCACTTTCAATGCTGACGAGTTCACAAGCAAACACAAATAATAACCAATAATAAATAATATAAATATATATGTATAATATAAATAATAAATATACAATAAAATAAGACAACAAAGCAATAAATAAACAGGATCAAAAACAGTTACAGACCGATAAACAAATGTCAGAGGCCAGAAGGAAGCACTTCTAGTTTAAAAGTCTGTTCAATGGAGACAGGACAGGAGATAGATAGAGGGACAGAGAGGGAGAAAGAGAAATAATGTAGGAAACAGTGGAGAGATAAGAGGAAGTAATATGATATTATGATATTGTTGTTTTTCCATTTATCTTTTTTTATTTGTCTTTGTATTTTCATAAACAAAAAGGCACATCACAAGAAACAATAATTACAGTGACAACAACTAAAAAATCCACAACACAAAACAACACCGAAGACGATGACACAAACACTGACTAAACAAAAAGAGCAGAACACATACCACTACCACAACCGCCACTACAACAAAGGAAAAGGGGGGGGTTAGTCTGTCAGGGTTTTTAAAACCAAACAGCACATCCCTGACTGTAGCCACTGTTCATACATGCCTGCTACTCATCCTGAGAGAGTCAGTCTGGGCCTGGGGTGGGTGGGAGACAAACAGGATTCTGGGAACCTTGTCTATCTGTCTGTCTGTCTGTCTGTCTCTGTCTGTCTGTCTGTCTGTCTGTCTCTCTCTCTCTCTCTCTCTCTCTCTCCCTCTCTCTCTTTCAATTTCTCTTTCTCCATCCCTCCCTCTCTCTCTCTGTATCTCCTCCTTCCTTCTCTATCTCTCTCTCTATCTATCTCTCTCTCTCTCTCTCTCTGTTGACATACTGTATACTGTAATGACTGCTCTTTGTTCTTAGTTCCTAGATGCTTAATCAGCAGGATCTATGGATAGCCTTTGGTTGGAGGTCTGTGTGGTTGGGGTTAACGCCTACATACAGATATAGATTTGAGATTCCCAAGGCCTTTTGAAGGGTTTAGAGTCGGGAAACTCACTGGCACACTAGCCCTAACGGAAATGATCTCCCAGGGAAGTGTGGAGAACCTGATGTACTCACCTAATTAACCTCCGCCCCTCTGCCCTCTCTCCATGCCTCCTCTCCTGCCACCACGCCTCCCCGTCTGCACTCTGCCCTCCCTCTCTCCTCTCTTCTCTCTCCTCTCTCCTCTCTCCTCCCCCCCCCCCCCCCCATCCCGCCCTCAGCACCAGGAGCTGAACGCTGGCAGGATCGGGCTGACGCTGGTGGTAGCCGGCATGGTGGGATCCATCATCTGTGGCCTGTGGCTGGACTACAGCAAGACATACAAGTACGCACACACACACACACACACACTCACTCACTCACTCACTCATTTACTCACTCACTCACTCACTCACTCACTCACTCACTCACTCACTCACTCACTCACTCACTCACTCACTCACTCACTCACTCACTCACTCTCACACGCACACACACACTCAAACACACACACACACTCATTCAAGCACACACACACACTCATTCAAGCACACAAGCACACACAGGCACACACACACAGATAGGCCAACAGACACAAAGCCCAGACACACTCAGAGACTGATGTGCGAGGCCTCTTGGGGCGAGTGTGTGTTTGTGGTGTGTGTAGAGGAGCTGAAATACTGTGTGTGTGTGTGTGTGTGTGTGTGTGAGTGTGTGTGAGAGACAGAGAGAGAGAGAGAGACCCAGATCTGACCTGATGGGTCTGGCCTGAAACGCTAAGACGAATATTCCTAGATACCAAAACATGCTAACTTTGTGTGTGTGCATGCGCATGTGTGTGTGTGTGTGTGTGTCCCTCCAGGATAACCACTCTGCTGGTGTACGTGCTGTCCTTCCTGGGCATGGTGGTGTTCACCTTCACCCTCGACCTCAGCAACATCTACCTGGTGTTCTTCACTGCTGGGGTGTTGGGGTAAGCCTGGTCTAGTCACCACATCCATGAGTAACGGTGTATTCCAGTTGCCTCCGGAACCCAGACTTTCCAAGTTCCCCGACAGAAATGTAGTCTGGACGCCCACGGAACTGGGATTTACACCTTGGAACAAAGGGGAACCTCACCTACCCCGACCGGACCCGACCACAACACCGACCTGAAAATCAAGATGTCTGCTCTCTGCGCGTCAACAATAAGTGAAAGCTGTCGTAATACTGTTTATGGGCACGTCTGTCTTATTTGTGTCTCGTTAATCTCATTAGTGCTGTCCGACTTCTATCTGCGGAGCTACTGCTACGGTGTTTGTCGCGTGAAATACGACACGGTGCGTTGTTATCAACTGGTATGCGACGGCTAACTTGGCTAGAGCCGGTATTGCTAAGAAGGATCGGGCTAAAGTGGGTTTTTCCCCTCGTTGGTTCTGGAACACGGTGAACTCGCGTGTGGCGTCCGTCCCAACTACCGCGCCCAATTCTTACTTCCCAGGCAACTGGAATGCAGCGTAAGCACAGGATGTAATGGGGTGAGCCTGAACTAGTCACTCCCTCCCTGGGTAGGGACAGGGGCAGCTGGGTGAAACTGACCTAGTCACTACCCCTACATAGTCCAAGAGTAAAATAAGAATGACAACAAATCTGATGATCAAAACGGGCTTTGCTGTTACAGGTTCTTCATGACCGGCTACCTGCCCCTAGGGTTCGAGTTTGGAGTGGAGATCACCTACCCTGAGTCGGAGGGGACCTCCTCCGGCCTGCTCAACGCCTTCGCACAGGTATACCGGACACCCGGCCGTCTGGCCTGCGCTGATGTCCGTCCTGCTGTCAGTGCTGGGGTCTGTGTAGCCGTCTGTAGCTGTCTGGAGGATTTTAGCAGAGCGGAAAGCGATAAGAAGTGTTTCGGACGATCCGTACATCTGGTTTATCGATGGCGGATTGAAACAGTTCCCCCGTGGATGACTCATCCCAACATGTCGTACCGTAGGTCCGTCATCCTTCTCTTCGTCTCTCCTCTCCCTCAGTTCTTTGGGATTATCTTCACCTTAATCCAGGGGAGGCTGACCACAGATTATAACCCCCTGTCAGGGAACCTCTTCCTGTGTGCCTGGATCTTCCTGGGAATACTCCTCACAGGTCAGTCGTGTGTGTGTGTGTGTGTGTGTGTGTGTGTGTGTGTGTGTGTGTGTGTGTGTGTGTGTGTGTGTGTGTGTGTGTGTGTGTGTGTGTGTGTGTGTGTGTGTGTGTGTGTGTGTGTGTGTGTGTGTGTGTGTGTGATATACAATAATTGATTGATGGTATTGAAGAATCAATGGTCGGAGAATTGTAGATCAGATTCAACATTTATTTAGTACAACAGCATACAGATCTGGGCCAGACACAGAAAGGGGGGCGACTGGTTGCCTCATCACTCCGAGGCCCCTGCGGTCGATCGACACGGCTCTTCTCTGTCCCGGCCCCTCAGTAGTGGATCGAACTACCAGGATCTCCCCTCTGAAGCACCTATTGTATTTTTAGTTTGCTTTTCTTGCACTTTGCCTTCAGCACTAGATTATGCTCTTAGTCGCTTGTTTTAGAAAGGAGATGCAATTGTGAGTTCTGGCAAGTAATGCAATTATTTTAAGTCGCTTTGGATAAAAGCATCAGTTAAATGACTGTAATGTAAATGTAATGTAATCTCCTCCGGACACTGACCAGGACCAACTGAGGCATGTATATGACCTTGTGCTGAGAATAGTTGTGGCACTCGTGACAGAAAAAACCCTCTTATCAGTGTGTGTGTGTGTGTGTGTGTTTGTGTGTGTGTGTGTGTGTGTGTTTGTATGTGTCTGTGTGTGTGAGAGAGAAAGAGAGAGCGAGACACGTGCATAAGTATACCATGTTTTTCGTGTCTTGCGTGACAGTTCCCCTCGTCTGTTTTGTGTTTTCAGCCTTGATCAAATCCGAGCTGAGGAGGCACAACGTCAACATGGGCATCAACAGCAAAACCCTCACAGCAGTAAGTCACATGACCCCCTCTCAGATACCTCCTCCTTCGTACCGCAGGGAGGGAGACGACTTCCTGGCGCTATTAAGTATTTATCGCCCCCAACAGACTTTCAAAATAAAGGTCACTCCCAGTGGTCTGGTCTGTCACGTTGAAAGTCTCAAATTGAACCACGACCGATGTGCCCGACCCTGCCTGGGGGGTGTGGCTTGGTTGTTCAGTGTGTCCTGCCAACGAGTGGCCAAATGTTCTCAGGGCAAGAGACACGATACTCCAGGCTACCCCTCTGTTCTCCAGTTTAATCAAGCTGTCTTGTATCAATCCAGCCTTAGAGACGTGCAGTCTGGGTAATGGGGTGGTGTGTGGGGTTCCCGGCATGGAGGGTGGGGGGGACAGTGCCAAACTGTGAGGTTATTACCTGGGTTGGCGTCGGGGGACAGTTCCAGACTGTGATTAAAGCTATCCTTCTGTCCTCTGGCGCAGGTCCCCACTGAGTGCCCTTCAGACAAGCCCGCCAACGGCGTCTGGTTGGAGTCCTCTCTCAGCTTCTCCCACGAGACCTCGCTGTAACCCCCGGCGACAGCACACACAGAGACAGTCGAGATTCCACCACTTTTCTTCTTCTTTTTATTTATTTATTTTTTTTACACAAGATTCCACAGAGTGAATCGGAGGTCTACAGCACATCTCACCGGGCCCTGTCCAAGAAATAAACGCTAGCCCCTATGACCAGCCCCTTACTCCCTAGCCCTTCTTCACTGCTGCTCTCTAGCCTCATGCTCCCTAGCTCCTTACTCCCTAGCTCCTTGCTCCCTAGCTCTTCTAATCCCCTGCTTCCTAGCCTCATGCTCCCTAGCCCCTTACTCCTTACCTCCTTACTCCCTAGCTCTTCTAATCCCCTGCTTCCTAGCCTCATGCTCCCTAGCCCCTTACTCCCTATCTCCTTACTCCCTAGCTGTTCTAATCCCCTGCTCCCTAGCCTCATGCTCCCTAGCCCCTTACTCCCTAGCCCTTTACTCCTTATCGCCTGCTCCCTAGCCTCCTGCTCCCTAGTGGTTGTTTCTGTACAGAACCGACATCTCCCCAGGTTACTTGAAATCTCTTTCCTCTCCGGACTGTATACTGTAATGTGTATGAATGCTCATATGTTAGTGTGTTTCTTTAGCTCAGGCTATGATATTTGGCTTCATCTCACTACAATACCCACAGTCCTTCGCTCATTGCTGCTAGTTTTTGATGATCTACTGCTGTCTGTATGTCTCTACAATTCACACTTAATTCTACTCTTTTATGCTCTACTCCACTCTATTCTAATCTCTTTTCTATTCTACTCAACTGTATATTTTCTTTTCTACTTTATTGTCTCTGGGCATTACGGGGGTATGTTAAAACCCACTGAAGGCACATCACAGCACGTGTGACATTGTGGCTACTGCGATGTTGCCTCATGCTGCTTGACATACAGCTTCCTGAGCAGTAGTCCAACTGTATTCATTCTGTTCACAATACATTTGAGACCTCGTGTTACCCCCAAGTATGGACCAAACAGCTGTCGGCATTTTCTACCAGCGTTAGAATGCACAGCGCATACAGTGCACAAACGCACAAAAGCGCACAATCAGCTTTTTTGTTTTCTACTCAACGCATGCTACATGTTATTTATAACTGTGTTAAGTACTGTATTACACAGAGGGAGGTGTCTCATCTGAGAGCCTCCTTTATTTACGGGGAGGTTTCAAAATGATTACGGAGCACCATCGCCACCTAGTGGGCTGATGTTAAACAACAAGACAAGTAGTGAGGACAATGAAGCACAAACAGGAATGAATGACAGAAGTAAAATACAATCCAAATATCCACAACCTTTTACAATGAATGGGTTCCAACTAGCCTATAACCTGATGTCATTGTGTAGCCTAAAAGCACGTCAAAATCTTTCTCAATGGATACTCATAACACATTTTCTGTACAGTTGTAGGCTGTCACCTGTGGCTTTGCGACCATCTCAAACTCCATTTTTGCTTCTTGATGGTTTCTGTATGCAATAATTTAGTGTATAATTGATGTTCAGCAAAGCTGATGTTCTTACTTTGCTTCTCAAATGTATAGATATTTATTTTGTTTCAATTTGAAAACCGCAAATATTTTACTGATGCATTCCTTTCTTTTAATCTAACGATGGAAGAACTATATGAACATAGCATTCCATTATTATTCCATTGCTCGTTATAATTTATAGTACTGTATTTATTTATTTGTTAAAATGTAATGTAATGTTATTCTATTTATCAACCTTGGCAAATAATTACTAAATTATAGTCTTATAGTTGTCAAACTAAACTGAGTTGTACTTACACTCCTAAAACTAATTTAACAGTTGCTCTGATATGTGAATGTGTTTATGCAATACAATATTACTTTGGGAGCACTTAGTATGTGACTTCATGATTTGAATGGAGCTATAGGCCTACATCAAAGTCAGTGCCAATCCTGGTATTGTGAGGCTATGAATGGAGTAAGCTGGGCCTGTGCCCACAATCATTATAGCACCTCACTGGTTTGAATGTCTACTGAATGTCTACTGTATCTGACAACACCGCAAATTGGATTATGCACTTACCTGTGCACCAATATTGCACAATATTTCCAGATTTCTGTAAGTTTGTCTAATGTACTAGCTAGTTTGCTGTGGAGCCTATGGTGGCTCACAAGGGCACACACTAAAGACTGCTGTGAAGAGTATTCCATGTTCGGAATGGAGACATGCTCTTGATGCTGTACTGATCATCCTCCCACAACCAAAAACGGTGGGTAGAATCCCAACAATAAAATACTTCTACTCCAAGTACATGTTCACATTTTGTTGTTTTTCTAGTCATGTGGCAGACACTTGGCGCACTGTTTTTGTGTTCAAGTGACTCATTTCAGTGCTCTCGAGAGTGTATTTTAAAGAATCTTGCAAGAAGTGTTTGGAGAAAGACAAGTTCACTAAATGCGCTGCAGCTGAGAAAGAGACGTTTTGGTCCGGAAGGGGGCATGCTGGGCTAAGTATGGGAGCAATCTTTGATCAAAGGGATAGTTCATCAGTTATGGTTTGATATCCACAAATCAATAAATTATCCTGAGTATGTTCTTTTCTCATGAGACGAAGCAATTATTAGCCTGCTGAAACAAAACAACAAAAAGCCTTAATGTCATGACATAATTAATGACATAATTTTGTTTTAACCGAAAACACTGTATTTTTCATAGACACGTGTTACTGTCTAACTCGATTCGTGTCAACTATTGAGTGTAGATATCCTATAGGAAGTTTATTAAATTGTAACAAACACAGCAATAACATTTCTGGCAACACAGTATCGCTCAGGAAATAAGACCGCCCCTCTTTGTTGATACAGCCAATCAGGTCGCTCAAAATGTGGCTGGCTGCCGGGGTTACGATCGCTTGAACAACATAGTGGTTATGATATCATTTATCCCACAAGATTAACCATGTGCTGGATTAAAGCTTCTAAAAGGGGACTTTCACTTTCATCACCGGGACGGTGCTTTTGAGGAGCTGATGGCGACGCAACATGTAGACGCGCGGAGAGGAATGCACAGCAGAGGTCATCTTTAGTAGCCGAGCCAGTCAATCGCCCCCGCAGTGAATGTTGTGAGTAAGAGAGGGACGGATGAAGTTACTATGACTCGAAGCCTAGCGAAGCCTAGCCTGACTATTGTTCTTATTCTACTGCGGTCATCGTGCAACAACTCCAGTAGTGTGAATGGAATCCGTTACCTATGCGGTATTTGGACAGCGCGCTTTGCTCCCCTGCCGTGCTATGCTATCCTTGCCTTTTGAGGTAGCCTATAGAACATGATAATCCTGTTGAATAGACATTGCTCCAGTTCATAGCCAATTAGGTTCGGGTAGGATAGGAGGGCTTCATGGTAAGGTTATCATTCCATATCATCTTGATTTCTTAATTGTTAGGTCGTGGCCGGTGGATAGATAGGCAGATCAGCAGCGCAACATGTTTTAATCAAGATTGACAAGGGGAATCAACACGGTCCTCCATCTGCCGAGAGTGTGAGACCCCCCTCCCCTCTTTCGACTGGAACACCGGGACAATGACTGGACCGAACGCCCCCGGCACCTGCTCCTCCTCGGCCGCTAAGATGGGCAGACATCGGTCCAAGAGCACTAGCGGCTACTGCTGCAACTCAAACCCGGTTACCGAGTCCGCCTCCCCCGAGGGCACCGTAAACAACGCCGGGCGGTCGTCGGGAGAGGAGGAGGAGAAGGACGGGGGCGTGTTGTTCTATGTGAACCGGACCGGTTTCCCCATAGAGTCTGTCACCTGGGAGAGGATGTGGATTCATGTAGCCAAAGTCCATCCGGACGGACAAGAAATGGTGGACAAAATACGGAATGCTGCATATCTTCCTAAAGTAAGTATCATCCGCTGAAGAAGTCGTTACACACACACTACCATCCCTCGCTTCTTGGGAGAGACAAGCACTGTGGCTTCCCCTAACGTAATATTTTCGCAATTTTACTATTTCACCCTTGGAATGCTATCCAGCGCCTAAAGCACAACGCAGAACGACACTCAACGGGATGAAATTAGGACTTCTATTCTTTCACCTAATTGTCCTGTGTATGTAAATGTATGTAAATGTATATGCAAATGTATTTTGACTTGAAGTTGTCAGCAGAGCCTGGTTTGGGGTCAGCCACACTTTTCCCACTAACGGCTGACGTCATGATTCAGGGGTCTTGGTGTGATCCTAGATGTATGGGGTAGGGGGTCTCCTCCCTCTGCATCGCTGGGAAAGAGCACCGCTGAGCTAACTGCACTAATTGGGCGTGCAGTAATTAGTGAATTCTTATGGAGGTGCCAAGTCCCATAGCACAGAGTGGTATGGCCTTTAAATAGCATTGCATTTTTGACAGTAGCCTACTCTTTCACACACAAAGAACTCTGTCCACATCCTTAACCATGTCGCCATGGGTTTCATGGGTAAAGCCATAAGAAATTCAGGTATCGGTTTCTACTAGTCTTTTGAAGAGGAATGGCATAAGTTATCTAGCATAGGTCATAGGTCGAGCCTACATCAGGCTCCTATCCATAAAGGAAGCCTCCCACACAACAGGAAAGTCATCAGTAAACCTAGCCATTGTGTATTCCATGCTTACTTTGTCGTTATTGTCGGTTGGTTACTGGACACTGTTTAATGGACGCTGTTTACTGTAGGTTTATGCATACATGCTTTACAGCACCCTGCACTAGTTCTTCTGTTCTGTTGCTCTACGTTCTGTAACCCAGCACTGTTTTGAGTAGTTATAATGCTGTGCAGGTGTGAAAGGAGAGGAGGGTCATGCATTTACCAGATGCCCCCAGTGACCCAGATACAGAGCCCTGCTTGTCCAGTCTGTGTGAGCAGGTGCTTGGTGGGAGTTGGCTTGACTAGACTTGGACAGTGTGCAGGTATGCAGGGTAAGGCTAGGCCAGCCTGCTTGGCTAATGTGAGGCTAGACTAGGTCAGGTAGGTGTTCTACAGTACATATTTGTAGACTGATTGATTGAATTATTGATTGATTGATTGATTGGTTGATTGGTTGATTGATTGATTGATTGTTAGTGCTGCTACGCTAGGCTTGTTAAGGGCCCGTGTCCAGTGTGTGTGCGGGCTGTTGTGCTCAGGCAGGCTTGTTGTGATCAAAATCACCCAGGATAGTTAATGCATGAAGCGTTCATAGGGGATGACCTGAGCGCTAGCTAGTGTATTTTTGAGCATCTGTAAGTGTCTGTGATGTGGGGGGATTCTCGACTGTATCTGGCGTCCAGGTGAGAAACCAGGCTAGGCTAGCTGTCTTTAGTAAACAGTGAGAGAGTCTGGTCAGTCCTGCCTGGGTATAGACCACAGGTAGCCAGCCTAGCACCTGTCTTTGTCTGTAGAAGTTCTTATAGCAGTATATAAATGCACTGCACCAATCTCTTGTGCTAGATGTGTGAAATAATAATAAATAATAACTTAAATCTAATAACTGCACTGCCTGATAACAGATACAGCTGTCTATTCTCTTGCCTGTCAGACTTTGTCACCCCACATCCTGACCACTGTTTGGTCATCATCATCCGGGACAAGAATAATCTCTGGAGCCTAATAGAATCAGATTTAGAATTCATTTTATTGCCATTGTAGTTTTTCAACAAACTAGGAATTTGTTTTCGGGCTATGGTGCATAACATGGAGACGACAACGGACAGGGTGCAAGGATGAGATGGGACAGTGCAAAGACAGGACAAGTTACCAAAAAGCTCTCTCTCTCCCTATCTCTCTCCCCCCCTCTCTCCCTCTCTTTCTCAGGAAACAAAACAGGCTCCCTCTCTCTCTCTCTCTCTCTCTCTCTCTCTCTCTCTCTCTCTCTGTCTCTCTTGGGAAAACACACAGGCTTTCAGCCATAATAGCATTTCTGACATTTACCCACCTCACTCACAGCAGGCTACAGTGTGTCATAGCTAGATTCCATCAGGCCTAATGCACCCCCAGAAGTGGTGGAGACAGACAGACCGACACATTTGATGTAGCATGTTTTCCCTGGTGGTATATGGTCAAAAGAGTGTTCCCACTCTGGAGAATAAGCTGTTTGTCTTCTATGCGACTCAATAAGCAGACCTAAGGAACAATGTTTAAACAAGGTACAGTAGATGCTTGCAGGCTCGCTGTAAAAACGAGTCTGCTCAAATGTGCATCACATAAAGATCACTGGTTTGTTTGTCAGCTGTGACAGACTTCAGAGGTTCAGGTTACATGTGCCTTATCGGTTTAGGATGTCGAGATCTAAAGATAGACCCACTTGAACTCAGGAACAACTGTCTCCCTCAGGGAGACAAATGCCTTGGGTGGCTGGTTCAGTTACATTTGGCTCTATAGCTCTCCCCCCCCCCCCCCCTCTCTCTCTCTCTCTCTCTCTCTTTCTCTCTCTGTCTCTCGGGTGTGGTAAGGGAAAGTTAGATTGAACCCAGAGAGCACTGAAGCCCTGGGGGGTTGGGTGGCAGGTGAAGGTTTTTTACCCCCACACGGCCTCTCTAAAGCCGGGTAGCTGACGTCGGCGAGACAGGGGGACAGCTGGATAGACAGAGAGGGATAAAGGCCGAGAACAAAGGGGGAGAAAGTCTTTCCTCTGGGCGTCTCTCTGTTCTGGCGGGTTCACCTGCGGAGGCCATGTTGCCTTCGGGGTCCCGCCGTGCCAGCTTTCCTGTCGGGGGGGGATGTATCATCTCAGTTTAGGTATCATCTCTGCTCATCTTAGGTATCACATATACAGAGGTAGCTCTCGCCTGTTCTACTCGCTGCTCCGCTCGTAACTCTGTCGGCCTCAGAGGCGCCGACGCTGACGCCAGTCCTCTACATTTCCCTAGCACTTCTAAAAAAGGCCATCTTTCCCTGCCTTTTAATGAGGAGAGAGTTTGGTGAGTCACAGTCACAGATACTGCCACGCTCTCTCTCTCTCTCTCTCTCTCTCTCTCTCTCTCTCGCTTTCTCTCTCGCTCTCTCACACACACGCACACACATACACAAAGTGAAAAGTGAAATGAGAAATGAGAACTGGTGGTTAAAGGGCTCTGAACTGATGGAGATTAAAAGTGGTGCACTGCTGCATCTCAGTTCTGAGAGAGAGAGAGAGAGAGAGAGAGGGAGAGAGAGAAAAAGAGAGACATACTGTACGTGTATGTTTTAGTGTTTTCACTAAATAGCCCACTTAGTTACTTGTCTGCATATACACAACTCTGTCCAAACACATTTTCTAGTACTGTAGGCCTATATCTTTAATTGTTCATACATTTTTGTTTTTATTTCACTTTGTTTCCCATGCCAGTAAGGCTCTTTAGAATTGAAATGGAATTGAATTGAGAGAGATAGAGGGGGGGGGAGAAGAGATAAGGAGAGAAGAAAGGAATCACTCGTTCTCAGTTCCTGACCCAGCAAAAAGCAGCTTGAGTACAGGGGCTGAAGAGTTGCCTCTCTCTCCTTTTCTCTCTCTCTCTCTCTCCCTCTCTCTCTGCCTTTCTCCTTCTCTCTCTGCCTTTCTCTCTCTCTCTCTCTCTCTCTCTCTCTCTCTCTGCCTTTCTCTCTCTCTCTCTCTCTCTCTCTCTCTCTCTCTCTCTCTCTCTCTCTCTCCCCAGCTTTAGACTAGATTATGATGGGAATTATAGAGACCTATAGTGCTGCTGACTGCTGAGTGCTAGAGTGCTCATCGCTACTGTATTTCTCTGCATTTCATTCACTAAGCTTTGATGTGGTGCTTTTAAAATGAAGCCATGTGACCAGAGAGATTAAGCCTATCTGTTGGAGGAGGTTTGTGCAGGCATGTGTGTGTTTGTGTGCGTGTGTGTGTGTGTGTGTGTGTGTGTGTGGTTGATGAAGGAGAAACATAATCCAGAGGTTTCCGAAGTTTTCTCTCATCACACCTTGATTGGTTGGCGTTTATCCTCTATCACATATTCAGAGAAATACGTTCTTTCTCCCTCTCTCTCTCTCCCTCTCTCTCTCTCTCTCTCTCTCTCTATCTCTCCCTTTAACTCTCTTATTCTCATTCATCAGCCTATCACTCTCCTCTTCATCCTCTCTAAGGGACGGGGGACAGGATTATTATTTATGCGCATATAGAGCAGGGGAGTGAGATCTGATCACATCTCAAGTGATCACTCCAGAGATGCGTGTGGAGGTGCATTCTAATACCAGGTGTGAAGTTGAACGGATGTACTTAGATCCGTCCCCTTGTGACGAGACCAGCGGAGACGATGTTAGTACCAGGCGTGTTTCTCCATGCTTTAGGTCCAGTGACGGGTCAGGATCACAGAATCCCACTTTTGGACCGAATCAGTACGTTTTTGTTTTCCTGTTTGCCTTTTGTGTGTCAGCAATTGTAAGAGATATAGCCAAATGAAAAAGACCTTGGGTCATTATACAGTTCCGTGTGTGTGTGTGTGTGTGTGTGTGTGTGTGTGTGCATTCAGGCTTGTGAGACTCAGCCTCAGGGTTAAACTGTTGATGTTCACCACACTCCCCTAAATAAGCTGCATTATGTCAGTAAGTACACCCTCCCGGGAAATAATATGGCTGTTATCACTCCACTGCCCTTCCCTCCTTCCTGTGTACACTAGAAACATACACACACACACACACCCGCACACACACATTTGTTTTTAGTCCTGGGTACTGAGTCAAGAGGAAACGGAACATTTCAAGCGAGTGTGTCAGAGGCGGCCTCAGTCTTACTCACTCGCTGATCCTGTCGGTCGACCTTGAATGTTGCCACATGTTGATGCTTTTCAGTGCTCTTACACCCCCCCTCTCCACCCCCCCCCCCTCTCCCCACACACACTTTCTCTCCCCCCCCCCCCCCCCCCCCCCTACAGCATCCTGTACCATCCGTGCCCAACTTCAAGCCCTCCATGTCTGTCCCTGATTGGCTGCTGGCCGTCCAGAACTACATGAAGACTCTGCAGTATCCTTCCCATGTGCAATATAACCGGCGCAGACCAAGGAGAGGAGACGACGCAAGACTTTTGAGACCCGCCCCTACTGCGGTGTACAGTACGCAAGGAGAGAAGGAGATGAAAGGAGACGCAGACCGCGCAGCTCTAGGGAGGCGCCAGCACACACTCTGTCCTTCCACAGCTGATTACGTATTCATGCTCTCTCGTTAGCCTCTACCCTCGGCAGATCTGCCACACATTTCGCCAGGTGTGATCCGCTGGGCTGCCGGGGGTGGCTAGCAGATAGTGCGCCCCAGCTAGCGCCGGAGCTAACACGATGTGAACGCTCTCCGGCGGGTTTGATTTATGCGTTTTGATCGGCGCCCAGGGAAAGTGCTGTAGCCAGCCGACTGTGATGTAACAGGTGTATCCTGTGGCAAATCAGAGATGTTACTTGTCACGCTGTCAGAGGTGGTGTAGAGGTGACATGGAGCCAGTGGAAGCAGCCATAGGCTTGACACAGCCAGTCAGTTGCCTGCTTGACATGGGAATCTGTTAAATTGATGTTTAAAAATGAGCTAACATGGTATTTCAGGCACAGATTTGTTTGAACAGAGTTGCTGTCACATGAAAAATGAATAACACTGATACTTTCATTTCACTTTTCCCCCTGTGAAGCCAATGTAACAAACTCTTGCTCCTTAACTTCTGTCAGATACAATCACACAGGAACGCAGTTCTTTGAGATCAAGAAGACCAGACCCCTTTCTGGGTGAGTGAGTGTAGAGACATTCCTGAGGCATGACGCCAGGTCTGCGTGTGTGTGTGCGTGCGTGCGTGTGTATGTGTGCGTGCATGTGCGTGTGTCTCTGTGTGTGTGTGGGGGGAGGGAGGCATGTGCATGTACGTGTGCATGTATGTGTGTCTGTCTATCTGTCTTCTTTATGCCGCACTGTTAGAGAATAAAAATGATGTCCCATTTCTCTCTTAGCTTGTATAATTTGTCTGTAGACAGACACAGGCCGGCTCAGAATAGCTCTCTTCACCTTGAGTGTACAGGACAGACATGTCTACTATTATTAATATCTCAAGGCTGCCAGGACAATTTATCCAGTAACTGAAACATAGATAAAGTGGTAATATTTTCATCATTCTGTTTAACATAATCTCAGTAAATAAAACCGGGGAATAAAGTATTATATGCTAATCTTGTTTGGTAAGATTCTGTCTCCAGTGTTTGTGTCTGGGCTTCTCTCTAGTCTGTTATCTGTCTCTAACTGTATTCAAACAAAGATATCATTCTTTACAAGATCCTCGTGTCCTCATCCCTGTTGTCTAGGTTGATGGAGACAGCCAGAGAGATGATCAGGGAATCTCTTCCAATCAAATGCCTTGAAGCTGTCATCCTGGGAATGTATCCTTACAACGGCTGTGTATGGAACACACACACACACACACACACACACACACACACAGACAGTCGGGTGAAGTTGTGTTTTAAAGGCCAGGCAGGATTTGGTCGTCAAACCAATGAGACATGTCAGCCTAATGTCCTCCCCTCAGGGCTCGCACATGGCCCTGTTGCTAGGAAACTGGAGCGGGAGGAGATCAAAGCGCAACCTCTCCTCACCTATCAGATCGTTAGACAGAACTTTTAAACTAATCCCTACTTCGTACAAATTCAGGACCAGGCGGCTGGCCAATTAGAGACGGTTATACTGACGTTACCTGACCTCTGGCTCTGAGCAGCGCACCAGAAATGTAACAAACACAGATCTGGTTTCAGTATGTGCCTCGAAATGGTGGAAATACCCGAGGTGTGTTTAATTTACCCCACAGCTATTCTGACATGATTTCACCTCTGGCCTGTCTTAGTCAGGGACACACAGACTTTGACACAGAGTCAAATTCCTACTGCAGATAGTTGAAATCGTACACTTGAGGTGCACTTGATTTAGCTAACCGTGCATGCCGGGTTTGAATTGAATCCTGGTCTGTTTCATACCCTGTTATGGTTGGAACAAACCCATCAACCCCCATAGACCACCATGACGAACCGAGCCCCTGCAGGTTATGGTGAAGGAGGGGTTGAGTAGATGGAGTATTTTGCCGTTGGCTGTGGTTATAGAAAGGGCTGAGCTGGCTGAGAAGGGTGGCTTCTCATGTTCATCTGAATCTAAAGCTCTTGTTCCCTGTTGTCAATAGTGAACGGCACACTTCCCGTATCTGCAGGGTCTGGCTTTCAACCGGAGCCACAACAGAGACACATGTTGTGACTCTCCTCCACCACCATCACCCCACACTACCCCAACCAGCCTCCCCCCCTCTCCAGGGTAGATTATTTAACCAGCCTCCCCCCTCTCCAGGGTAGATTATTTAACCAGCCTCCCCCTCTCCAGGGTAGATTATTTAACCAGCCTCCCCCCCTCTCCAGGGTAGATTATTTAACCAGCCTCCCCTCTCTCCAGGGTAGATTATTTAACCATCACATGATACATGTAGGTTCAGAGAAGACAGTAAGCTGCTTGTCACAGAGAAAATAAAACATGCCGCAGGTCCCAGATTCAACTGAAATGAAATCCTGTCTCTCAGATCCACTGTAGCAGGACAGAATGGAATGAGGAATTCTCGGGGCGCCCCGGTAGCTCACCAGGTAAGGCGCGCACCATATGAAGGCTAGTCCTTCGCGCGGCGGACCCGGGTTCGATTCCCGGCTCGGGTCCTGTGCCGCATGTCCTCCCCTCTCTCTCTCCCACATTTCCTGTCTCTCTACACTGTCCTATAACATTAAAGCTGAAAAGCCCTGAAAAAAAAAAAAGAATGGAATGAGGAATTCTCTATCAATATAAGATTTCCCAAACGTCATGAGAAGTACTAGGTACTATCCATCATCTAGCAGTATCATCCTCATCTACTTATCCCATCCGATCATGGATGACTATGTCTGTGTCCATGATGTAGGCAGTGCAATTAAATCACGTTCAAGTATACAGTTGTGCATAGTGTTAGATTGTTCAAGTGTAATGTAATTGTTCAAATGTACAGTAGTGCAGTCTGTTGTATAGATACTGTACATGAGGTCATTTGAATACTTTTATAGATTGGAGAATGAGGCTTTGTAGCCAGATGAAAACTAAAGGAAGTGTTTCCCAGCATGCTCAGAGGTTTAGATGAAGTTGGGAAGTGAAAGTTCCTCTTTAGAGCTGAACGTCACTTGGGGTTAAGCTGAACTTGCAGCAGCAGTTCTGCCTTTGCTGGACTATGGTGATTATTGTATATGAATGCTTCTACTCAATGTTTGAGCTCACTAGACAGTGTATCATTGTGCATTGAGATTTGTTACTGGTTGTAAATATCTGACCCATCATTGCACTTTGTATACAAAATCTGATTGGCCCCCTTTGTAGGCGTACTTATTGGCTGAGTTTTATATATAAAACTCTCTTTGGGTTGGTCCCAACGTATTTATGTATATATCTTTCTAGAAGCCAAAATCATTAGAACTTGCGCTTGAAAGATGTTCTGCAGTTGTCTGTTCCTCGTGTTCGCAGAGCTGTGAAAAAAAGATTTCCAATACGCTGCCCCCTCTGCTTGGAACACCCTCCAGAAAGACTTAAACCTGTCAGAACTGATCTCATATGATGCCTTTAGTGAAATCTTGAAGGACTTGGAATGTGAAAGTAGTAGAGAATGTCTCTGTACCTAATGTTGCCATCTATGCATTCCTGATATTGCCTTGTTATATGTTTATTGTTGTTTATGTTTGAAACCTTAATGTATTTGTTTTTATATGCTGCCATCTTGGCCAGGTCTCTCTTGGAAAAGAGATTTTAAATCTCAATTAATTTTTCACCTGATTAAATAAAGGTATAATAAAAAAATAAAAAACCTGTTGCCATGGCGCTCGCTAGCGTGGAGCTGTATGAGACAAATTCCTGCTGGCGCTGGCTAGTGCTGCTTCACACGCTATGCACTCTGGGTAGTCCCCCAGTCCCTTAATGGGCCATTCATTAGCAAGAAGCAGCGGGGGAAGAGTGTGTGTGTGCGTGCGTGCGTGTGTGTGTGTGTGTGTGGGCGTGTTGGCGGGCACGTGTGTGTGAGCATTTTGTTGTGTCTTCACAAGTGTGAGCATATGCATTCTTGTGAATGTGTATATCTTTCAGAGGGGCAGAGGGAAACTGTGTGTTTGTGTGTGTGAATGGGATCGGGGATATTAATGTACAGACAGCTTTAGCTGCAGCAGGGGAGGACAGAAGAGCCTGTTATTCTCTTGTTCACCAACTGCCGCCTCTGAATAATCACACTAGCACGCTCTGCTACGCAGCTGTTCTCCTGCAGCCCCAGCGAAAGCTCCAGCTCCAGCCCATAGCTACAGTCCTACTATAACTACAGTCCTACTATAGCTGCAGTCCTACTATAACTACAGCCCATAGCTACAGCCCTTCTATAGCTACAGTCCCTACTATAGCTACAGTCCCTACTATAGCTACAGTCCTACTATAGCTACAGTCCTACTATAGCTACAGTCCCTACTATAGCTACAGTCCTACTATAGCTACAGCCCTACTATAACTACAGTCCTACTATAACTACAGTCCTACTATAGCTGCAGTCCTACTATAACTACAGCCCTACTATAGCTACAGTCCTACTATAACTACAGCCCTACTATAGCTACAGTCCTACTATAGCTACAGTCCTACTATAACTACAGCCCTACTATAGCTACAGTCCTACTATAGCTACAGTCCTACTATAACTACAGCCCTACTTTAGCTACAGCCCCTAACTACAGCCCTACTATAACTACAGCCCTACTATAACTACAGCCCTACTATAGCTACAGTCCTACTATAGCTACAGTCCTACTATAGCTACAGCCCTACTATAGCTACAGTCCTACTATAGCTACAGCCCTACTATAGCTACAGATCTACTATAGCTACAGTCCTACTATAGCTACAGTCCTACTATAGCTACAGTCCCTACCATAGTTACAGCCCTACTATAGCTACAGCCCCTAACTACAGCCCTACTATAGCTACAGTCCATAGCTACAGCCCCAGCCCTAACTACAGCCCTACTATAGCTACAGCCCCAGCCCTAGCTACAGGCCTAGTTAGAGCCCTGAGCTACAGTCCTAGCCTGAGATGATTAGTTTGACACTCCTAGCCCGTGAACGACAGGCTGTCAGCACAGAGCAGGCATGTTGTCATGATTCCTCCAGTCTACCAGTGTTATGACCACCCAGAGACAGTGTTCCTGTCCGTAAGTGGTGGCATCCAGAGAGACGGCGTCCCGTGGCGTGTGCTGGAAGCGTTGGCGTGACTCATCACCGCGTGCATGTCAGCAGCCGTAGCCCCGCTTGTTCCCCTGGCGACGGGGTGGATGATGACAGCCCCCACTGCACCGAAAACCACAAATGAGTAGTTGGTGTCTTCATACTTGGGGATAATTGATGCTGCCGATGGGAGTCGGCTCCTGGAATACACACCCGATAACCTGGAACCTACCTCCTCTCTTCCACCGTCCTGTCCTGTCCTGTCCTCTCGCTCCTGTCCTCTCCTGTCCTATCCTATACTGTCCTATCCTGTCCTCTCGCTCCTGCCCTCTCCTGTCCTATCCTATACTGTCCTGTCCTGTCCTCTCCTCTCCCGCTGTCCTGCTGGTGTAACCAGAGACTGATCTCTATGAGGACATATGATGACATATGAGATGGTCATTCATTATGGATGTGGTAGTGTCAGCTGGGGCATTGCCTGCCCGTTGCCTGCAGGGCTGTTTATCACAGGGAACGGTGCGCCATAATGTGTGAGCCGGTCATCATGATGACGGACAGGCGTCGCAGCCAGTGAAAATGCAGTAAACGGAAGCGTTCACGGCCAGTGAGCACGTTGTGTAGAGGGAGGGGCATATAATAGAGTGCTGGGGAGGAGGGGTGTTGAGATGACTGACAGGTGTTTTGTTCATTTGAGTGAGGTCCACAGAGACAGAGAGAGAGAGAGAGAAAGAGAGAAGCAGATGGTTGGTGTGCTAAGGAGGAGTCCAGGCCAGAACCGACGGTAGCAGCTTGTGTTGTCCGCACCTCTGCGTCAGACGGCGGGACATAAGCCCGCTCACTCTGAGACGCGGCTAAAGGGGCAGGTCAAAATAACAGCCCTGGCTCATATTCTGCTCACTGAGGAACTTCTGGCAGCCTGTCGTCAGCTTGGGAAGAGGGAATGAATGGATGACAGATAGATGACGGATGAAAGCCATCTTGAGGAGGATAATGCTGAGGATTGAAGCTCTTTAAAGGGGTCAAGTGACCATGTTCACTGACCCTGAAGTCAAAGACGGTTGATTGTGGCCACTGAGACCCTCCCCACACAGACACACACACACATACAGTGGCCCTGTGTCACACACACACACACACACACACAGTGGCCCTGTGTCCACTCTTACCCTCCTGCATGCTGATGTAAGGCTTGCAGTCAGTTCCTGTGAGATAGATCGGTGTGCGGTTTTACAGCTGTTAAAGAGTTCTTTCAGTTTAAGACGGATAGTAGTTGTGTTCTGTAGAAGAGCTATGTCTCCTGTCGGCTGTTCTGTCCGTCTGCAGGCGTCTCTTAGCTTGTTAACGATCGCTCTCTCTCCCTCAGCTCTCACATCCCACCATCGACCTATAGGGCATTAGCTGATTGATTTAGAGATAATGCTGTGTCTGTCTGTGTGGGTGTGGGTGTGTGTGTGTGTGTGCGCGCGCGTGTGTGTGTGTGTTTGGCAATCTGCCAGTTCATTAAACCAACAACTGTATAACCGAATGAGTTGATATAGGAAGCATAATGTGTTTCTGAGAGGAGTGGAGTGCACTCTCGCTCCTCGTGAACGGAAATAATGACAGCCGAGTATCTGACAGGACACGGACGAAAGCGCGGGCGCGTGCGTGCACACCAGTTTCTGAAAGCGCATTGGGTTGCCTTTGCGTATGAAATGCACCATATCAATAAAGTTTGATTTGATTTGATCTTCCCCGCCGCCACCCGTTTGTCTCCTTAACTTACCCCGCCCCCCTCGCAGCTACTTGACCAACGGGCTCACCTCGCTGGAGCGTTTCCCCATCAGCTTTAAGACCCAGTTTTCCGGCCACCACTTTCATCACGTGGTGCTGGGCGTCTACTGCAACGGCCGCTACGGCGCCCTGGGAATGAGCCGCCGCCAGGACCTGATGGACAAGGCCCTGACCTTCCGCACGCTGGGGGAGCTGGTCGCCGACTTCGAGGACTCGTACCGACGCTACCAGCACACGCTGAAGAAGGTGGGCTGGGATACGGGACCCTGGTGAGGGGGTTAGGTTGGGTTCTTGGGGGTGGGGTGGTGGGACAGGCACGGATCTTGGCGGGGGCAGGGTGGGGGGGGAGGGTTGAGATTCGAGGAGGGGTAAGCTGAGATCCGGGTGAGGGGGGGGGTAAGTCTGCATCCTGGGGGGATCCCATCAGTGCTGTTTAGTACCTGGTAACAGTGTCCACTGACTGCACTCTGAATGGGTTTGGATCGGAACAGTGCCGTGAACGAAGGATGACTCATCCTGAATGAAAGGTATGTTAGTCTAGGTCTTATGACGTATGTTCTATGTTATCGCAACGTCCGCGTGTGACGCGTCGTTCCCAGGTGAAGATCGGCCTGTACGTGCCACACGACCCTCACGTGTTCCAGCCAATCGAGTGGAAGTACCTGGTGCTGAACGCCGCTCGCCTGGGCCGCGAGGAGATGAGGAAGGAACTGGAGAAACATGGACGAGACATGAGGATGAAGGTCAGACACACACACACACGCACACACACACACACACACAGGTCTTCCGTGGTGTAGGATCACTCCCTGGCGCCTGGCGTTCCAGGGTCGGTCCAAAGGGAATGTCTCCGTCGTTAATCCATCCCTTCCTGTCCGTCTGGGATAACGTCATGGAATTCCCCTTCCTGGCTTCCTGCCTCTGTGTGTGTGTGTGTGTGTGTGTGTGTGTGTGTGTGTGTTTGAGGGGGAGAGAAGGAAGCAGAGTAGAGAGGGAGGGGGAGGAGAAACAGAAACAAACAAAGAAAGACAGAGAGAGAGAGAAGCCAGCCTGGAGGAAGAAAGGAAGAAAGAGATGCAGGGAGAGGGAGAGCTAGAGAGAGAGAGGGTGGTGTAGTAGAGGGCGATGGAGAGGGAGGAAGAGGTGGAGGACAGGAAGCAGCAGGGGAGGTGTAGCTGGATGGAGACGAGTTCCTAGTTTGATATATGTAGGTCATGTGTTTGCAGCTGTCACACTGGAGAAGCCACCCTGACCCCTAGCTGCCTGTGTGTGTGTGTGTGTGTGTGTGTGTGTGTGTGTGTGTGTGTGTGTGTGTCACCCTCAAACTGCTGATGCTGTATACGTCTTATTAATAGATCCTAGTACATTTGTGGAGTTTGAAGAACTCACATGCTGCCTTACAAAACACTGCTCTTTCCGACTACGACTCATCTAGCGCATGACTAGTATGAGTTTGTGTGTGTGTGTCTGTGTTTGTGTGTGTGTGTGTGTTATCTAGGTCAGGAGGCTCCTCCTCGGTCTCTGGTCTCTGAGTTCAGCTCCTCGCTCTAATTTCATCAGATAATCAGCTGGCGGATGTTACTAATATCTATATATATATAATACCCTAGGAAAAATTTGTATCCGCACACTGTTATATGCTCCCATGGTGATTTAATAAGGTAGGGTACAACGTTTCGACCTACAACGTCTTCGTCATGCACCTAAAACAGTGTGGGGATATTCTTTTTTCCTAACTGACCACTGATATACATCTACACTCTTCCAAAAGGGCGTATGCTTCTCTGTCTGAGAACTGTCTGAAAAAAAACACTTCCCAGCTCCCATGAGAACCTTTTGTCACATTACATTGCCTTACATTACTGTCCGTTAGCGCTTTCACCCAAAGCGACTTACAATAAGCGCATTCAATATTTTATTGGTGACATGGAATCGTTGTTTGATTAAACATTTCAGTGTTGCTAAAGGGGTTCCTTCCTCGGGGGTTTGATCGAATACCTTTTTTTTCTCCTCTTCTCAGATCCTGAAGTCGTCCAGCGCCCAGTCGCCTATCAAGGAGCGGAGCAGGGGGAAGTCCCTGTCGCCGCGGCGACGCCAGGGCAGCAGCCCGCAGCGACGGCACGGCCACCGCCGAGACAAGTCGTGAGTGTCCCGAGAATCTAGAACGCGCCTGTGTCACGCCCTCTGACAGCGGGGGGTTGGGGTGGGGCGAGAGAGGGGTCATAGACTGGCCCTCTGGCTGTGTATACCCCCCCCCCCCCCCCCAACCCAGATACTGGCTCCACATCGGATGCTTGGGGTTTATCATACCGTAGCACAGTTGGAGCAGTCATCTCTATGACTGGGACCCTCCTGCTGCTGGGATCACAAGAGCACCGCAGTGATTTAGATGCCGGGAGGGGCTGGAAGGCATGCCTTCACTGTGTGTGTGTGTGTGTGTGTGTGTGTGTGTGTGTGTGTGCGTTGTAATTTTAGAGGAGTTTGAAAGCTTATAGCCTTTCGCATCTGCTTTGTGTGTGTGCGTGTGTGTACGCGCACATGTGGGTGTGGCGGAATGTAACCAGGCTATTAATTACTACTTGATGTGACTCTGCAGGGCCCTGTGGCCCCACGGTGAGGCACACTAATGTAGAATATTTCGATCTGTGTGTCTCCCAGGGCCGGGGAGGGGGAGGACAGGAGTGACAGTTGAACAGCACCAGGCTGCAGGGCTCATATGTCCTCTGCTCCTCCTCCCACCTCTGTAATGGGAGTTATTAAGGTTCCAGGCTTTAGTCACCCACCTCCTACTCTCTCTTCCCACCTCTCCCCCTCCTTCCTGTCCTCCCTGGCACCCTCTCTTCTTCCTACTCTCCTTCTCCAAAATATTGATCTCAACCCCCTGTTGCATAAACATTTTGTCCGCTAGCAGTTCTGGAAATGTCACCTGCTTTCTGAACGTGTCCCATTGTGTGTCCCGTATTTTTGTGTACGTATATTTGTGCGTGTGCGTGTGTGTGAGACAAAGAGAGGTTCGTAGTGTAGATGTTTGTCTAAAGTCTGTTGGGCTTCGCCCCTCCAAACACCATTGATCGGGCTGACGGATAGTTCTTCCCTACAGCGGTTCGCGAAGCTATTTAATCGAATGGCTGTACTACAGGATGATAGATAGATATCTGCAGGAGCCTAATTCATCCACAGGCTTGTTTGAGAACATCATTGGGATGTGCAGGACTAACACCCACTCTTCATTAGCATCTATAGATCCAGCTAGCTGAGCTGGGGATATAAACAGCAGAGGTTTTCCTGTACTCATTTAAAAGGGGCTATTACCGAGATTGAGGAGTGCAGAGAGCGCTAAGCAGGCTACAATTAGCAGGCAGGGATAAGCTAGTCAGGCAGTTAGCAGGGACACGACTAAGCTAGTCAGGCAGTTAGCACGGACAGGACTAAGCTAGTCAGGCAGTTAGCACGGACAGGACTAAGCTAGTCAGGCAGTTAGCACGGACAGGACTAAGCTAGTCAGGCTACAGTTAGCAGGGACAGGACTAAGCTAGTCAGGCTACAATTAGCAGGGACAGGCATAAGATAAGCAAATTACAATTAGGAATAGAGCTGACCTAGTCAGGCTACAGCTAGTAGGGACAAGGCTAAACTAGTCAGGCTACAAGTCATAGGGATAAGCTAAGCAGGCTACAGCTAGCAGGGACAGGGCTAAGCCAATGGGGAGATGGGAAGAAGAGATGGGAAAAGACTGAGATAAAAGTAGAGAGAGATTAGAGAGGAGGATGGTATTGCAAGAGGGCCACTGCAGAATCAACACCAAACCCTATCAACATCATCAGACCAAAAGTGGATACTTTTTTGAGCATGCGAATCCCAGGGTCTGTTCTCTGCTCCACCCCGTCTTGCGTCAGACGTTCAGAACCCCCCAGGACTGTCTGTGCGGTACTACAGGCCCATCTGTGTCCGGGTGCGTGCTGCTCAAGTTCATGGAGTAGCGATAAAACATTCTGCCATGTTCGTCTGCGTGTTCCGTTTCTCAAAGAACAACGTTTGGAAGGCCAGGGGATAAAAAAAGTCCCGAAAAAATATTTATGGTGAGACGAGGAATGTCTGAGAAAGTTCACGAAAACTGTTTAAAAATCTCCTCCTGGCCTCTCTCTCTCTCTCTGTCTCCTCCCTGTCTGTAGTGTCTGGCAGGGTGGAGGAGGATGATTGCAGTGACTTTTTGTCCCTGAGCCATTTTAAGCTGAGCTGAAGAACTGTGTGTGTGTGTGCGTGTGTGTGTGTGTGTGTGTGTGTGTGCGTGTGTGCGTGTGTGTGTCAGAGCAGATTATCCTCAGAGAAAGGGAGCATCTCTGGGACATTTATACACCCTGTTTGCAGCAAGCTGTCCCTCCTCCCCTCAAGGTCAACATCAAGGTCAACATAACTGTATTATCATCTGTGTGTGTGTGTGTGTGTGTGTGTGTGTGTGTGTGTGTGTGTGTGTGTGTGTGTGTGTGTGCGTGCGTGCACACACGCGCATGCATATCTGTTGTTGGAGTGAGTTGGTTGTCTTGTGTGTGTAATGTGAAGTATGGGTCTTGCTGTGTGTGTGTGTGTGTGTTGTGAAAGGATTTTGTATCCTTGTTTTAGTTAGATTGTCAAAGAACACGCTGAGTGGTCGATCAAGCTGGTTTTAAACAAAGTACAATAGTTTATTCTATGTTACGATTCTGCAGAAGCGGACCCTCGCACCGGAAGTGATTCCAGGCAAGAGTGAGAGTGAGGAGTAGGGGTCGGGGGTTTATACAGGAGAAGAGGAAGTCACAGTTTCAGGGGGAAGGCAGGGAAGTGATGTCACACAGGGAGGGATTTGTAGTTCTAACAGACTGATCTATGAGAACGAACTACAAAGTTAAGATTACAGTCTAAATGGGAAAACGGAACACTTTGTTGAGACTTGAAATTCATTCACAATTCCCCACTTTGTGGATTAAATATCCACAACTATAATAGAAATGAAAGAATCAACAATGTGAAATCAAATTATAAAATAGGCCTATCATAAAAATAATCCAACATCTTTGGAAAAAAAAACCTATTCTACACACATGGAAAGGAAGTAATCTATTTCTCCACCAGGTGGAGCATAATAAAGATTTAACAAACTCAAGTTATTTAACACACCAAGATCATTTTCTTCTCATATGCAATTACTTACCAAAACTCCTCACCTTAATTTGGCATAAGCAAGGTAAAAAGATACCATGATTATTAATCTAAGACATCATATCTTCATGACTGAGTGGGAAAAACCCTATTTGTTTTAGAAGAAAACCCTTAAATTCAAATTAGAACCAACAGATTATGTATCAAAATATTCCAAATAGTCAATGTCAATGGCACAGACATCATTAAGATCTTGAATTGAATTAATAGTAAATTTAACTTTTTCTATCATTATTTAGGCAGCATAGGCATATCTGGAACAGCATTTAAACATACACTTAAGAATATTAAAAAAAATAATAACGATGAAGAACATGCATACAATTGAAAACACACATATTTGAGAATATCCAGGACTTGCAAAAGCATTCCATTTAGGAACATTATCTAAGATCTGAATACCTTTATCGTTTGCTTCATGGAACTCAATGTAGTATTGGGATCTGAACTAACCGAACAGCAGATATAGCCAGTATTATCTCTAAGGGAAGTCTATTTTGTAGCACAATCTTTTTCATGTAATTTACTTCTGTAGCTAAGGCTGAAATTACTTGGTATTGTGCGATCATGTGTCATGCGTTCATGAGAGAAATAATATACTGAAACTAAATAGAAAATTCGAGACAGCTCTATGGTGTCTAGTTTGATTGCTGATGAATTCCCTGCATTTGAGTGTGATCAATCTTCTTACTCCTGGACATTACATGAGCAAGATAACATTCATATGACACTGTTGCAATTTAAAGTTAAATACGCTATTTCCCTATAGCTCAAAAATACACCATTTGGAATGGCTCTCTGAACCTTAATTTCACATCTCATAAATCTGCTTAGACACTAATTTGTCCTAATCTATGTGTTGTATCTGAAAGTATTAATACATGCTGTGATATATTGAAGAGGTCACTTCAAATTGTTTAACTCGCTTTTCAAGTTCAGCCCTGTGGATGCAATTCTGTTAGGCTTCATTTTAATACTTGGTTGATGTAGTTAGGTGCATAGCAGTTAAACACAGTCCCCTGAGAATAGTCTGGAACAGCTTCTACAAAGATCAACTTTATAATTATGAATTTTCAATACTTCTATACCCACTCTAAACTAAACTCCAGTCACAGTTTCAACAGTATAACCTGGAAATCTCTGTTGCTTTCAAATCTTATATATGCAGAATGTAGTATTTTCCAATCATCTTCGTCTCAACAGTCAAGTGGAGTGCAACATTCAAATAGGACAAACGCTTGTCCACGTTGCCATAATGATCCTGGGAAGGAGGTGACAGGCAAGGTCCCTTCTTTCAATAGCTCCTCCTCAGAGGAAGCCACAGTGTGGTGGCCCATGATTTTTTCTGAAGTGGTGGTCAGAGTTGTCCTCCTGACAGCAATGAGGAAAAGTAGTGCGTTATTCTTTGTCTGATTTCTCATCTGAGGAGACCAGAGAGTGAGCTTTCGCCCTGGTGGTGACACAGGATATTGCATCTTGGTTGTTGGAATTCTCAGGCCGGGTGGCCTCGTCCTGGTTTGGAACCAGCCTGCAGTGGCTGGCGTGTACCCGCAAAGTCCTCTCTGCTACGTCTGAGTTAGCAGCAGGAACTGGTACGGGCCCAGCCAACGGGCACTCTGGTTTCAGGTCTCTGCTCACAACCCATTGGCCTGGTTGGAAATGATGCAGGTCGGCTCTCTCAGGTCGGCAGACCTGTGAATCCACAGATGAGAGACACACCATAGACAAAACAGGACCTCACCGCAGCTTTTAGCAGCGGAGTTAGCAGCCATACTGGACACAGGATACTGGACACAGGATCAGAGGTTTCAATAGGAGCTTGGCCTTTGCCACCATTTCTTCTTCAGCTCTGCATCTCGTTCTTTCAACTACTTTCTAATTTCCTTCAACTACAACCTCCTCACTACCTTCAATTCAACTTCCTCACTGCCTTCAATTCAACTTCCTCACTACCTTCTTCACTACTACTAGTCTGTTTCATTAGCAACAACCAGTTAACTTGATAACATCCTTTACTCCCCCTCTTTTTTGAAACATGATCTGGTCAGTGTGCTAATTTGAAAACATAATGAAAGCATGGAATATGCAGTATAGGTTATGCTAACTATGAAATGAGCATTCATTCAAAATCAGAGTGAGAGGAGAATATCTGAGAGGTTTGAGCGTGGCTTAATTGATCTCGTTCAATATGTTGAGTCATGTCTCTCTGCCTTCTGGAGGAGGAAGCAGAGTTAAGAACAGTGCATCTTTGAAATGCACGGTCAACAGTTCATTCTTATTAAAGCAGCAGCCACGCTGTGTGTAGGTGCGATGTAAATTATGAATAGTCACAACATGCAGGACATGGATAAAATCGCTTACGCAATGCTACTAGGTCTAAAACAGCGTCAGTGGTAGCAGCCACTGGTTTCAAGTAGGACCCAAGTCCTTTTAACAGAGTCAAGTCTTTTTAGTCAGAAATACTTAAACAGAGTGCATTAGTCATCTTTAAAACCAGTCGGGCTCGTCAGTCCATGTAATCTTGTCAAGTGGAGCTAGCTTTTGTCTAATGAGGGTTGTCTGCTAAATCAGGGATAGACTCTGCAGTAGTCTATTACCAAGCAGCCTTTGTTTATTTATCATTAGTAAGTGACCAAGGTAATTAACCTGCTCACGCACCAATTAGATTTAGTTCTTAGAAATTCTATGGCCATTTCCTAAAATAAAACAATACATCCGTCTCATCAAACCATGAGCCCTTGTTTCTAACAAGAAATTGTTATTCAAAATAATCATTTAAAAAGGGGAGCGCCAACACATTATGTAAAACAGCGCCCTCTAATGGTGAAAACAAAAATTCCCTTAAATCAGGGTGAACAAATGGAAAAAAAATGCATTACTCAAACCAAAACAATAAATGAATAGCTTCATATGGGGTTCTCAAATCATGAACAAATATAATTTATCTAAACCGCTCTCAAAAGAACACTATGGGTGTTATAAGTTGAGCTCAAGTTCAATAACCACATTTCTGCATTTGAAGACAGAGGGTTATGAGCACGCTTAGGACGTGATGGTTCCTTGGGTCTGACAACCACTTGGTTACTATTCTTAAATTTAGCCTAGATCATATCCATCTCTTACCCACAGTCAGTTGGGCAACGTGGGGGTGAGGCGGTTGACCAGCGTCCCCACGAACCAAGGTGTCAGCCCATATAAATGGGAATTTGGTTACTCCGGTTGTATCCAAGTCTTGGAGTAGCCTCCATCACTCGTCCCGTGCCTGTCTCTCCTCTGTAAACAAACTTCAGAAATAATACGTGACACATTTGTTTTACCATGCAGCTATCTCTGTGGGCCGTCAGACGCACAGACAAAGCTGCATGGGCAGTTTACATACAATAAAAGACAGACAAAATAAAAGACATTTCAATTTCTCACCACTCTTGTGGGTAACACCAATTCTTAGAAATTATGCGCCGGAGGCACATAAACATAACAAAATAAATCATAGACCGCAGTTTTGATAAATTGGAGTGATGTCTTTTTTCTTTTTTTTTCAAGAATATGTATCTGAGCATATTAAGTTAACATGACAATACAGTGAATTGAGGTTGAAGTTAGCATCATCTAACACAACTTTAAGTGGCAGTCATTTCAAATTTTTAAAATACTTGCGGTTCCAACCGGTTTGGCATTTATCCGGTAGTCCAGGAACGTCAATTCTCTGTAAAACTCAAAACCAATGAATGTGCATCTGAAATCAGTAAAACATGAAATCTTAAACAAAACAAAATTCTCAAAATTGGGTCGTCAGACAATATGTATCAGACTAAGATATTGGCAAATATGACTTTTTTCACCTTGGAGTATTAACAGAAGACTTTTGAAATTTAGCATATAGTCTACATGTCCTCTGTAAATGTCCTTTGCGGTTGCAAAAATAACAGCGCTGATCAGATTTGTTAACCCTGCTGTTTTGTTGTGAATATCTCTGATTATCTCTATAGCCTCCATCTTGTTTTTTCTCTCCCATCGGTAGTTGCTTAGTGCGAGCGGTATTGTTGAAATACCTACACTGTGCAGCTCGTCTCACAGAGTCCCTTCTTATCTCAGCTTCACATTGTTCACTTAGCAGACGGATTATTGGCAAGCATAGTTTACCAAACTCATTAGCCAGATGTTCAAAAGAATCAGCAGACCCTGTACGGTCAGCTTGTGAGTTATAAGCAGAAACAAAGGGATGGGGCAGAGACACTGAAGGGTCAAAATGTTGACATGGGGTCACAGAGAGACCAATTTGAGACACAGCAGGAGGGTATAAAATAGGAGAAGCAATTTGTTGGTCAATGAAAGAGGAACCAGAGGGAGGTGTGGGGGCCGTTATTTCAGGCATCCCTATTTGGGGTAAGGGCGTTATCTGAGAGGTATCAGGCGTAGAGATAACATTTGGTAGGACAGGAACGGACGTGGCCTGAACCAACAAAACTCTTGTTTGGATAGGTGTCATAAGGAGGGGGCCAGTATTGGGGGGGGGTTGGTTGAAATAGTTTACATCTGCTTAACAAGGGACATGACCTGAAACAACAAAACTCTTGTTTGGATAAGAGGTCAGAACAGGGACTTTCTGTCCCTTCACTATTCTCACACACACGCTTTGTTGTACAAAAAATAACTCCCATTTTAAAAGAAAATATTAGAACCAACAATGTAATTAAAAAGTTACAGAAAAAAAACTAAACACGTTCAGTCAACCAAATTACTGCTGTGCTGAGAGATACTTGTTTTTGTTTTTGTTTTTTTCCTGTTATATATTGTTTTCCCAAGATGGCAGCCATCAGAAGCCAAAATGGTCGATCCTCAAATGGAAAAGAGGAACAGGAAGTCTCTCTCTTTTTTTTTTTTTCACAAGCAGCAAAACAGGAAGTCAAACCACGTGCGCACAAAGTTAGCTAAGCACGTGGGCTAATCAACATGTGTATGAATCAGCTAGCATTGAAACAATAGAACAGAGGAGAAAGCTAGTTTGTAGCTAGTTTGAGCAGAACAAGAACAGTACTCAGCTAGAACGCAGCTAGCACGAAAATCAATCACAGATTTAAGGGAATGTACACAAACCAAAACCCAGCATAACCCCAAAACACCCAGCATAACCATGGGTTTCAACAGTTAAACAGGACCTCAAATCCCAAGACAAAAACAGATCTACCTTGGCGTAGACTCAAACATACAATGGACCAAACATTGAAGAAGCCTCAGCTTCAACATGAAACACAAAACGCAGCACAAACAGACATCCAAGTCTACAAACAAAACAATAAGGATTACGTCGTAGGTACGACTACCTAGCTAACCCCCCCGGGGATTCCAAATAATCTTTCGAAGTGAAACAGCCATCTTCGTGTCGTGCTCCTTCACAACACGAGAAACAGAAATAAAAAGAAATAATGAGCCCAAGATAACAAGCTCTCTCGCGCCGCGGCAACCTCCACAACGCGGATCCCAAAAACAATCAAAACAGTAGGCTTTCCGAAAGTGAGACGTCGTGTAGTACTAAACACACCCGTTCTCAGAAATGCACACTTACAAAACCAACCCTGGTATATTGGCCTTTAAGCGAACATGCGGTTCAACAACCGGCTTTCTACCCAGGACACGTGTGCGCGACACCGGCTCGAATAAACACTATTGTCTAAGTTTTCACACAGCTGAGCAAAAATGCAGGACCACTATGAGATTCGATCAACGTACCAGGTTTCTCAGCGAGCTTCGGAACAGCAGGCTCCGGGAAAGTGCACCCCCATGCTACGACGGTGCCCCGGAGTCGTTCCGCAACTATAAAGTTGACGTGGGCCCACGTTCCTCCTCCTCAGCTCGCTGAAAAACCGGCAGATGTCCCTAAAGTGACTCAGTTCACTTTTTCCTCGTCGCCATATTGTGAAAGGATTTTGTATCCTTGTTTTAGTTAGATTGTCAAAGAACACGCTGAGTGGTCGATCAAGCTGGTTTTAAACAAAGTACAATAGTTTATTCTATGTTACGATTCTGCAGAAGCGGACCCTCGCACCGGAAGTGATTCCAGGCAAGAGTGAGAGTGAGGAGTAGGGGTCGGGGGTTTATACAGGAGAAGAGGAAGTCACAGTTTCAGGGGGAAGGCAGGGAAGTGATGTCACACAGGGAGGGATTTGTAGTTCTAACAGACTGATCTATGAGAACGAACTACAAAGTTAAGATTACAGTCTAAATGGGAAAACGGAACACTTTGTTGAGACTTGAAATTCATTCACAGTGTGTGTGTGTGTGTGCATGTGTGTGTGTGTGTGTGTGTGTGTGTACGCGCGTGCATATCTGTTGTTGGAGTGAGTTGGTTGCCTTGTGTGTGTAATGTGAAGTATGGGTCTTGCTGTGTGTGTGTGTGTGTGTGTGTGTGTGTGTGTGTGTGTGTGTGTGTGAGGACAGATTGCGGGTGATGGAAGCAGCAGGGTGGAGTGAGAGTGGGCGGGTGCGCTGTCCAAGGTCCTGAAGAAGTAGTCAGACACACACACACACACACACACACACACACACACACACGGAGGTACTGTACGCACACACACATCTCTCACTTACTTTCTCTCGCTCTCTCTCTCTCTCTCTCTCTCTCTCACACGCGCACACATGCAGGCACACACGTCTGTACGCACACATATGCATATGCACTCACATACACACACACACACACACGTACGCAGGGATCAATATGGAAACAGGCTGAGAGCAGGAAATAGCAGAAACGAGAGGAGGTGGAGCGTGAGAAAGAGGAGGTGAGGGATGGGGGGGGGGAGGCGGGGGTTGAAGGAGAAAGACAGGAAGTGCCTTCAGGGCTTCAAGCCAAGCGGAATACTGAGCCCGGCAGCTGACGTTAGACGAGAGACAGAGGAGACAGTCTTGTTTGGTGGTGCTGGTGTGTGTGTGTGTGTGTGTGTGTGTGTGTGTGTGTGTGTGTGTGTTTATTTCTGTGTGCTAAACCCCTCTCCACTGCAGGAGCTGAGCTGAGAACATCACCTCAGGATTAATAAGCGATGACTGTCTACTTTAATGTAGTCAGACTCCTTTTCTCTCCCGTTCTCTCTGTCCTCCCCCTCTCTCTTTCTTTCTGTTTTCTATTCGCTGACTGAGCCGTGTTTGTGTTTTGTAGCTGCGTGTGTGTACGTCTCCGTGTATCTGTGTACGGGTGTATGTGTGTGTGTGTGTGTGTGCAGTATCAAAAGGTGCTGGGTCTCATCCCCTCCTCGGCCCAGGGCCAAGTTCACACTCTGCACACTGATGAGGGATGAACATGGAGGCATGGATATGGATGATGGAGGGATGGATATGGATGATGGAGGGATGGTTATGGATGATGGAGGGATGGATATGGGGGATGGAGGGATGGATATGGATGATGGAGGGATGGATATGGATGATGTGGATATGGATGATGGAGGGATGGATATGGATGATGGAGGGATAGATATGGAGGGATGGATATGGAGGGATGAAGGGATGAAGGGATGGATATGGAGGGATGGATATGGAGGGATGAAGGGATGGATATGGAGGGATGAAGGGATGGACAGTGATACATGATATGAGTGAGTCTGAGTGAGTCTGAGCTGTTTAGTAGAGTTAATCAGTTGAGGTGAACAAGACTGAAAGTGATCACAGTAGGCTGTTCTAATGTCTTTCTTTCTCTTTCTCTCCCTCTCTCCCTCCTTCTCTCTCTCTCTCCCTCCCTCTCCCTCCTTCTCTCTCTCTCTCTCTCTCTCTCTCTCTTTCCCTCTGCAGGCCTGCTGCTCTGGATCGGAAGCCAGCGGAGCTCAGCACCCTGACTGACGGCTACCAGATCCGCATCTAAGAACCTCCGCCTCTCCTCCCTGTTCCTCCTCACTGACTCCCTTCCGCCTCTCCTCACCCCTGCCTGAACCTCCGCCTCTCCTCACCCCTCCCTGACTCTTCTCGACTATGCCTGTCCGGGCCGGACCTCCTGGACCGACCGTATTCTCCTGGTCTCCCCCCAAACCCCCACATCCCAAACGTCCATCAGTCGTTCATGCCCTCCGTCCCCCTTTCACTGGAGAAGCCTCCCAGATCCGATGTGTTTAAGCGACCTTGTCAATATCAACGTCATCATCATCATCACCACGGTGTTCCTAGAGTATGACTGGATCTGGTTCCAGTGAAGACCGACCACTGGTGGAGACTCACACACACTGACGGCATTTGACAGCACTTCCGTCTTCTCTGGTTCTCGAGAACTGCGTACGAAAGCATCTACGGGAGGTGTGTGTGTGTGTGTGTGTGTGACATGAGTATGTCTTTCTGCATACTGTTATTACAGTAACAATGTCTTTTTTTTTACGTTATCAAAGACTGATGCTCGAGTGATGTGCCTAAATTGCATGAGGCTATCATATCAAAGCGGTTCATGCTTTTAGGGGTGGGTAGGCGGGTGTGTGTGTGTGTGTGTGTGTGTGTGTTCATGTGTTGGAGTGTTTTTGATACCTTATAGGTGCGGCTTTATACGTGCAGGGGAACAAGAGATACCTGATCCGCTCTATAGGTGGCGCTGGTGTGAGACAGCATCTGCTAGTGATGCAGAGAGGAGAGTTTGGAGGGGGAGGAGGGGGGTAAGAGGAGGGGGGTAAGCGTATGCGTAAGCGAAGAGGAACAAGGGAAAGATTGTCGGGGGGGTGGGAGGGGGGGGGGGGTGGAACCACAGACCAAAGCAGCAGAGCACAGAGCAGGAACACTGCAGCAAACCCCTGCTCTGCCTCTTCTTTCAGTCCTGGACTTGACTAGCCTCCCCTGTCCCCTACAGCAGAGTATCAGGATGATTCATGTTTTTAGGTGAATCATTCTTTCAAAACACGCCAGAGCTTGAGACAATGGTGCTTTGAAACTCCACCTTTTATTCCCAAGAGAATTGAATGAAAGAGTTGAATCAAAACGAAACTCTTTCTAGGCCTCAGTATACAGGTGTGTGTGTGTGTGTGTGTGTGTGTGTGTGTGTGTGTGTGTGTGTGTGTCTAAGAGAGAGAGAGGGAGAAGGAGAGAGAGAGAGGGATGGGGTAGTTCCTCCAGAGGCCTTTGTGTATCACGCTTCAAAATTCTAAACACTCACCAGGCATATCAGCCTTACAGAACAGTCACCATTGCAGTGTCAAAATTGTTCAGAGTTGTTTGATGTTTGTTTTATTTAAATATCAAACCCTTAGCCACACGTGGGGGTGTGGGCTTTGCCAACTGAAACAATTTTATCCAACTTTTGTAGCTTTTGGTTCAACGAAAAGCTATGCACATACAACAGAGAACAAAGAATCACGTCTTCCGCAAATCAAGGGTTTCTCCATTGCAGTAGTGTTGGAATCCAGTCTTACTGTCAAGTGAACCTTGAGTATGCAGAGACCTCAGCCACGTTCGTCCACACCAGCCGACAAACTACACCAAGCACATGACAGCCAGCTCAACGTTTTAATGAAACAGTGGTTTTAATTGCTGGTTCAAGAGGTTTTACTACTTGGTTTAGTAGCACAATGAGATTCACCTATGTTGTCTACCAGCCAGCCAGTCAGTCAGTTACCAGCTTCTGTGGATTTTACTTTTTTACTCTAAACTGTTGAGTATTGTGAGTGTTAACGGTTAATCTTGAAGTGTTTTACTCAGTAAAGTGTTTTTTTTGTTTGTTTTTTTACAATACAAGGTTCATTGGTGAGCTGTTACAGTTGAAATCCTCATAATAACCATAGTACAGTATGTATTTTACCAAATGGAATGCTTTCTACAGAATGTTCTTCACCTGCACAACTGGGATTATCCGAAAACAATACCACTATTGTACACAAGTACAGGATGTAGTATAGACATGCATACGATACTGTTATATAGGCTACTGCAGTGACATAGCCTACCCTACCATCTCACCCTGACCAGTTAAAACAATCCGGTTAGAACCCGTAAGGTAACTCTGCGGACTAATTGAAGGGTTAATGAAGCTGCTGGTGATGAGTGTGGGCGCCTGTTTAATCATTAATCATCAAGATGTTGTCTTTACTGTAACCAAGCGCTCTCTGGACTAGCTTTACCTGTCCTGTATCTCCAAGTGCATTTCATGAGGAGCGAGTGTCGTCGTCTTCTCATAAATGAGAATGTAACGTCTGACAGTAGGACTCTGGGCTGTGTCAGTATTCATCATTCTCTTTGACCCGAAAGTCTCAGATGAACTCTACACAGTTGAGTAGGCCTATGGCGTCTACTCTTGATATTATTTTGTGGACGCTGTGCGTAGGCTAGTTTGTGGGAAGGGCTGGCCCGCCTTTTCCCACTGAAGACGTACTGTGCCTGTACCATGGATGTATTCTAAAAGCCTCACAACAAACAAACAAACGAAACACCTTCTGTATGTTATGTGGCCTCTGTGTGGGGGAATCGACCCCACAGCCTTGGTGTTTGTAAGCACCTTGCACCAACCAACCAACCAAGTGAGCCGTCGCTACGAGGACAACGACGGCGTAAGCGGGAGAAACTACAGCAGAATCACTGCATCCCACAGAAACAGCCCTATGCAGGCCCCGTCAGCTCGGACAGACAGAAGGACGCCCATGTAAAGGGAGCCTTAGAGCGCCTCTCCAGTTTCCTGCCCGACGACGGAGCGATTTTTGTATCGAATGTTTTGAGTCCAACAATGACTAGATAGAACCCTCCTGGACGGAATTTACCACACAACCCTCTGTTGACGCAGCGGGTCGGATCAACTGTAGCATGTGCTGTTGTAATAAAAAGTGATTTATGTTTTTAGCGACGTGTCTCACTGTCGTTTCTTTCATTCATACAGGAGAGACGAGACACGAGTTGTGAAACGACTGGTCGTGGCTGAACGTCTATAGAGAGAACAGCTCCAGTATGACTGAACGTCTATAGAGAGAACAGCTCCAGTATGACTGAACGCCTATAGAGAGAACAGCTCCAGTATGACTGAATGTCTATAGAGAGAACAGCTCCAGTATGACTGAATGTCTATAGAGAGAACAGCTCCAGTATGACTGAACGTCTATAGAGAGAACAGCTCCGCTAGGACTGAATGTCTAAGAACAGTGGAAGTTTGTGGGCTATATTAGAGAGAACAGCCCCAGTATGAATTACTGTTCCGAGAGGAGCTCTGATGTCTGTTCAGGGTGACATGTCTACGATGTGCTGATGTGTGTGTGGCATGCAAGGACACCAGCTTAATCAAATGCATTCTTCATTTTTCATCTGCTGCAGTTCCGGTGAGGCTAACATAAAACACACACACACACTCATCACATCCTCAGAGAACAAAAGGAAAATACAGTTACTGTTGTCTTAACATTCCTCCCTGTCTGTCCTGCAGCTGAGTCAAGTGAGAGAGACTGTGTGTGTGTGTGTGTGTGTGTGTGAGAGAGATAGTGTGTGTTTGTGTGTGTGAGAGAGCGAGGGAGTGTGTGTGGTATGCAAGGACACCAGATTAATCAAATTAATCCTTCATTTTTCATCTGCTACAGCCATAGATAGGCTAACATAAAACACATACACACACAGACAGATCACATCCTCAGAGAACAAAAAATACAGTTATTGTCTTAACATTCCTCCCATGACTGTCCTGCAGCTGAGTCAAGTGAGAGGATGTGTGTGAGAGATAGTGTGGTGGGGGTGAGAGAGAGGGAGAGAGATAGTGCATATGTGTGTGTGTGTGTGTGTGTGTGTGTGAGAGAGGGAGAGAGAGAGAGAGAGGGGGGAGATAGTGTGTGTGTGTTGTGATGCTCCAGTGATCGCCCCGCCAGCGCAGAGAACTTTGCTTTCATCCCAGAACAAAGCAGCACCACACAGGCTTGGCTGGTGTCAGCAGAGCCTCTCTCCCTGCAGGACCTGACTGGAGTAACAACGTGTGTGAGATTCTCTCTCTCTCTCACACGCGCACACACACACTCATTATGTAATCACATTCTCAATGCCACCACAATACACCCCCCCCTCTCTCACACACACACACACACACACACACACACTATTACCCCCACTCCACAAAACCTCTCTCTCTCTCACACACACACGCACGCACGCACACACACACACACACACACACACACACAACTTTATCCACTCCCAGTAGGTGGTGTAAATCAAAGAGCTCTCTTGTATCTCTTTTTTTAATAAAAGGCTTTAGAACAATTCATGATGTGCACACAGCGCAGAGGGCCTGTCCTTAGCCTTCTTCTGGCTGACCCGCGAGACAAGAGGATGTGAGGCCTTGTCTCACCAGATCCCCCTGAACACCTGATAAGGCCTGCCAGGATGGACATCCCCCTGAACACCTGATAAGGCCTGCCAGGATGGACATCCCCCTGAACACCTGATAAGGCCTGCCAGGATGGACATCCCCCTGAACACCTGATAAGGCCTGCCAGGATGGACATCCCCCTGAACACCTGATAAGGCCTGCCAGGATGGACAATAATGACATCTTGCCCGACAGCAGCCTGTGTTCTGCATTAAGATGGTATGCCGCTGGTGTGAGCTCAAACCAACCGCACGTCTTCCTATACTGTGAGGACAGAAGTGCCCAACAGGCAGTTGGTTTATACTTTATAGTGTCCACACTCCCTAAATTCCATCAGATGGTTTCTAAAACAGAGCGTTCAGGACGAAGCGACCGTTTGGCAGATATATGAACGACCAGGCAACGCAGACTAACTCGATCAAGGCCTCCAAATTCCTGCCGTAATCTCACTAGACTAGGAAAATAGAGTAGAGGAATTCCATCACACACACACACGCACACACACACACACACACACACTCTCTCTCTCTCTCTCACACACACACACAGCCTACCAGCATAACAAGCTTAACCAATTATGGTGGACTTTGATAGCCAACCATTTTAATTCAATATTCTGATTACACATACAAGGGATTTGTGCTCTTGCGCCGGGCGGTTTAATGCCTCGCTGTGTAGAGGTCATCAGTGAACTCAGGACAGAGAGAGAAATTCCCCCTCTACATCCTCCTCAAAATGTCTACATACACCTCAAAGAGTGTACAGTATCCACAGCATTAGGGTTATGTCGAGAGAAACAGTCTGTCAGCAACACTAGGGTTATGCAGAGTGAAACAGCCTGTCGGTAACATTAGGGTTATGTAGAAACAGCCTGTCAGCAAGACTAGGGTTATGTAGAGAGAAACAGCCGGTCAGCAACACTAGGGTTATGTAGAAACAGCCTGTCAGTAACACTAGGGTTATGTAGAAACAGCCCGTCAGTAACACTAGGGTTATGTAGAGAGAAACAGCCTGTCAGTAACACTAGGGTTATGTAGAGAGAAACAGCCTGTCAGTAACACTAGGGTTATGTAGAAACAGCCTGTCAGTAACACTAGGGTTATGTAGAAACAGCCCGTCAGTAACACTAGGGTTATGTACAGAGAAACAGCCTGTCAGTAACACTGGGGTTATGTAGAAACAGCCTGTCAGCAACACTAGGGTTATGCAGAGTGAAACAGCCTGTCAGTAACATTAGGGTTATGTAGAAACAGCCTGTCAGCAACACTAGGGTTATGTAAAGAGAAACAGCCTGTCAGTAACACTAGGGTTATGTAGAGAGAAACAGCCTGTCAGTAACACTAGGGTTATGTACAGAGAAACAGCCTGTCAGTAACACTAGGGTTATGTAGAGAAACAGCCTGTCAGCAACACTAGGGTTATGTAGAGAGAAACAGCCTGTCAGCAACACTAGGGTTATGTAGAGAAACAGCCTGTCAGTAACACTAGGGTTATGTAGAGAGAAACAGCCCGTCAGTAACACTAGGGTTATGTACAGAGAAACAGCCTGTCAGTAACACTGGGGTTATGTAGAAACAGCCTGTCAGTAACACTAGGGTTATGTAGAAACGCCTGCCTGAGTTTGGGTTCACTGCTTTTTCATCAAATGTAATTTGTCATTTACAATTAATTATATTACTGTATTTTGAATATTATTGCACACATGTTTACAGAGCTCCATGATATGAAGAAAAACATCAACATCTTCTATGAGTCGTCTCTCAAGTCACCTTTATCATCAGCAGCATTCAAGCACAGTGAATGTCATTCAAATCGTTAAAAACACCATATATTCTGTCTTTTGATAATCCATATCTTACACCAAAGCAGAATATCAAACACGGAAAAAATGTACAGTAATTATAGAAATCCAATGTAAACATCGCTGCTCCAGCTGCACCTCGACACTTTTAAAAATGTGTCGTATGACACAGTATCGCAGAGTTCGCACGTGTGGTCCAAGTGAGACTGCGCTTCACCTATACCATGGTAGCTAGGGGTCGCTAGCTGTATGGTAGCTAGGGATCCAGACTAACAATGTTCACTGGTGTCACTCATTTTCAGCTAGTGGCACCAGCACATTTGGCACCAAAACTTTGCCGCAACGCCTCTGCTGCTTACTTGGGGACCCAAATAAGCCTTTTTCACACCAGACCTATGAAGAGATTTGTAGATTTGCATTGAAACCACACTGCTTATGAGCAGATAAGGTGTAACAATGGTGCATTATACTGTAAATATTCAACCGCAAATTGATAGTTTGTTAATACCACGACTAGCCTATGGTGAGATCATGTCCAGTCTCAAACGTCGCCTAAACTTCTGTTGCACTCGGATCTTGCTGATACCGTTCATTTTGCCGATACCGTTCATTTTTGTTGACGGGTTCCAACGTTTCGGCCTTATTGATGCTGATGGCGGGTTCCACAGACAGCCAACTAAAGAAGCACGGGGCTTCTTTGAAATGAGTGCATGGTCATAAGAAGTAAATCATAGCAGGATAACAACGTAAATCACACAACGGTCCTGCTTGATCAAGTCACGCTTTTCGAATTAAGATTAAAAAAAATAAAATAAAAATATAAAAATACAAGACTACTTGAATCTTGACTGGCTTGACTCCACTGGCACTGGTGCAGCCAATGAAAGATCTCAGTTGAACTGGACAGAGTAATGCAACATATTTAGTCGCACTCCGGAGCCATAATACAGGAGTTTGATCACATTTTGATCTTAACCTTCGATACAGCAAACCCATACGGCACAATGTGCCCCGGTGATGATCATGATGGCCTCTACAAAACACGGTCAGCGTGGCACCTCCCGTGTTCGTCTGTGAGGTGCGGCACGGCACTTCACCAACCGCACGCTGGACACTCACTTCATCTGTCCAGAGACACACAGACAGGGACTACAGTATACTGATTGATGAGTCTATTGCTGCTCGCTGGTGGTGAGGTGTGTGTGCGTGTGTGTGTGTGTCTGCGCGTTATTCCATATTCAGGGTCAAGGGCAGAGCCGGAAGCGTGCGAGGAGGGGAAGGTGGTCAGACGAGTGGTGCTGATTCGGCAGCCCGTTGACCTCCATCAACTCCGACAGTCCAACCAATCCCAGTCGGCTTAAGAGCTGCAAACCCCGCCCATCGGGAGGTGGAGCCACCCTATTGCATTCTGGGAGAAATAAAACGCATGAAACAAAACGTCATCTAAGGTGACGTGCCGAAGTTCATTTTGAATAATGGCGCCATGGCGGGCAGAGAGATTGTGAGTGTACCGGTTTGCATGTGTGTGTGTGTTGCATGTACCTGACTGTGTCTATGTGTGTGTGTGTGTGTGTGTGTGTGTACCTGCGTGTGAGGCCACATCTCCAGGTCCAGGTGTGTAGAGGATGTAGTCCACGGTGATGGCGGTGCGAGAGTGACAGGTGGTGATCTCCGGTCTCCCATCATGCCTCAGGAAGTGGGAGTAAGCTGACGATAGCCTCAGACTGTGCTCTATCCTGGAGCTGGACACGGACACACACACACACACACACAAACACGGAGATGGAGGAGGAGAAAGAAGCAGAAGGAGCTGTCATCCCAGGTCTTTAGACTCCTATCTAAACGGAAGACAGTTCTCTCAGGCTCAGACTACTGCAAGTGTGTGTGTGTGTGTGTATCTGTGTTGTGTATGTGTGTGTTTGTGTTTTGTGTGTGTTCCTGTAGTGTGTGTGTAGCCGTAGCCGTATGTGTGCGCACAGGGTGTGTCTAGTGCAGTAGCTAGAGGCAAGGTGCATGTGTACCTGCCATCTGCTTGCAACCCTCTCGTTTTACTGGCCACGTTTTACTCGCCACGGTAACTGGGGGTCTCGCGACTCCGGGGCGAATCGGCATGGGATCTCGGAGCCACAGCGGTCCCCAGAGGTCTCACGCTCAGGCCCACATGAAGCGGACACGCCCTGGCGTGGACTGACCGCCGTCCCGCTGCCTTGTCTAGGAAGACAAGGGCTAGGGGGGCGCGCCCTGTTGAGGCGAGCAACATGCCTGGCGGCGGCACACGGTAGGCGGTCTCCCGGCAGAGTGGAGCTCCGGGTCCCGCCCTCTCAAGGAGAACTTACTGCACGGCAGGGGGGCGGGAAAAAGCAGCACAAAGACCAGCTCGAAGACCGCCGTGAAGAGGCGCGGCCTGAGCCCGACCCAGCTGGAGGACACGGCCGCTCGCCGCTCCACCTGGCGGCGGCTCTGCTAACGAGGAGCGCGTGAGCTTGTGGAGGAGCGGGGTGATCGACCGACCAGGAGACGTGAAGCCTGTGCTGCGTCCACACCCCCAGTCAGGGCTCTCACCTGGTCCGTCTGTGGCAGGATCACGGATCGGGCTCCGCAGCCACAAGAGGACTCACAAGTAGCAGAGGAAGGATTGTCATCGTCGGACACGATGGACAACCTTAAGCAAGCGAGCAGTGTATGTGGGTGTGTGTTGGTTGGTGTGTGTGTGTGTGTGTGTATTTGTGATGTGGGCATGTATGTATGTATTGTTTCAGTTTCTGTTGTGTGTATTGTGTGTGTGTATGTTTCTATGCCTGTGTGTTGCGTGTGTGTGTGTGTGTGTGTGTGTGTGTGTGTGTGTGTGTGTGTGTGGTGAAGGACTGACCAGTGGGTATCTGCCGTGGCCTGAGCTGGCTGGTCCTGAACAGAGAGGCTGGAGATGCTCTCATCCACATCTGGGAGGACAGACACAAATATATAAATATAGAGACACAGAGGTACATACACAGAGAGAGACACAGAGGTACATACATACAGAGACACACAGAGGTACATACACACAGAGAGACACAGAGGTACATACACACAGAGGTACATACACAGAGAGACACAGAGGTACATACACACAGAGAGACACAGAGGTACATACACACAGAGAGACACAGAGGTACATACACACAGAGACACACAGAGGTACATACACACAGAGAGACACAGAGGTACATACACACAGAGAGGTACATACACACAGAGGTACATACACAGAGAGACACAGAGGTACATACACACAGAGACACACAGAGGTACATACACAGAGAGACACAGAGGTACATACACACAGAGAGACACAGAGGTACATACACACAGAGAGACACAGAGGTACATACACACAGAGACAAACAGAGGTACATACACAGAGAGACACAGAGGTACATACACACAGAGACACACAGAGGTACATACACACAGAGAGACACAGAGGTACATACACACAGAGACACAGAGGTACATACACACAGAGACACACAGAGGTACATACACACAGAGACACAGAGGTACATACACACAGAGACACACAGAGGTACATACACACAGAGAGACACAGAGGTACATACACACAGAGACACACAGAGGTACATACACACAGAGAGACACAGAGGTACATACACACAGAGACACACAGAGGTACATACACACAGAGAGACACAGAGGTACATACACACAGAGAGACACAGAGGTACATACACACAGACACACAGAGGTACATACACACAGAGACACACAGAGGTACATACACAGAGAGACACAGAGGTACATACACACAGAGAGACACAGAGGTACATACACACAGAGACACAGAGGTACATACACACAGAGAGCCATTGAGAGATTCATACACACAGAGATATGTACATACACATAGAGAGAGAGACAGAGATCTGTACATACAGAGAGACACAAGAGGGATACATAAGCACATAGAGACACAGAGAGATACATCCATCCAGACATACACACGCGGCAGGGTTACCTGTAGGCTGGTACTGACACCGCTGGCTGATGCCCAAACAGGGAGGCCAGATGGGGGTAGTGAGGACCCTCTGGGCCCTGGAGTTCTCCTCCTGTCCTGAAACCTACACACACACACACACATACACACAAACGAGAATATGATAATTGGTGTTGAACATGCCTATGGGGGTAGGGGTAGGTTTTGGGTGGGATGGGGGGGTTGATATGAGGGCAGTTGTTCTCACCCTGGCTGTAGGCATGCCCTGGTACTCCAGACTGGGTGGAGGTGAGTGAGTGAGTGTTAATAGGGGGGTAGGGGGGGTGATATGAGGGCAGTTGTTCTCACCCAGGCTGTAGGCATGCCCTGGTACTCCAGACTGCCCGTTCTTAGGAAGGAGTAGAGGGGCGACGAGGGGACGGAGTTCAGGTCGCCGCACAGCACCAGCGGACAGAAAGTGCCGTCGGGCAGGCGGGACACGCGGCAGACCTCGGCCAACAGCAGCGCCAGCTGGGCCAGCTTGATGTCGCCGCGCCGGGGGTTGTACAGCAGGTGCGTGTTGGCCACGCACAGGGGCGGGGCGGCGGACGAGGACGAGGAGGAGGGTGGCTCCGAACGGCCAGCCGGGCCCCGGGGCCGCAAGAGCAGGACCAGCGCCACGTTGTCGCGGTCCAGCAGGGGCACGCCGGGCCGGAGGAACTCCACCGGGTGGCTGGAGACCAGGGAGAAGCGGTCCCTCTTGAAGACCACGGCGCAGCCGTCCGGCTTCCTGCCTGTGCGCCGCTTGTACTCGCACTGGTAGCCTTCGGGGGACGGGGACGGGACGGTAATCACAGCATGTCATTAACACTGAGATTAACACTGAGGGAAGACCAACAGTTTGAGGAGAACTTGATAGAGTCCGGAAGTCTTATCAGTCAATCTAAGGTTAAATCCATTGGGTGATTTTCCTCAACGTCCGCATGGCCCCATCTAGTGGTCGTAGCATGTAACAGCCACTAGAACACAGTCCTGCCTCTCGTATGGACAGCACCAGAACAGTAGGGAGAGGGGTTAGATGTTGTGAGAGGAGGAGAAGGGCTTTGGGTACCTAGAGCTTCCAGGGCCGGTCTGATCTGCTCCTCATAGTGGTTCTCCTGCACCTCCTGCAGACACAGGATCTAGAGGGAGACAAACGGTGGCTGAGATTACACACAAGACAATTTTACATGACATTACACTTTTAAGCAAAGCAACTTTTAACCAAAACCATAATTGCGTGTTACGTAGGAAGTCAGTGTACTACTACTCACCAGAACTTACAAGTGCATCACCTTTCTAAACAAGTGACTAAGAACATAATCTAGTGCAAAACCCAAAGTGTAAGAGTAGCAAAATATAAATACAATGATGTCATATAAAAAACAATGATATCAAATACAATGATATCAACGACAAAGACTCACTCACTCACTCACTCACTCACACGCTCACACGCTCACACACACTCACTCACTCACACTCACTCACACTCACTCACACACACACACACACACACACACACACACACACACCTAACCCTTACATCGGCGTTGTGCTGCCGCAGCTCTCGGAGCAGGTTGGCGAGCCGGAAGCCCCAGCCCAGGATGGCGGTGGGGCAGTGCTGGTACAGGTAGGAGTTGTCGTGGAGGAGGTCCTGGGACAGGATGTTGTAGGTCAGCAGGGAGAAGTCGAACGGACGGCCACTCGTCCGCTGGGACCGGTGGCGGGCGTGCTGGTTGCTGAACTCCTCCCACACTCTGTACAGAGCTGGAGAGGAAAGAGGAGAGAGGGGAGGGGAGAGAGAGACCAGAGGGATGAGAGAGAGAGGAAAGGGGAAAGAGGGAGAGGAGAGGGGAGAGAGGGAGAGGAGAGAAGAGAGGGAGAGGAGAAGGAGAGGAGAGAGGGAGGAGAGAAAGAGAGGGAGGGAGAGAGAGAGAGAGAGAGAGAGAGAGGGAGAGGAAAAGAGAGAGAGGGAGAGAGAGAGAGAGAGGGAGAGAGGGGAGAGGAGAGAGGGGGGCGAGCAGAGAGGGAGACGGAAGTTAGCTAGGCAAACTCACAGGGAGTCATCCGTCAGTCACGGGGTTAGCTTTGCAACGACGGACGACACTGGGAAGTCTAGCCAGTACCCACGTCTGGGAGCTGTCCTTCAGGGACACAAACATCTCTCTAAGAATGGGTTCAAAGGTTAAGTCTCGCTGGTGTGGACTGCACGTACACGGGGTCTGACGCGAGGGTCTCTGCGGGCTGGCGCCGGGCTTCTGGGGGCTGTCCGGGGGACTCACGCCCGGCGGAGGCGGCTCCCTACTGGGGCTGCTCTTGAAACAGCGGCTGTGGTCGGTAGCAGCAGCAGCGGCGCCGGCACCGCCAGCCCACCGCGGTACCTCCCGTCTGGTGGGAGGCGGGGGCGGCTTGGACTGGTCCCCCGCCGGTCTCTCCTCTGCGCTCCGCCTCCGCTTGTGCGGAGGTTCCCTGCCGTGCGGGGGCTCCTTGCTCGGGTGCTCCATCAGTGCGCCAGAGAGGTGAAAAGCCCTCCGAGGGAGGCTTTCCGATAGGCTAAGCGATAGCCCCGGAAGGGATGGACGTGTCTCGCCACTGCTGTGGGGGTCTAGAGGTCGGAAGGCTCTGGAGAGGCGCCGGCTGAGGTTGAACAAGGGTACCGGCGCACCCGGCAAACATGGATACCGGGGGAGGTGCGGCACACTCTTCCAGCCGTCAGAGAGGGTCAGTGATAGGGAGGGCCAGTTGGAGCCGGACGTGGTCAATCGTCGGAGAAACATGTGTCGACTGGGTGAAGAAAATGGACAAGACTCAGTTAATAATAGCAAGAGGTCTAAAACAAGAGGCGGTATCTAGTCGGACACCTGCTGTCCCTAGTCATCCTCCAAATCCCGTATTCTCCCACACGCTCTTCCCGAACGAGGTGAGCGCTTCACCAGACATGGTTTAACTTACAATAGCTTAACATAGCTTGTTCGCTAGCGTTGATTAGCTGGTATACCGGGCTGCCGTCAAGTTAGATAGCTAACATTAAGCCAAAATAGAGGTGAGCTCAAAGTTTAGGATAACTTACATTTCGTTTGCGTTTGAGAAGACATATCTACTTTAGTTTAGGCTATAATTTCGCTACATATCGTTACGTGAAATATAGACAGAAAACAATGACAAGCGCAAAAGACGTCACTAAGTTCTACGTCATAATCAGCGGTCTTGTTCTACGTAGTTGTAGTTCTTTTTCATCACTCGGCTCATCCAGATATCAGATAATGATTGGAAACGAACTACACTTCCCAACGGTGTACCGTACGGTGGCCGAGGTAGATCATATATGTAAAACGGACGACATCGTAAACTACCAATGTCACTGATAAGTTAATTATGACTGTAACGAGCGATCATATTTATTATAAAGGAGAAACAAACGCTTCATTGCGTACAAACGCACTCGACACACAGCGAAGACTCTTCCCCGAACCAAAACGATAAAAGGCACACGTAGGCTAAGGCTACAGCACATACAGACCTGCGCGTGGTCCCGGTTCCAGAAGAAAACAGCACGCTACGGCATTTTCCGAGATCAATGGTCAGTCGTCAGGATACAATCGGTTGCATAAACAGTCCTCTAGGGCATTCGCCTTCTTTGCGCTAAGACCAATAGCTGCCTCTGTCGTTGCTCTCTAAATGCAAGAATGTGCAGAATAGCGCGTCCTCTGAGTTGCGGGGTGTCACTGCTGCGTGGGAGACTCAAGTGGTACCATCAGCATCTGATGAAATATTTAAAAAGTTGATGTTGAATAATTTAAAATAACAAAAACTTAAAACGCTTAAATAAATATAAACACCAGGGTGCAATAACAAGGACCAGGGCTGTACATTGCGACATATATGTCGCACGTGCTATGAAAAAAAATGTCTGTGCGATTAATTTATTTGCCCTGTAGCACGCGTGCGACAGACGGCGAGCCGCTTGTATGTATCGTTAGCGTTTTTTTCCGTGTTCAAGCCGGGAGGACGAGTGAGGTGAAATGAAGTGAGAGCAGTCAGGTAGGCTAGTCTATAGCTTCCCCCGGGCCAGTAAACTCTGTTCGGGCAAGTGCCTCATGCAGTTGTCTGATTGGACAAGTAAAAAATAACCTATAGTTGAAGTGTGATAAATATGTAACGTTATCTAAAAAATACAGTCTAGAAACACGACGTGGTGCTACACATGCACCCAGTAGCCTAGACTGTTTGAGCCGAAGCGAAGCCTCCATAGCTTACACACTGCTGTCTGTCAGTCAGCAAACATAATTTGTCAAGGAGACTTCCCACACCACAAGCGCGAGTAGCCTACAACATGCGAATCAGAGGCGCTGCCCTGACTGACTGATTGAGCGACCGTCTTTTTGGCTGGCTGAACCGAAACGACAATAGCTTCGCGTTAATGTTCCTCCAGCCACCTAAAGGTGCCAGTCAAAGCAACAGCAAATGCAACAAAATATCAGTTAAGCGTAGCCTAATCTAGCCTATTATTTATGTAAGCTATGTAAAAAGGCAGTGATTGTGGTAGAAGAAGGCAGGACCATCACAGAGTTGAGGGACAGGTGAGAGAGGAGAGGATAGAGGTTGTTGAGAGGAGAGCAGGAGAAGAGAGAGGAGAAGGAAGGGGACAGGGCAGGATGAGAGATTAGAAAGAGTGATGATTTAGAAGCAATGAGTATGCAGTTAAGCATCAAACATAACTTTTTTAATTAAATAAAACATTCTATCTATTATTCTCACCCCATAACTCAAAATTAAATATTTCATGTAGGCTAAACATGCTGTTTCAGTATACTTTTCAATTATACTGTATATGATTTTGTTATTTTCATTCTTTCATTCAAGTCACCAGAATACAGGAAACTAGGTCTCTGAAACTTTTTGGGGGGAGGACGCCCAGACCCCCGCTTTGGTATAGAAATCCTCCTTATTTTGGCTGTCTTCAGCTTGGCACCACCACACCAAGACATCAATTCCACAGGAAACACTGGTTCCTTGTTCAGATCATAAAGAAAAACCCAAACAAACGAGCAAAGGAAAAATATGTTGAAATTATTAATGAAAAAGAAGATAACCCAAATCATGAAGACACCGCAAAATCAAAAGCCGGGAAAACCTAAAGATGCTTGTCTGAAAACATTTGTTATTATTTAATATTGTATACGTACAGTAACATCCCTTTCCAGGTGGTTTTAAGTGATGAACTGCATAACTTGTGTTCAGTAGAGGTGATAATGGACATTTTATACCTGTGCTACAACTTTCTGGCTCTGTGCTACAGAACCATCAACCCCTGTAGCACCAGTGCTATGTGCTAAAAAAGTTAATGTACAGCCCTGCTTTACTATGTAATGTTATGGCTGTGGGTCGCAACTCCTCACAATCAGACCAACTCCAGATGTTTTTGCAAGTGCCTTTGGTCAGGGACACTGACAGGAATATCCTAACATGCATGTCTTTGGTGTTGGGTGGAAACCGGAGCACCCGGAGGAAACCCACGCAAGCACAGGGAGAACATGCAACTCCACACAGAAAGGACCTGAGACAAGCGGGATTCGAACCCACAACCTTCTCTCAACCTTCACCCACCCTTTGAGGCAACCACAAAGTCACTCACTACCCCAAATATCCTTTGCTAGTGTGTATAAGTGATGAAATGCATTACTTATTGTTTTTAGAGGTGATAACGGACATTTTAAAATTGTGCAAAAAAAATTTGGCCTGTGCTACAAACTTTTGGCCTGTGCTAAAAGATTTTGGCCTGTGCTACAAATTTTTTACCTCTGTAGCACCAGTGCTAGGAGCTAAAAAAGTTAACGTACAGCCCTGAGGACACATTCATTTTCAATCTTTATTTGCATGAAATATCGTCAAAAGATGTGTGCGTGTGTGTTGTGTGCATTATTACTGCATATTGTATAATCACCATTTCAGTTTTTAAAAAATGAAAAGAAACTGAAACTGTGTTTTTTCTCTCACAAATCTTAAATAAGAATATCAAAATCAGTCATCTGCATCACAACTGCCTGTCCCAAACCCCACCGTAGGGACACCTCCAATGAGATGATGCTCACCACTGAAATAGCGTTCTGTAGGTACAGTTACAGTAGATGTCTTGATTAAAACGTCCACATCTGAAGCGGAGACGCGCCACATGAGCTTCAATGACAGCGATGACAAAGACAGTGTAAAATATTGTCTGTAGTTTCTCCAACAGCAACAGCTCAAACCAACTACCCCCCACCCACCCCCCCATACACACACGCACACACACACAGACACACGCACTCACACTCAGGGCTGCTTGGTGTTTGGTACCTTGTTACCATAGACCTCCAGCCACACAGTCCGCAGTCCGTGACATCTTTGAAAAGACCTAAGTCTCAGTCATTAAGCTGAGGAGAACCTCCTCTTCATTCTCTCCCTCCCTCCCTTCCCTCTCTCTCTCTCTCATCTCTCCTTCTCCAAGCCCTCGGCTACAGTAGCCTAGAAGAAGAAGAAGAAGAAGAAGCACTACAGTTGTAGTTCCTGAGCGCTGGGAAGAAACTCTGTCTCCCGAGTGCAGCCTGCGGGGTGGGGTCAGGGGGTCATGAGAAGGGCACCTCCCATCTCTGGGTGTAGGCGGAGAGTTCGCAGGGGCTGATGACCAGCATGCGGCTGCTGTCCAGGCCGTCCAGGGCCATCTCGCTGTCCAGACAGAAGTGGGAGGCCAGGTGCTCCAGGTGGGTCCCTGACTTCTGCCAGCGCTGGCAACAACAAAAACAACAACAAAAACAGCTTCAGAACATGATAAAACAACATCAACAAAAGCTGCACCGACAAAAGATGTTTATTAATAATAATGGTTATATATATATATGATATATATATATATATTTTATATATATATATCTATATATATATATCTATCTCTCTCTATATATATATATATATATATATATATAAAATGTTTAACAGTCACTCACAAATCTCTGTATTAAACATGGCAAAAACGTGGCATTTAACGGCTCAAACGTCAACACTACCGGTTGCCACTAGATGGAGGTCTTGCCTCAGGTTCACCAGCTTTTCCGTCCTAAAGTAGTTTTTTCTTATTAGCGCTGAATTTCTTCACCTTTCAATGAACCTTTCAATGAACAAACAACACATGAGATTTTCTCTCATCCTCTGCAACCGGTGTCAAACGTGTGTGTGTGTGTGTGTGTTTGTGTGTGTATCCCGGACGGGCTAGATAATGAGAGCCTGGATGCGGAGGCGTATCAGTCATGCATCTGACAGAGAGGATATGAGAGAAAGAGAAAGAGAGAGAGAGAGACAAGCTTTGTCTGCGGGTCTTCAGAGCCGGTGAAGAGAAACGCGCCTCTGCGCCTTTGTAGCTCTGATCAAAGGATCATAGGACTCGTCTCTTGGCTTGATGACAAGCTTCTTTTTTCTTGTCCCTAAGTGCCGTGGCGGTGGGGGGGTGCACTTTTAATTGAAAAGAGAAAAAATAATTAAAACTAAATCAATTAGTATTCTGATCCTGCAGCGCCTCAGTCATTCTTGTTACTGGCTGTTGAGGCAGTTAGAGACACACTTCCTCCTCCTCTTCTCTCTCTCTCTGTATCTCTCTCCTCCTCACTTTCTCTCCTCATTATGCATCTCTCTCTCTCTGGCTCACCCCCCCCCCCTCTCTCGCTCAGCCTAGGGGCCTTATAAGAGCAGCTCTAATTAGATATCATTCCTGTTCCCTTCCTTCTCTCTCCCCTCCCTACCCTACCCCCTCTCCTCTCCCTACCCTCTCCTCTCCTTCTCTCCTCACCTTCTCCTCACCCTCTCCTCTCCCCCCCCCCATGTTTTCCACAACCTTCATCATTATCTGCAGTAATGATTTAGCAGGTCTGCAGCCTCCAAACAAAACAACGAACAACAATACAAAGCAAGCATCACCACAGCTGCTTGTTGTCCAAAACATCGCCCACCACGGTGTGCCGTGAGCAGCTACACTGTACCTGTTTGTTGTTTAGCGTTGTTTACGGCTGTTGTTTATAGTTTTTGTAAGGACAGCCGTAAACCGGGGGTCATCCTGCTCTACTGAGCAAGCGGTTTGAGTATTCCAACAACAGGGAGAGTGTAAGAAACAGGGACATGCTGCCAAAATTCTGTACAGTGGAAACACTAATTTTCAGATTCAACATCTGTAGATATCCATTGTCGCCGTGCTAAACTCGGACCGGTATAGCTCCTGGAGGCGGCATCAGTAACATGCAAGCCGAGTTTAATTCCTGGAGGCAACAGCAGTAGCAGCATGTAAGCTTAATATATTTCCTGGAGGCAATATCCTTAGTAAAGCTTGCCAGCAAGCATTAGTATATTTCCTGGAGGTAGCGACGTAGCGTCGGTAACATGGGGGGGCTGAGTTGTGTATGTAACACCTCATCCAGCACACATCAGGGAAAGAGAGACGTAGCCTGGGGTACACCAGAGGAGCTGGCTGCTCTCTCTCTCTATCTCTCCCTCTCCCCTTCTCTCTCTCTTTCTCTTCCCTAACCCCCCGCCTCTCTCTCTCTCTCTCTCTCTCTCTCTCTCACACACATTCTACCCCCCCTCTCTCTCTCTTTCTCTCTCACACTCTACCTCTCCCCTACCCTCTCTTTCTCTTCAACTACCCCCCGCCTCTCTCTCTCTCACACTCTACCTATCTCCTTCTCTTTCTTTCTCTCTCTCTCTCACACACACTCTACCCCTCTCTGTCACTCTCTCTCTCTGGGAGTGCAGTCCGGCTGCCCCCCCCCCCCCCCCTCTCCAGTGCCCCAGGGCTGCTGTCGCCAGGACAGTGTGTGTGTGTGTGTGTGTGTAAGTGAGAGGTGATTTATGGTGTGTCAGAGATGTCTCTCTGCTCCTTTGTGGCACGGGGCAGCTGAGGCGGCCTGTGTGTGTGTGTGTTTATATGTATATTATTTGTGCATGTGTGCGGTTGTGTGCATGTGTGTATTTGTGTATATGTGTATTTGTGTGTGTATGTGCGAGTGCATATGTGTGTGTGCTTCTGTGTGTGTGTGTGTGTGTACAATTGTATTTGTGTGTATGTGCTTCCTTGTGTGTATGTGCTTCCGTGTGTGTGTGTGTGTGTGTGTGTGTGTGTGCGTGTGTGCGTGCGTGCGCATGGGTGTGTCACAGAGCCGCGGAGATATCTGTGATGTGAGCTTCAAAAGGGTTCAGGCTCAACGGGGGTGCCAGAGCAGAACTTGTATTTGTTTGTATGTATGTGCTTCCGTGTGTGTGTGTGTGTGTGTGTGTGTGTGTGCGCGTACGTAAAGTTCCACGAGCGATTGACCTACCCTCCAGTTTCCTCGGTTTAAAAAGAAAACGACCTAGTGGTAAATTGGATACCAACGCAGCCGGCTTCGGCGTGAACTCTGACCGGCCGGAACTGAACGACCTCAGCGACCGGACCCGCCAGCTGCAATGGAGGCGTGCCGACGCTGAGATGGAGAACGTGTCAGAGTCGGTGATCACAGACCGTGCGCCGCGACGGAACGTCACGCGTGCTCCCCACCCTAGGCGTGCGCGCGCCTCCTGGCGTTGGACGGGGCTTCGGCTACAAAGGAAGCTCGCCCGCCTCCCGCTCGCCGACCAGTCTGCGTCCCGCACAATTCGAAAAGAACGCAGCAGTTGACGAGGAAATCCTCATCTTCGCGGTTAAAGCACGTCTCCGAGTGTTCCCAACCAAACTCGATTTCCATCTGGTTTTTGGCAAGTCCAAAACCATCTGGTATCCCAATATGCATAACTCCTTCTGTTTACATCATGGACAGCATCAGATTAATAGAGTCCATGTCCCACATTTTAAACGCCGCTTTTACAAAGGTCTGTTCATAGCCAGAGCCGAAAGAATTGTTGACATAACCAAGGACGTGTCATCTGCCCTCCACCCCTCTGTTGTTAAACGTAAGAGCTCCGCCCTGAAACCGCAAATGTTCCAACGCGACGCAACCCTCATGTATTTTCAAATGTACATGCTAATTCGCCAGATGCCATTGAATGAATGAATGTCTTTATTGTCATTGTACAAGTACAACGAAATTGGATGAGCAATTGTGATTGATGAGGACCACGCTGAGGAAGTAGGCTGTGCTTTAAACTCTAGTTTAGAGGAGGCTTTTCTCACTGAACAGTTAAAGTACCAGCCGCTGGTACAGGTCATTATACAGCTAGGCTACAAGTGTCAGATAATTATGTTTATATTTGGCAGCCTGGGCCATGTCCATAGGTTAGTAGTCAGAGGCCTGAGGATTGTGGGGTTGACCGAGTGTGAAGCGAAGCAGACTACTAAATATTGCTCAGTCTCCTCCATTATTGGCAGCTGCTGCATTTGGAGGAGAGGATGTTTTCTGTACCCATAACTCCCCTGGGGTTAGTGGTATTTTCTCTATGCTTACTTATCATTATTATGTATATTGTACCAGTATGTATGTGTATGTACTGTATGTGCATGTAAGCATATTGTGTACATCCTAGATGCTTGCTCATATCTATAAAATGTGACACTTGTTAAGCGAGCCATCAACATCATAGCAATGGAACTATATTTGGCCCGCTGCAATGTATTTTAAAAATGGACCTAAATAAAGAATTCAGAATGTGTGTGTAATTGTATTTGTGTGTATGTATGTGCTTCCGTGTGTGTGTGCGTGCATGCGTGCATGTGTGTGTGCGTGCGTGCATGTGTGTGCGTGTGTGCGTGTGTGGAGGTGTGTTACCTGTTTTCCGTCCCCTATGTTGCAGGGCAGCAGCTGGACCTGCGAGGCAGGGAAGGTGGTGGACAGAGACAGGCAGTGCTGCTGCTGGCGGATCTGCTGACCGTGCGTGTAGATCCACTCCTGTTACAACACGCGGTACACATCAATAACACGTTAGTACGCTATAATATCACATGCATAACAACACGTTCATAGTAACATATTATATCCCTTCGGGGAAAAATAAAGTTTCTGTCTGTTTGTCTAATAACACAATTAAACATTAATATCACATGCATTACATCAACAACACAGTAATAGTAACACCTTAATGTGTTATTAAGTAATGCCTTAATAACACATTCATATAAAAATCAATCAATTCAATACCAAAAAAATCAAAATTCAATACATTCATATTGTGTGTGAGTGTACAGATGCTCAGAGTATATACAGTATACAGTATTGTACATACTAACAACATGCTAGTGATAGACAGCAACACTGCTGACAGTAGCAGGAACATGGGATCACAATATTCCTCTATACTGGCAACGTTTTTTACTCTGGGAGCCCCCCCCCCCTCCCACACACACACACAGCCCTGCACACACACACACACAGCTCTGCACACACACACGAACAGACACACAGACACACACAGCCCTGCACACACACAGCCCTGCACACACACGCGCGCACACACACAGCCCTGCACACACCAGTACCCACGCCTCCAGTGCATCTGTCTCAGGGAGCAGACACGCTCTGGAGGAACATTCCATACATCATGAAATAATAAGAGTGTGTCTCGGAGGAACCCGACTGGGAATATTATTACTGAGCTGGCAAACTGGGGACTGACGGACGGACGGACTGACACACATTCACTCACACACAAACACACACACACGCACGCACACACACACACACACACAAGCACGCACACACACACGCACACACACACACACACACGCACACACACGCACACACACACAGGCGCACACGCACACACACACACGCACACACGCACACACGCGCACACACACACACATACACACCATCCCAAGAGCACACCCGCATACCACAATCTTCCGGGAAAGAGTTGTGAAGATCTCTTCAAAATAGCACCCTGTAAACCAGACAGAGGACAGAGAGACTGAAATTAAATCCGATTATTCAATTAGTCTTCCGTGTGAAGTCTGCGGCCTGGTGTTTTATAGCGGACTGTCAGAAACACATTCCTGGGGCCTGCCGTCACATGACATCCCAGTATTGGTGGTATGTAAGCTGTGTGTGTGTCTGTGTGTGTGTGTGTGTTAGGCTACTATCTCTTCCTCCTCTTCTCTCAAGAGGGTCATTCAGACAGACTTGTTAAGACGTAGTACTTGCGCCAATCGTACGCTTCGCCGTTGGTCTAAATTGAACAGACACGGATTGGTGCAACAGATTCTCCCCCCTTTCGTTCCGTCCTTTGAGGTAGTGATATTCCCGCAAACGGCCCGACTCCCCTTTTCGTCTGAATGGTTCGTTCCGCCAACACGGAAGACTACTGAAGAACTGCTGATTGTTCACGCCTCTTTTAAATGCGGAGGCGCGGAATGCTATCTATAAGAGCTGCCACGGAAATATTACACCTCTATCTAAACAGGCAGAGCGCAGATGTTGTGGGTCCATTGTGGGACCTAATTGCAGCAAATTTGCGGAAGCTCTGTCTAAAAATGCCTAAGGACAAACTCTACAGCATCTGTGTCTACAGAGCAGTGAGAATCTAGCAGCTCGGCAGGGAGATGTGCTGATAGGCCAGAGCCTACAGAAGCTGCCTGACAGGCAGCTCTACAAGGGTGGGAGGCGAACAGTCTAGCAGGCATCTCGACAACGCAGTGAAAGCCTAGCAGGTACTGTACTATAGCTCTACAAAGCAGTTAGAACCAACACTCTCAGGAAAAAAAAGGTTCTAGTCTCCCCACAGAATGCTCCGGTCATTGCAAGTTCAAACGTCATTACCTCCATAGTAAGTAAAGTAAGTAGCCTTGAGAACCAATGGTTCTGGAGCCTAGTGGCCCATAGGGCAGGAGCCTATCTCCTGGTTCCTTAGCGTGAGGCAGCTTACTCCATATTCAGTAAAGTAAGTAGCCTTGAGAACCAATGGTTCTGGAGCCTAGTGGCCCATAGGGCAGGAGCCTATCTCCTGGTTCCTTAGTACTGTACTGTACTTGATGTACAGTACACCCCATGGACATGATGCTAGTATGTCACTGGGACTTACCCCCAATCCAACCCTTGATGCTGAGTGCCAAGCAGGGAGGCATTGGGTACCATTTTTTATAGTCTTTGGTATGACTCGGCCGGGGATCCGGGCCAGAGGGTTCCCCAACAGGGACACCTGAAGAGACATTTTAGAATTGTTTTGTTTTAGTGTGTAGCAGGTGGTTCTACAGAGGTAGGCGGATGTAGGTCAGGGTTGTTAGCCTCCTGGAGGAGGGTTGTGTTCAGTCTGTCTGCTGGGAGAAACACAACCACACACACAGACACACACACACACACACACATACACAACCCCAGGATAGACAGACCGGAGGAGGAAAGGTCAAACACAGCCCTTCTACCAGCCACACATCACAACAAACTAGGCAGCTATTCCATCAAGTGTGCGTGTGTGTGTGTGTGTGTGAAAAACGTTCCTTTGAGACCCACTCATAGCGAGTTCAGTCTGTAGACGGCGTGAAAACGAGAAGAGGAGACAAAGGAAGGAATCATCTTTCGGGACGCGGCCCGTGTGCCTGCCTGCCTGTACCCAGGGCGCCGGCGGACCGGGAGGAAGCCGGTGAAGAGTATCGAGACGCAGCCGAGCACGTCTCCTCCAGACCGTCGGAGGAGGAGGAGGAGGAGGAGGCCGGGGCGACAGGGCCTGAGGGCCCAAATCACAGACTAATAAGATCAGGACGGGTCGGTATTAAGTCTAATGACCCACAGTAATGGCTGGGCCTCCTATGTGGTGTGACACCCCATTACTGCTAATCTGCCACAGCCTTCTCCCTGGTGAGCCTATACAGACCGAGTCTGTAGGCTACGGAAGATTAGTTAACCTGTTAGCCCCGCCTCCTCCCCGGCCGAGATCACGGCCGCACTCAACTGGGCCACGGTCGCTCCGCACGGTAGCGCTTCTCTGAAGAAAACCACGACGCCCTTTTTTGTTGCCATAACGACTGTTCTCAAAACGCTCTGCTCGGCTATCTTTTTTGGCAGAGGAGAGAGCGCGCTGTGCGCCTCAAGTTGAAAATAGTTCCGTTTCTGTCAAGGGCACGTTGTCATGGCAACAAACAAACAAGCGATGGCAAAAAAGAAGGTGATGTGGCCTCTATTGTGGTCACACACAAAAAAGTGCAAGTGGCAGGCCTTCTCTCTTCACTCTGCTATGGAGACAGTCTCCTCTCTTCAGACTGCTATGGATAATCTTCTCCTCTCCTCTAGAGATGGACAGGAGCTCTTTGCTGGGCAGTTTGCCTGTGACAGACTATAGAGTGGTCATATTCCGTAGCTGTAATATAGTCAGGGTCTTTGTGATGCTAGGTGGATACAACACCCCCAAAACCTAACCTTCACACCAGCCTTCAGTGAACATGAATCTGAATCTCTCACTACCAAGCTTCAGTGAACATGAATCTGAATCTCTCACTACCAAGCTTCAGTGAACATGAATTGGAATTTCTCACTGAATCTCTCATTACCAAGCTTCAGTGAACATGAATCTGAATCTTTCACTGAATCTCTCACTATAACTGCATGGCCTCTGATTTACTACAAATTGTAAACACATCTCTTCTCTCAGGTGTGTTCCCACAAACCCTGAAAACTGCAGTCGTCAAGCCACTCCTAAAAAAGAATGATCTAGACGCCTCACAAATGAACAATTACAGGCCCATACCAAGCCTCCTGTTTTTAAGTAAAATCGTTGAAAAAGCAGTTTTTCAACAGCTGAACAATTTCCTGGCACTAAATAATTGCTTTGATGTCTTCCAGTCAGGATTTCGACCACACCACAGCACCGAGACTGCTCTTGTTAAGTTCGTCAATGACATCCATTTAAACACAGACAATAGCAGAATTTCAGTCTTAGTATTATTGGATCTCAGCACTACATTCGACACGGTTGACGACAACATATTACTAGGCCGACTGGAAAACTGGCTGGGAATTTCTGGCTCAGTGCTAGACTGGTTTGAATCCTACTTGAAGGACAGGGACTACTTTGTGTCTATAGGCAATTACAAATCTGAGTGGACAAAAATGACCTGTGGAGTTCCCCAAGGCTCCATTCTGGGGCCTCTTCTGTTCAACATTTACATGCTCCTGCAAGCTCAAATTATGGAAAACAACAAAATATGTTACCATACTGTAGCTACATAGATGACAAACACATTTATATCACCATATCACCAGGGGACTATAATCCCCTACAAGCGCTGAGTAAGTGCATTGAACAAATCAACGATCGGATGTGCCAGAACTTTCTTCAACTAAACAAAAATAAAACTGAAGTCATTGTCTTTGGAGCCAAAGAAGAACGATTAAATGTCAGCGCTCAGCTCCAATCAGTAATGCTAAAAAAATGAAGCCAGAAATCTTGGTGTAGTCATGGACTCAGACCTGAATTTCAACAATTACAAAGTCAGCCTACTATCACCTGAAGAATATATCAAGGATTAAAGGATTTATGTCTCAGCAGGGTCTGGAAAAACTTGCCCATGTGTTTATCTTCAGTAGACTCGACTACTGTAACGGTGTGTTTACAGGTCTCACAAAAAAATCGATCACACAGCTGCAGCTGATTAAGAATGCTGCTGCTCGAGTCCTCACTAAGACTAAGAAAGTGGATCACATCACTCCAGTTCTGAGGTCCTTACACTGGCTTCCTGTCTGTCAAAGAATTGACTTTAAAATACTGCTGTTGGTTTACAAAGCACTGAATGGTTAAGGGCCAAAATATATTTCTGATCTGCTGCTACGTTATGAACCATCCATACCTCTCAGGTCATCTGGCACAGGCCTGCTTTCTGTCCCCAGAGTTAAAAGAAAACATGGAGAAGCAGCATTCAGTTTTTATGCTTCACATATCTGGAACAAACTGCCGGTCTGCTACAACTCTCAGTTCTTTTAAATCAAGACTGGAGACTTTTCTTTTTGCCACTGCTTTTTATTAAATCAAATACGTTTTCATTCATACACTGCACTGTAACTGTATTCCTGTATTTTATTTTTCCTGCATTTTGAAATGTCCTTTTTTACATTTGTTTTTATATGACCTTTTATGTGTTTCTTGCACTTTGTCTTGATGCTTTTAGTATCTCATGTAAAGCATTTTGAATTGCCTTGTTGCTGAAATGTGCTATACAAATACACTTGCCTTGCCTTGCCTACCAAGCTTCAGTGAACATGAATCTGAATGTCTCCCTGAATCTCTCACTACCAAGCTTCAATGTACATTCAAACGAATCTCTCACTAGATGCTCTGAGATGAAGTATTTCCCTCCCTGTGTCCCAGATGGCAACACTGGCATTCAGCCCTGGGATCAATACACACACATACGTACCATATACAGTACCGTATACACATATACAGCAGAAACATACTGTAGTGACTGACTCTGCTGTAGAAGCCAAGTCCGCCATAGTAACTAACTACCGCAGAAGCCAATCTAGTCCAGTTCCCTACTGAGACTCAAGTCATTAGACGGCGGTGTTTTAGAAGGTCTCTGAACCTGAGGATGAGTCCAAATGCAGAATAATGAGCTTCCTGGGGAGATTAATGAGGACACACACACACACGCACGCATGCACACACACTCTCACACACACACACGCACACACACACGTACACACACACACACACACACACACACACACACACTTATTATTATTATTATTACTATCAAAGCATCTTTTTCACAACAGTGTGAGGTGTCTTTTTTATGGATATTTGATTCCCTTAATTGTCTCGCATGGAATGCTCTGGAAACGTGCTTTCGTTAGGCCAACAAAGCCATTTGAATCTGAGGAGGAGCATTACAGAGAGTGGTCTGTACGTGTTTGAGAGAGAGAGAGAGAGAGAGGGAAAAAGACAGACGAGTTACAGTGGTGTGTGTGTAGTGTATGTGTGTGTGTGTAGTGTGTGTGTGTGTGGGGACCTGTGAGTGTGTGTATGTGTGTGTGTGTGTGTGTAGTGTGTGCGTGTGTGTGTGTATGTGAGTGTGTGTGTGGACGTGTGTGTGTATGCGTGTGTGTGTGTGTGTGTGTATGTAGTGTGTGCACTGTGTGTGTGTGTGTGGACGTGTGTGTGTATGCGTGTGTGTGTGTAGTGTGTGCGTGTGTGTGTAGTGTGTGCGTGTGTGTGTGCGCTGTGTGTGTGTTTATGCGTGTGTGTGTATGCGTGTGTGTGTGTGCGTGTGTGTGTGTGTAATGTACGTGCGTGTGTGTGCGTGCGTGTGTGTGTGCCCAAGTTAAGCCGGGCATGTCAGAGGAGGATCAAGTGGGGTGAATTCCTTCAGAGCGTGATGATGCTTGTCAGCTGGCTTACAGAGAGAAGACAAAAAACAAACATGACAGGGGCTGGGATGGAGTGATGGGGGGAGAGAGGAGAGGAGAGGAGAGAGGAGGGGAGGGATGTGTCTGTTCCAACACACTGCGTCAGCTGGAGGGGATAACCGGGATGTGCATTTAGCTTGACAGGCCACAGAGGGCCACCTACGACCTGTTTAACCCCCCACAGCTCTGATATCGTCTAGTCGGGTCTGAACCCCCCCAGCTCTGCCATCGTCTGGTCGGGTCTGAACTCCCCTAGCTCTGCCATCGTAAATGGAATGGTAAAAATGGGGACTGTGCTTATGTACTGTAGCGCTTTTATTCAAAGCGCTTTACAATTGCCTCTCTCATTCACCCGTTCACACACACATTCACACACCAATGGCGGCAGCTGCCATGCAAGGTGCCAGCCTGCTCGTTGGGAGCCATTTGGGGTTTAGTGTCTTGCCCAAGGACACTTCGACGTGTGGACAGGAGGAGGAGCCGGGATTCGAACCGGCGACCCTACGATCACTGGACGACCCGCTCTACCTCCTGAGCCACGGCTGCCCCCGTCGTCTGGCAGGGTGTGGGGGGTGGGGGGCGGGGTCTTACCTGATTGACGGCGGGTACCTCCTTGGTGCTGATGCAGGGGCCCAGGGTGAGGGCGGGCAGCTCCTCCCCCTCCTCCTTCCGGGACTCCAGGCAGTTCTGCCGCTGGCGGATCACCCCTGACTTGGAGTCGGAGTCGTCAGGCACCCTGAGGTGGAAAAAAAAAGACATGACGCGTTCACGACAGGAGGCGGCATCAGGAACAGTAACGCCTCCGTATTAATTGGAAGGGGAGGGGGGGGGGGGGCGGCAAAGACACAACACAACGGAGACGTGGACGATCGGATCACGATGTCTTCCTGTCTCTAGCTCTACGCAGAACCTCTCCAACTCTCTCTCATTCTCTCCAACTCTCTCTCGCTCGCTCACTCTCTCCCTCCACCTTCTCCGGGATGTGCTCCTTACGGCGAACTCTCGTCAGTCAATTTCCGTACTTCCTCTCCCTAAACTTGCTGTTTAATCTCCGTCCTCTCTCTCTCTCTCTCTCTCTCTCTCTCTCTCTCTCTTTCTCTCTTTCTCTCTCCCTCTCTCTCTCTCTCTTTTTGTCCACAAGGCAGGTTATCCCAGAGGTCCTGCCTCCCTTGAGACCGGCCCGCTAATCACGTTCGTTGGGATTAACTCCCTTCTCCTGTGTTTCAATATGAGCCCAGAATCTCACCGCTGACGGCAAGGAGCCCCGCGGGACTCCAAGCAATCAGGGGAGGGGAAAAAACAGAATCGGAATACAAAAGAGAGCGATTAGCGGATTGAGGATGAGGAATAATAGGATGTGGGCGCGCGTGTGCGCGCGTGTGTGTGTGTGTGCGCTCACTTCAGCTCTGGATAGACGTTGTCGAGATACCACTTGAAGGTTTTGCACTTGAGGCTGCTACGGAGTCGCTGTCTGTCGCGGATACTGATAACACAGGAGAGGAGGAAATGAGCAGGACGCCGCGCCACTCTTATCATAAAGGGGACACGGCTACACACGCACGCACACACACACGCACACACGAACGCACACACACACGCACACAGTATGCAATGCACGCTCAATATACAGCGAAGGAAAATACCTAATTCTCTCACAAATCACATTCACTCTTTCTCTCAAGCAACCCACACAAACACACACAAACACACACACACACACACACGCACACACACACACACAGTGTGAAAGGTAAACAAAGCACCTCTGTGAGATAATGTTTATCAGTCTCCAGCAGGTAGTCCTGAAGAGCTAGTATTGGTTCTGCTGTACAACAGGTGTGTGTCTGTGTGTACAATGATTGTACATGTGTGTGTGTGTGTGTGTGTGTGTGTGTGTGTGTGTGTGTGTGTGTGTGTGTGCGCAACTCACTCTCCGTAGGACTTGCCGCGGGCAGCAGGACGAGCTGAGTAGTAGAACAGTCTGAATTCGTCCATCCACACCTCTGCCGTGCGACGAGTGTTCCTGGAAACGCACCACAACACAGGAGCCCGTCACCCCAACACGCCCCAACACTTCACACCAACACAGCCTAACACTTCACATCAACACACCCAACCTTCACCACAACACGCCCCAACACTTCACACCAACACAGCCTAACACTTCACACCAACACAGCCTAACACTTCACATCAACACACCCAACCTTCACCACAACACGCCCTAAGACTTCACCCCAACACACCCTAACCCTTCTCCCCAACACGCCCTAACACTTCACATCAACATGCCCTGACCCTTCACCCCAACACACCCTAACCCTTCTCCCCAACACACCCTAACCCTTCACCCTAACACGCCCTAAGACTTCACACCAACATGCCCTAACCCTTCACCCCAACACGGCCAACCCTTCACACCAACACAATCAAACCCTTCACATTAACACACCCAGCCTTCACACCAACACACCCTTACCCTTCACATTAACACACCCTGACCAACACCAACATGTCCTAACCCTTCACACCAGCACACCCTTCCTAACCCTTCACACCAACCTTCAGTGGACATGTTACAGATTGAGAGGGTCACCTTTAGGAGGGTGTGTATGTATGTGTATGCGTGTGTGTGATGGAGAGAGAGAGAGTATGTGCGTGTGTGTGAGTGTGTGTACGTACAAGTGTATGAGAGCGTGAGTGTGGCGCATGAGAGAGAGGGAGAGAGATTGAGTGTGTGTGTGTGCGTGTGTGTGAGAGTGGTTGAGTGTGTGGGGTGTGAAGACGCCTCATATATGAGCCTGCAATACCTCATCATGGTCACACACCACACACGCACACACACACACACACACACACACACACCCCCCCCGCTGAGCCTGAACCCCTTTGAAGCTCACATCACAGATATCTCCTCGGCTCTGTGACACACCCATGTGCACATACGCACACACACACACACACACACACACGCACACACACACACACACACACACACACACACACACACACACACACACAGGAGCCGTTGTTTGCTTCAGTAGGAAGCCCACAGGAGTACAGGCAGCAGCGGACGAACGTTCCTACTTCAGAGTCCCCACACACACCTCGTGTCCCGACTCCAGCAGTGTACAGATAGTAGTACAACTGTACCCTGCTGGATACTGTTCACAATACATTTCTCGCGACAATTTCCGCGAGTCGGTTCCTTGCGTTTCCCGGTACACGGGCCGATCCCGTCGGGCTAACGAGGCTGATGTTCCCCCTCTTCGCTCAGCTCGGTTCTAAAGGCGAGGAACACTTAAAGGAGTAGTAAAGGGAAGATGCATGTTTAGCCCTGTTTTAAGGTTACTTATGATCATATACACATCCATTGTATGACCAAAACGGTGGTAGAGCAATTATCAGACTTTCTCAAAAGTACTAGTTTTGTCAATGTTTGGATCTGAACCATTGTATATGATCATAAGTAACCTTAAAACAGGGCTAAACATGCATTTTCGCTTTACTACTCCTTTAAGTTCTGCTCCGGCGCCCCCCGCTGAGCCTGAACCCCTTTGAAGCTCACATCACAGATATCTCCTCGGCTCTGTGACACACCCATGTGCACATACGCACACACACACACACACACACATCTCTCCCAGCAGCAGCTCTGGGGACAAAGACAGCGTGTAGAGATGCTGAGAGTAAATAAGTAAATAGTAATGAATAAATAAATAGAGTAAATAAGGAGGCCTCCTCACCTCTTCTACTTGCCAACAGATCTGTAGAAGTCTACCGACTATTCTCTCTCTCTCTCTCTCTCTCCCTCTCTGTCTGTCTGGTCCCTTTTGTCAAACTCAACCTGTGTGTTAAAGGACCCCTACCTTTACCTACCGTGTAACGCAACCGAATATTTCTAGCCACATCTTAATTGGATTATTAATTTGAATAGATTGTTTCATGGCCTACTCTTGCATCTTTGCCCTTCAGATCAATCATGGCCAAGTTAGTTTCCTGTGGAACCAACATTTAGGCACAGGTACGTGTGTGTGTGTGTGTGTGTGTGTGTGTGTGTGTGTGTGTGTGTGTGTGTGTGTGCGTGTGTGTTCTGTAGTGAATCTATTTCCCTGAGATATACACTATTTCTAGAATATGCATGAGTTTTGTATTTTTCAGACTGACTGTCAGGGTGTACTGTAGGTCTGACCGTTTTTCCTAATTACAAAATATACATTTGAGTAGACTGAATCACATTGCAACCTTACGCACTCCATGTGACTGGGGAAGGATAGGTAACACAAACCACTGCCCAGGAGTCAGGTTACTGTAGTATCTGATGTTACTGTAGTATCTGATGTTACTGTCACTGAGACACCTGCCACTAATACACACGTGCACACGCACACACAAACACAGGATGCAGACACAAACACACACACATACTGTGCAGTACACACACACACACCTGCTGTTATAACACACATTACATTACAGTAGTTTAGCAGACGCTTTTATCCAAAGCGTCTTACAATAATTGCACTTAACGTGCAGTAGGAAGTCAGTGTACGATGACTCGCCGGGACTAACAAGTTATGTACTTTCTAAACAAGCGACTAACAGTATAATCTAGTGCTGACGGCAAAGTGCAAGAGTAGCTAACACACTAACACATGTGCGCGCACACACACACACACACACACACACACACACACACACACACACACACACACACACACACACACACACACACACACACACACAGACACACAGACCTGTGCTGCTGTTCTTACACACACCGACCTCAAGAGTAATTATTCATTAGCTGGGCTGAACTGTGCTGCACAAACACGATCTGTTGACAGGACCCATAAATTATGCATTATTATGGATAATGTGCTTCTGTGTTTGTGCATCTTCTGTGTTTGTGCAACTAAGCCAGAGATGAAGACAGACAGACGAACAGTCAGAGGTGGGGGCTGTAACCGACCAACAATGACAACTAGAAAAACAAGAACAAGACAAAAAAAAACAGCCCCATTATCAAATTAGCTGCACTGGTTTTACGTATCCAGAACAACAGAGTGACTTTTCCTGAGGTCTAATAGCTAAATGAAAATTATAATTAAATCTGAACAGATGCAGTCAACTCGAGTGCTTCCCAGCAGTTACTGTTTACATAGTTTCTCATAGCCAGACCTATCTCTCCACACTTCGTTTATGCTGTGCCAGCGCCGGAGACAGGTCTGGCTGGACATATTACCATTCTGCAATAGGGAGGGGAAAAAACACAGTATTTCTTTAAACCAATCACAGTCGTCTTGGGCGGAGCCAGCCCCGGACGCAGCGACGCTGCACTTGCAAAATAGTCTGTCTCAGACTGACTGTTAGGGTGTACTGTAGGTCTGACCGAGTGGCCAGTCGCCAGTCTCGCCACTGATTGGGCAGTGTGACAACGAATGACAAGGTTTGTTGCCAAAACCTACATCCGTTGAGTCAGACTACTGTTTACATAACATTACAAATTGGGGGACCATTTGACTAAATAAATACATATATTAGATACACACCCACGTCAAAAGCTAGTCTCAAAATCAAGTCATAACAACGGACGTGTTCTTATCTATTAGTGGACAGGTCTGTCTTATTTGATGTATTGGCTGTTTATGTGTGGGGTCCTAGTTTGGTACTGTAGGTGCACATGTACGTGATGTACATGTAGGTGTTGTTTATCTGTTTTTATATGTTCCCTAGTTTGGTCAGTGCCTTACTTGATGTAGGTGTTGTTTATGTATGTTCCCTAGTTTGGTCGGTGCCTTACTTGATGTAGGTGTTGGCGTTGCCCTCAGGGAAGATGTAGGGGTGTTTCTTCCTGAAGACGTGTCCCACTCTGCTGCAGGGCACAATCTCCAGACTGCCCCCGCACATCCACACCCGGAACGAGATCTCTGCAGCGACACACACACACACACAGATATATATATATATATACACTGCACACTCGCTCCATTCAGCAAATAAACAGAAAATGAACGTCTCTCTCTCAGTCCCTCTTTCACTCCGATAAATGTGATGACATGCACAGTGTGTGTGTGTGTGTGTTTGTGTGCGTGTGTTTATGTGAATAGTTTGTGCACCCTTTCTATCTCATGTTTTAATCTCGCTCACTTTGCGGGCGTGTGAAGAAGCGACAAATATAAACAAAAACAAACAAACAAACAGGTCCTTCCATGATTTATATGCCAGGCCAAACTAGTCCGATTAGATCTGTAGCTCCCTGGTGGATATTGTTCATATTAAAGGTGCAGTATGCAGTCTGGTTCAGAAGCACTTTTTGTTATATTTTCTGCAATTTTCATGACATCCTGAACGCAATCAATAAATAAAGTGCTCTGACACTAACATGAGATACATGTGTAATCTGTGGAAGTTGCAGGGCTGTGGGGCAGCTGTAGCTCAGTTGTTAGAGCGCGTCGTTCAGTGATCGAAGGGTCAGTGGTTCGAATCCCAGCTCCGACTGTCCACATGTCAAAGTGTCCTTGAGCAAGACACCTAACCCCAAATTGCTTCCAATGAGCAGGTTAGCACCTTACATGGCAGCTACTGCCATTGGTGTGTGAATGGGTGAATGAGAGGCCATTGTAAAGCGCTTTGAGTGCAGCTATGGTGGAAAAGCGCTATATAAGTGCAGTCCATTTACCATTTAATAAGTGTGTCCAACCTGAAATGATTGGATGGCTTACCTGCCTGTCAACCTCCCTAGCGAGTGTTGTTTGTTCTCCTCCAGATTGGAGGGAGGCCTGAAGGGAGGGGCGGGGATTTTGTTGGTTGCATTTTTCTAAATCCTTCAAATATTTATCTAAGTCTAATGGGAAATCATAAACCGCATACTGCACCTTTAAGACAATATAGTCCAGATTACAGCTACTGTTAGGGAGTCCAGATTACAGCGGCTACAGTGTAGCATCATAATTTATTGTCCAGAGTGGACCAAACCTGTCCAGATTACATCATAAAACCCATGTCTTGTAGACCATACTTGATTGAGCTAGTCCCGATTACAGCGGTTGTAGCTATTCTGAACTATAGCAGCCATAGCTAGTTCAGATCACAGCAGCTTTGCGTTGTTAACAATGTCGGAGCCAGCTGATGCTACGCTAGCAAACTCTACACACAGATAAGAGTTGGCGCTCCGAACCTCAGACACAGCAGAGGAGAAGACAATCTTCACTCTTCCAAAGAAACACAGTGAGAAACTCTCAGGGCTGTCGGGGGAGGCGGCAGAGAGATCAGCTCTCTCCACAGAGAGAGACAGGGATATACAGAGAGATACAGGAGGAGAGTTGAGTGACAGAAACAGATTGGGGGGGCGAGAGTGACAAAGAATGATGGAGTAAGAGAGAGAGAGAGAGAGAGAGAGAGAGAGAGAGAGAGAGAGAGAGAGAGAAAGAGAGAGTTGTACCACTCAGTACTGATCAGAGAGAGCAGCAGAAACACAACTTCCTGTGTTCTGCTAGGAGGCTGTACGCGGCCGACGGAGGAGGTGACCTTGCTACCTCTGGGAGACAGGGAGAGAGAGAGAAAGAGAGAGAGAGAGAGAGAGAGAGAGAGAGAGAAAGAGGGGGAGAGAGAGAGAGAGAGAAAGAGAGAGAGAGAGAGAGGGAGAGAGAGAGGCTGCTCCACTCCCAACGTCTGGAAACCACTGCTGTCTATCAACTGTCCACATCCCTGTTCTCTACCCCTGTTCCCTGCTGCAAGTGTGCAAGTAAGACAGGTAGGCGAGAGCCATGAGCTGGGTATGGTGGAGATCCAGTCCACTGTTTTCTAGTAGATGTGTGAGAAGGTGTGTACTCAACACAGAGAGAGAGAGGGGGAGAGAGCGAGAGAGAGAGAGAGAGAGAGAAAGAGAGAATATGAGAATGAGTATGTCTCCACCTCCTCCTCCTCTATCTCTGCCTACCAATTTCCACGTACAGTTCGTATGAAGTGAAAATTGTGTTTGCTGTCGCTGTTTGTTTGTGAATGTCAATTATGTATATTTGTATTTACAAACAAATATAGTGACAGAAATACAGCAGCCAGCCTGGTTAGTGATATTTCCCCAGTGAAGGTTATAGTTTGGTTGGTCTCTGGTATGGAGAAACTCTCCTAAATAGACCCAGATATAAACACTGTCCAAATGATTGTCCAGAAGGTGTTAGCGTGGCCTAATGGTCTCACACAGATATATTTGTGGCTGGTGTTGCCTGGTAGTGAGAGAGAGAACTACTTTCTTCTCCTGGGAGGTCTGACCTGATGTTATGGGTATAAAGTGAGACATCTCGATGCTTCAGAGAACTTTGTTGGCAGAGAGAGAGTCATGTTCTCTCATTTGGAGAACTCTGTGGGCATGCTAGAGTCAGGTTCTCTCCTTTGGAGAACTCTGTAGGTATGCTATGTTTGATTCCTAAACATTACATTGTTTGAGTTTAGAAAATTCCTTAACAACTCCTGACCAATCAGGGGGCCAATCTCGTGCCTTCCTCCAATCAGCACTCACCAAAGTTCTCCCCGCCCCAGATGTCCATGGCCGTGTCATACTTCCCGAGGTGATTGAACCACGACCTGTCAATCACAAACAGACCTCCAGCGATGATAGGAGTCCTGGGAACGGAGGAAGGGGGCGGGGGGGGGGGGGGGGGGGGGGGGGGGGGAGAGAGAGAGAGGGAGGGAAGGAGACAGAAAGTAGAAAAAGAAAGAAAGAGTCAGAGCCATCTGTAATTCTGCTGCTTTCTACTCATAGCACATAGCTCTCTGGCATCAAGAAACATTACACTCTCACTCTCTCTCCCTCTCTCTCTAGCTATTTGTTTCTCTCTCTCTTTTTCCTGTCCCTGTCAGACGAGCGATACCTCAGCAGGATAATGTGTTCCTCAGGCAGAAACTCGGCTGATAATTTATAAAAGGCCTGGACATGACAGCACTCTGGGCAGGATCTCAGAGCGGACGCGTGCCTAATAGATAAGCCGACTTTGGACAAATACGGCCTTGGGGTGGTCAGCCTGTCCCCCAGCAGGCCGGCATCTCCTCTCCTGCTTCTCGTCTCCTGTCTCTCATCTTCTCTCTTCTCATCTCCTGGTCTCGGCGACCAGTTTTAATGCGGAGGAGTCTATTTGTAGTCTGTAAACACAACGCCATCCCTGAGATAAGGTCCTCTAGCATTGGCCTCCTGCCTGGCAGACACACACACACACACACACACACACACACACACAACTGAGGACCAACCATCCGGATCCACTAACCAGTATTGATAGGAGCCCCTTGAGTAGTGTTCATGTTGTACACTCTCTCACACGCACGCACACGCACAAACACACACACACACACACACACACACACACACACACACACACACACACACAGGCACGCACACACACAGGTATGCACACACACCACCCATCGACCTGTATTGATAGGAGCCCCTTGAGTGGTGTAAAGGTTGTACACTCTCTCTCTCTCACACATACACACATATCCTGTACACACACATACTCACGCACGCACACATAAAGACTCACATGTGACGTGTCGAAGCGACCCTGTCATCTGAAGCGTGGGACTGAGAGTGACACAGACATGCAGAACGGAGGAGGCAGGGTGCTCAAAGGTGGCACAGATGGTGGGAGTACGAAATGTGTGTGTGTGTGTGTGTGTGTGTGTGTGTGCGCATGAGCCTAACAGATATCCGTCACCATCACTGCGCTAATATTCAGTACCGTGGTCATACAGTACCTGGGCTCCGGTCCATAGTGCACGTCAGCCAGTGGGAGTCGGCGAGTGTGTGACGCCCTCCCGCGTGTCATGGCGCCTCCACAAACGCCTGTTGCTACCCAACCCCATCGCTCAGCGCCTAATCCCATCTGTTTATCATCCAGACAGACCGGTTATTTTCACCATTTATTACACTCAGGGGGCTAATGCTTTTTGCACGTGCGGGCGTGTGTGTGCGAGGTGTGTGTGAGTGTGTGTGTGCGTGTGTGCGCGCGAATGAGTGTTTGCGTGTGTGTGTGACATTTGACTTCCCAGATGACTCATCCTAATGGAAGAGAGCCGTGTGGGAGGCAGAGAGATTTATTTATTTATTTATTTCCCGTTTCATTTGTGTTTCTATTAGTTTTCCATTTACATTTACTACTTCGGTTCAATGGCGTAGTCTCCAGCGGCGTGTTACTAGTCGAATTTGTTTTTTTGTTTTTTTGACTGGGAAGACACATTTCGTCGTTCCTCCTCCTCTCCTCCTCTCGTCCGTTCTCCTTCGTGATACTGTAGCCCGGCTCTCTTCTCCTCTCAGCTCCGCCACTCCTCTCCTCTCCTCCACTCCTCCCCCCCTTCCCCTCCTCTCCTCCTCCCACCTCCCCTCCTCTCTCCTCCTCTCTCCAGGCCAGGCTGTAATAGGTCTCTTTATGCTTGCCTTCTCTTACTTAATGGGTTCGGTGGGGTCAGCTCTCCGAGCGCGCTGCTCCGCAGACAACTGCTCCCACTTGAAATGGAGACTCCAGTCGAACCCTGGGGCAGACACACACACACACACACACACACAGCTAATCACAACACGGGCTGGGAGAGGGAGGGAAGGAGGGAGGGAGATAAAGAGCAAGTTGGGAGAAGGGTTAAGAGGTGGTGAGAGGATAGAAAAAGCAGAGAGAAAATAGTGAGTGAGAGAGAGAGAGAAATGAGAGATGCTATAGATTGCAGAGATCATCGCAGGTCAGAGATGAAAAACTAATAGGCAATAAGAAAGGGATTATAAGTACAGGGAGAGGGAGGGGAGGAGGGAGAGAGAGAGGGGGGCGGGCTGGACCTCGAGGGAGCTGATAGGTCGATGAGAGTTCCGCAGCTCTCTGCCTTCATGGCACGCTTTATTACTCTGTGTCCGAACCCTGACCGCATCCACCAATAAGCAGCCGGCCTGCTAATGCCTAATTAAATTATACGTCCCATCATTAAACACCCGCGACGCCAGCCTATTGGCCGAGGGCTGGTCTGGGCGGGACCTTGAGATAACCTCTAGCCGGGTAATAGCCCCTCCCCCTTGACCGGTGTCCTTCAGGAACTCAAATATGCATGAGAATACCCGGGCATATTTGCTCAGATAATACAGTGTGTGTATGTGTGTGTGTGTGTGTGTGTGTGTGTGTGCGGAGGGAAAGAGCAGAGCTGATTTGGCAGACCACCCAGGAGTGCTAACACAGCAGTCTCAAGACTCTTCCCTCTCTCTCTGGGAGGCTCCCTCCATCCCTCTCTCTCTCTCTCTCTCTCTCTCTCTCTCTCCGGATCAATGCAGCTCTGTTCCCAGCCCATCTTTCCCCCGTTATGAGCCGAGGACGCCCCCGTAATGGAAGCGTCCGGTCAGCGGCCCGGCCGGGACCTTCATCCCCATTGATTGGTGGATCTCTCTTCACCGGGGCGCTGAAGGTTTAGCTGTTCATCTATCTTGTAGAGAGGGGGGGAGGGGAGGAGGGGGGGGGGGGGGGGATGGAGGGATGGGGGGGAGATAAGCCTGGAGGTGGAGGTGGAAGTGGGACAGAGGGAGGGGGGAATGGAAGCAGAGAGGGAAGGGATGAGAGTGACAGAGGGAGAGAAGACAGGAGAGGTGGAGAGAGTGACAGAGAGAGAGATACGGAGACAGAGGGAGGGAGAGAGAGATGGAGGGAGGGAGAGAGAGAGAGAGACAGAGAGATGTAGAGAGGCGGAGAGCGGGAGAGAGAGCGGTACCTCCGCGGAGATCCGAGGACGCCGCTACGTAGGCGAAGGTGTCCATGTTGATGATGTCAATGACAGGACTGACTACACAGCTAGGGTCCTGGAGAGAGAGAGAGAGAGAGGGGGAGGGAGAGAGAGAGAGAGAGAGAGAGAGAGAGAGACAGAGAGAGATACAGTTACACATGAGCATACATTCGTAGGGTTGAGCCACAGTAATCATATTCAGTTTGGGCTTCGTTTCCCAGATCTTCAATTATGTATCTCAATCAAATCTACTGACGTCCTCACTCTCCACCTTCCACTCTGTGTGATGTACTTTACATGATCCATACCGAACGGATCAAAATAGGATTCAGCCTCATGATATTACGTGATAATGATAGGGTGGGGGTGTAATAGCTAATGTACAGTAGCACTGATGTGCTGCTACTGCTCTTAAAGGGAAATTACACTCAAAAATGTCCTACCGGGGGCATGACACAATTTAAAGCCAGGCTTTTTTCTTTTTTTTTTTTTTTTTTTTATCTTAAAGCGTCAGAAAGACTTGGGTGGCAGATTGATTTTGATGTCCTTTTAACATGAAAGCGTGATGTCACGGTGACAAGGTCACGCCCGGCTGGACAGCTTGAGGGCTTTGATCTGATCAAACGCTACTAACAGGAGGTGTGTGTGTGTGTGTGTTGTGTGTGTATGTGTGTGTGGATTCTGATTGAGTAGTCCACACATGCACGCACACGCACACACATGCCCAGAAAGATCCAGTCATACATTGGTCACAATAATCTGCTACTGCTGACTAAAGACTCCTATTCAGCACCGCACACACATACGCACATACACACGCACGCACAAACACGCACACACAAACACGCACACACAAACGCATCATCAAAGCCCTTCCCTCCCCTGCTCCAACACGCTGTTTACTCAGGGTGATTGAGTGTGACCGGCCTGTCCCACAGCTTTGAGGATGCTATCTCTCTCTCTCTCTCTCTCTCTCTCTCTCTATCTCTCTCTATATATATATATATATATATATATATACAGTATATATCTCTCTCTATCTATCTCCCTCTCTCTCTATCTCTCTCTCTATATATATATATTCCTCTCTCTCTCTCTCTCTCTCTATATATATATATATATATATATATCCCTCTCTCTCTCTATATATATATCCCTCTCTCTCTCTCTCTCTCTCTCTCTGTCTCTCTCTCTCTCTATATCTATATATATCTATATATGTATATATATATCTCCCTCTCTCTCTCTCTCTCTCTCTATCTCCCCTCTCTCTCTCTCTCTCTTTCTCTGTGCTCATATTGAACTTATTCAGAGATACAAAGTCCCATTCTCTCCTAGTCTATTTGTCTTGGGTGATCCCTCTCTTCTCAGCGATTTAAGTTCTTCAGATGCAGAGTGGATTCAAACAGCGCTTATGCTGGGTCGCAAACTAATATTGTGTGAATGGAAGCGTCCGATGCTCCCTCTGTGAACACTTGGTTTAGTCAGCTTGGTCATTTGGCAGCTCTGGAAAAGCTGACCTTCAGACTCATGAATCATTCATTCACTCATTACCTGCTGAAATGGAACAAGTGAGAAACCCATATTGAAGGACCCTGATAGAAGTTTGAATTGGCATACTGTATCATTAATCCCTCTGTACCCCAATTTATTGTGTGCCATTGAAAAACAATGTGTTGTTGTGTTGTTTATTGTTAAATTTTTTTTCACTGTTTATTATGTATTGTGTTGTGTTTTGTATATTGTCTTCCTCAAAATAATAAAAACTACAAATCTTTAAAAGAAATCTCTCTCTCTCTCTGAGTGAGACTGGACTGGAACCCAGGCCACCCCTGTGGAAATGTAACCGGGCCCAGCAGACAATACCGATCCCCGTACGGCAGTACAGCGTCGCGTTGCCTTCTGTTCCCCGCGCGCGACGGGGAGGTGAGGACAACTTCTCGGCCGAACAATAAAGTTGCGTTGTGTTCTGTTCTGGTCCTCCACCTCGCAATGCAAAAGCGCATTGTGTTGCCTCTGGGTATGAAATGCACTATACAAATAAAGCTTTGATTGATTGATTGATTGACCTCGTCGCCGCCGGTGTCCCCCTCACAACGCAGCGGGGCGCCGCGAGCGTTATGAATTATGCATTCCCCCCCCCCACCCCCTCCCTGTGTCCCCCCCCGTGGTCGATAACGCCGCCATTCAGGGCCAGATATGAGGAGGCGGGTAGGTGGTGATGGATGAGCTCCTGGGTAGAAATCAATCCCGGCTCTGTTTTTCAGGTATCGACCGCTTGTACAACGAGCGTACCTGCCCCCCCCACCCCATCCCCCCCACACACACTTCCCCAACTCCTCTGCGGTAAACGCCACGCCGCGACGCGGCCGGTCGAACTCAGGAAAGGCGCCCCCCCGGGGCTCGACTCGGGGGGCCTCGGCACGAGAGCTCGGAGACGCTCCTGTGACGCGGGGTAAGATGAAAGCGCACGCACACACACGTGGAGGGAGGGAGGGAGCAGATGGAGAGAGCAGATGGGTGGAGAGAAAGAGAGAAGAGAGAGGAGGACAAGAGGAATGTGGCGCTGGCACAGATGACAGATGAGAGAGAGAGAGATGTCGAGAGAAAGAGAGGGAGAGAGCGGAGCTGATGGTGAGAAAAGTTGGCATAGAAAGAGAGAGAGAGAAAGAGAAAGAGAGAAAGAAAGAGAGAGAGAGAGAGAGAAAGAAGGAGGTCACGGGCGGTATGAGAGAGAGAAAGAGACAGGAACACAGGAGCATGGCGGCGTCTGGGTACGGTACCTGTTTGATCCGGTGCAGTAGGGGTGGGAGCCAGTCCTTGTTGACCTCACAGTGGCTGTCCAGGAAGGTGAGCACCCCCGCCGTGGCCACGTCCGCCCCCCGCACCCGCGAGCGAATCAGACCTGCGGGGCACACGGGGGTCGCGGGTCAGAGGTCACGCTCGTACAGTATGACCTTATGTGACTTCACGCTGCTGCTGCTGTTGCTGCTACTACTGTCTCACAGAACCACGTTCTCTGCTCTCTCTCTGTCCCTCTCTCTGTCTCTCTTTCTCTCTCTCTCTGCCTCTCTCTCTCTGTCTCTCTCTCTCTCTGCCTCTCTCTCTCTCTCTGTCTCTCTCTCTGCTTCTCTCTCTGTCCCTCTCTCTGTCTCTCTCACTCTGTCTCTCTTTCTCTCTCTCTCTGCCTCTCTCTGTCTCTCTTTCTGCCTCTCTCTCTCTCTGTCTTTCTCTCTGCCTCTCTCTCTATCTATGTCTCTCCCTCTCTCTCTCTCTCTGTCCCTCTCTCTCTCTCTGCCTCTCTCTCTCTCTGTCTCTCTCTCTCAAATTGCTAAGCGCGGGAGCCCACTGGAGCTCTGTCAATACAGTCAAATGAGCAAACAAGTCGGGAAATGAGACACATTTTACCAGATGAAACCTGAATGCCTAAAATGTGATTTAGCAAGTTATTGTTTTTTTTCAACTACTACTATACAGGAACCAGGGGCGTCATGCAACCCCAAAAAACTGAGGGGGCACGAGATAATGAGGCGTTATTAGCGCGCGCAAAATTTTTGTGTTTTTTTTGTGCATTTTTGCAGTTTAAAATCAGGACACAGCACGCTACACCAGTTGCCACTCAAGCGGTGTGAAATTAAACTTACCGGTAGCGTTCTTTCAATGACTTTCAAAATAAAATCTTTTTTTCACTTGGCATTGGTCCAAATGATATACTGTATACTGAAGTATGAAGTATATTGAATCTGATAAACTGAATAGCCTAATATTTGGAGGACCTGTTCATCAGTTAAGGACAACCTTAATCTAAATGTAAGCAGACCATGAAAACATGTTTATCTGAGACGAGGCGAGGGGGGGGGGGCTTCCAGGTCCAGTGTTAATTTGGAAGAAACCAAATCCACTGGGAAAGAGGGTGTTTGGCTTTTTGAAAGAGGTTATGGTGGCTATGTGGTCTATGACATAATTAAATGACATAAATGACATAAAAGAGAAAATAATCATAGCTCTGCATTGTAAAATGTAATGGTAAACAAACAATAACAGAAATGTAAAAAAAAAAAAAAAAAAAAAAACCAAATCTGAGGGGGCACGTGCCCCCTCAAGTTCTATAGGCATGACGCCTCTGACAGGAACTGACAGGTGGCGTCAGTTTTATCAGCACGACGATGACGCCTTTCGTCGCGTTTGCGTAGCGCTACATCGTGTGCCACCTCGTCACACGCCTCACGGATAGGCAGGCCGACAGCGGACGGATCTGTAAGCCCACACGACTTCTCCTTCTGAAACGGCCAACGGCATCTCGTGTTCATGGGCGTGACCAGTACTAGGGGGGGGGAGTGTGTGTGTGTGTGTGTGTGTGTGTGTGATGGAGGGACATGCTGTCCAGGCTAAACAGCCAGATAGATCAATAGTGGGGACAGGACACGGCGTCATTGTCATTGTGAGGGAGGCGGCCGTCCTCGGTAGCCCTGTGTTCTCCTGTCGCACCGGCTCTCCAGCCAATTAAAAATCCCATTTCATCCTCAATAACGCTTTATTTTCTGGATGGGTGAGTTCACACACATACACACACGCGCACATTTCCAGACACACGCACGCAGACACACGCGCACACACAGTGAACAGTTGCTAGGTGCAGACTGACTTTGAAAAGAACAGAGCATCGAAGGATGTTAGAGGAGATCAACCTTGACTGCTGAGACCCTTTAAAGACCACAGCGACAGCGTGTGTGTATGTGTGTCTGTGTGTATATATAAATACGGTACCTGTGTGTGTGTATGTGTATGTGTGTGTGTGTGCCTGTCTGTATGTACCTGTATGTGTGTACTGTATGTCAAAGTAAGTCAGTATATAAGTGTGTGTGTGTGTGTGTGTGTGTGTGTGTGTGTGTGTGTGTGTGTGTGTGTGTGTGTGTGTGTGAAACAGTAGTGATTACGGCCCCCTCTATAGCCCATAGAGTAGATGTGACCTAACGGCTTCGGCTGTTTGTAGCATTAAAAAGACAATCAAGTCTAAATGCCCTAAACCATTTACAATTTACCGGCTCAGCTCAACCACTGGGGACTGGTAACTACACCCTCGCATGCACACACACACACACACACACACCCTCGCACGCACACAAACACACACACACAAGCCACTGAGTCTGTGTGTGTGTGTGTGTCACTGTGTGTGTGTGTGTGTCTATCTTGTGAGAGAGTTTTCTAATGCAACCTCCTGGCTGTGATAGAGCAGGGGATCTGGGCACACTAACGACACTATTTGTTATTGAGGAAATCCAGGATCAGCTCTCGGATACTATCTAATTGGAGTTGTAATGATTTTCACGGCTGATTAGGTATTGTCATTGTTTGTGTTTGTGTGTGTGTCTATTTGTGTGTATGTTTGTTTATGGAGTTTCGATCAGGCACCTTAAAAAAAAACAGATTTTCATTAGAGCCACAGAATCTTATTATGAGGCCAGCTCTCTCTTCCTGGTCCCACACAGCAGGAGTGACACTACTCATCTCTCTCTCTCCCACACACACACACACACACACACACACACACACACACACACACACACACACACACACGCATACACATTACATTACAGTAATTTACAGTAGCAGATGCTTTTATCTAAAGCGACTTACTGTACAATGATTGCATTTGCATTGAATGCAAGTAGCCAGTGTCTCGCTACTCATCAGAACTCACAAGTGAATCTCCTTTCTAAACACAAGTGACTAAGAGCATAATCTAGTGCTGAAGGCATAATCTAGTGCTGAAGGCAAAGTGCAAGAGCAGCAAACTAAGAGGGGGGATCCTGGAAGTACGTCTTGAAGAGGTGAATTTTGAGCCTTCGGCGAAAGATGGGCAGCGACTCTGCTGTCCTGACGTCAGTGGGCAGTTCGTTCCACCACTGCGGGGCCGAGACAGAGAAGAGCCGTGACCGTGTCGATCGACCGCAGGGGCCTCGGAGTGACGGGGCAACCAATCACTTCGAGGTAGCAGAGCGTAGTGGTCGGGGGGGGGGTGTAGGGCTTGACCATGGCCTGGAGGTACGAGGGAGCTGTTCCGTTCATTGCCCTGTAGGTTAGCACCAGAGTCTTAAACTGGATGCGAGTTGCTACAGGGAGCCAGTGAAGGGAACGGAGAAGGGAAGTTGTGTGGGAGAACTTGGGGTGGTTGAACACCAGGCGAGCTGCAGCTTTCTGGACAAGTTCCAGGGGTTTAATGGCTGACGCCGGGGACCCGGCAAGGGTCTGCATAGAGGCGCCCTCCCCAAAGAGATTTTAGCCAGAGCCAAAGGAAAAATCACCAGTCAACCAAGAATAAAAGTAGCAATTCAAATCCTCTCCAAATGTGTTTGATAGCTTGTTTCAAGTGCAGCCCATCCCTCTTTCTTGCATTGTCCATGGTTTGAACCACTAGTAATCGAGATCTGCAAATAATATAGGCCTATATATGCTGGTATAATCTTTTTTTTTTCTTTTTTTAAGTGTGCACATCACCCCCCAAAGTCCGATTCTGAGCCAGGAAAAACTCTGGGAGGGAGCTGCAGTAGTCCAGGCGGGAGATGACCAGGGCCTGGATGAGCACCTGGCTGCGCCGTTTCGTCAGTGAGGAAAGGGCGAATCCTCCTGCTGTTGTAGAGCAGGAATCTGCAAGAGCGTGTAACCGATGCGATATGTGCCAACAACGACAGCCGGTCGTCCAGGGTCAACACCCAGATTCTTCGCAGATTCGTCGTCAACGGTGATGGCCGGGTGGCGGTGCGGGCGACCCTTCCCCCCTGGGAGGAACAGCAGCTCGGTCTTGCCTGGGTCGGGCTTGAGGTGGCGTGTCGCTGTCCGCTCCGAGATGTCAGCCAGGCACGTAGCGATGTGTGCGCCTCCGAATCGCTACGTGCTAAAGGGGCGGCGCACACACACACACACACTGTACCCACGCACGTTTTTCGAACAGCGCTGAGGTAGGAACACTTCGGTCCAATTGCTATGAAAGTCATGCTGTTTGAAAGATAACGGGGCCAACGTCAATGTCCAGTATGTGATGCTCTACACACAGCTCTGTCCATCCATGACACCTTCCTCCTCTCCTCTCCTCTCCTCTCCTCTCCTCTCCTCTCCTCTCCTCTCCTCTCCTCTCCTCTCCTCTCCTCTCCTCTCCTCTCCTCTCCTCTCCTCTCCTCTCCTCTCCTCTCCTCTCCTCTCCTCCCCTCCTCTCCTCTCCTCTCCTCTCCTCTGCCCCCCCCCCCCCCGAGCCCGCTCTCCAGTAAAAAGCTATGGAGCGTCTCAAACCTCTCTCCTGGTCCCCCTTAACGCCCCCCCCCCAATCCCTCCCTCCATCTCTCTCCACTAGCGAGCTGCTCAGCATCTTTAACGGACCGGATCAATATCCTCTCTGGATGGGTTGGCTCCATATTCACACCAGAAAGACAGGTGTGTGTGTGTGTGTGTGTGTGTGTGTGGGTGGGGGGTGTTTGACCCTCTAATGGATTGCTGCTCTCGTCCAAACACGGTTGCTAATAGCTGCTCACACATGTGTTACCATGACTGCACGCGCACACACACACACACACACACACACACACACACAACACGCTCGATTACCACTGCGGGCAAGGCTCAGAGGTGGCACCGCCCCCAGATTCGAAGCCCTGCAATCACCGTCCCCCCACCCACCGCTGGCACCGTCCCTACGGCCTGCTGGTATCTCCTCCACACACGCGCTTCCCCTCAGACAAGCTCACCTTCTCCGCTGTCCTTTACAAGATACACACACACACACACGCTGACAAGCTCACCTTCTCTCCTGTTGTTGACAAGACGCACACACCCACACAAACACATTAACACACACACGGTGACAAGCTCACCTTCTCTCCTGTCGTTGATACACACACATACACACACAGACAAACACAGTGACGAGCTCACCTTCTCACGTCGTTGACAAGACACACACACACACACACACACACACACACACACACACACACACACACACACACACACACACACACACAGTGTCAAGCTCACCTTCTCTCCTGTTGTTGACAAGACACACACACCCACACGGTGACAAGCTCACCTGCTCTCCTGTCATTGATACACACACACACCCACACAGTGACAAGCTCACCTTCTCTCCTGTTGTTGCGAAGACACTTAACTTTGGGCAGCGTGGTGAGTAGACTGCAGTCGTTAGCTGGAAGAGATGTTCAATACGTCACCTAACGAGAATTCTAGGATTCAATCATGTTTATTTATCATACCGTATGTACAAGATACAGGTGCCATGTCCAAAGACATCCTCAATACTGTCACACTCTTGCACTCAATACTGTCACACTCTTGCACTCAATACTGTTACACTCTTGCACTCAATACTGTTACACTCTTGCAGTATGAAACTGTAAATTACTTTGAATAAAAAACACTGACAATGAAGAGGCACAGTCAGTCTGAATCCATTGTACCCAGATGATGAGCCAAAATGGCCGCCCTGTCTCCTCCCCCTCCATTCACTCTCTACAGGCCAGCAAGAAACCGCCTTCCTCTCTGACCCAAAATGGCCGTCCATGCCCCCGCCCCTCCATCCACTCTCTGCAGGCTTGAAACATCCTTCTTTTCCGAGTTGAAACTTTCTCCCTGTCTCGCCCCTGCGACTGCTACTCACCGTCATCACTGAAGTCGTCCACCAGGATGATCTCATGGATGAGGTGGATGGGGGTCCGGTTTAGCACACTGAGGGAGAGGGGGAGAGGAGTGTTACTGTTGCTCTGGCTCACACGCACACGCACGCCCGCATACGCACACGCCCACACACACGAACATAAAACTTTTTCATATTGAAAATGAATGACATCCCCCCCCTCATGAAAATGTATTACGTGTTCAATAAAGCCAAGCTTTTCACTGACCGTGGAGATTAGAACATAAAAAATTCACAGTGTTCGCCTTGGAACAGTCGTCCTATTACAAGGGTATTGAGAGATATTAGAAAGAGAGAGCAGTCCTTAGCTCAGTCTCCCTCCCCACCACTACGCACACACGCTTTCTCTCTCTCTCTCTCTCTCTCTCTCTCTGAAGGCAGTGGACTGTTGACAGGGTGTGATGGAGCAGAGACTGAGAATGGAGGGAGGGAGAGGTGGAGAGGACGGAGCAGAATAAGAAAGGAGGAGAGGGGGAGGAGGAGGAGGAGAGAACAGAGAGAGATTAGATGGAATGAGAGGTGATGGGGCAGAGAGAGGAGGAGAGAGCCTCCGTCGGTATTAGTTCACCTTTAATCCCGGGGCCAATCAAAACGTGCACACCTTCACCTCCTCCTCTCATCCCTCTCTCCTCCTCCCCCTGCACACTTCAGGCAAACCTCCCCTCCTCTCCTCTATATATACAATACAGTATTAATCCCTTTCTCCTGTCCTCCTCATCCGTCTCCTACTCCCTCTCTCCTATTCTCCTCCCTCTCTCCTATTCTCCTCCCTCTCTCCCCTCCTCCTCATCCCTCTCTCCTCCCTCTCACCTCCTCCTCACTCTGTCCTCCTCCTTCTGGAGTATAATGTTCCTGTATTACTGTAACACAATATTTTCCCAGTCAGGGTTTTCATCAGGAATATTGAATCCAAAAAAAAACTCTGAATAGATATCAGGATTTTGCGAGTAGCACAAGAAGACAGGGAATTCTAATGAATGGCCAGGTCACTCTTGAAAAAGAGATTTCCTTTCATCTCAAAGAGTTTTATCTGGTTAAATAAAGGTTCAATACAAATAAAATAAAAAGAGCACCAGAGCACTAGCATGGTTCTTTCTCTCTGTGGATCTATAAAGTAGACTGGCCCCTGAGTAGAATAGACACAGAGATACACTTTTACGGAGACAACAAGCATAGTTTTTATTTAAAAAGCTAAATGTGGCAATGGGAAAAATGAATTGTGGCAATTGCCCCCTAGTGGTGGGTCCCTTCAGCATTGCCAGGCGGGGGACATAATGTGAGATGGGAGCATTACTCCTGTGTGCATGTTTTCCATTCAGTTTTAAGAAGTGAACGTATCCGTTCATACAGTAGCATGATATTTAGACCAAACAGATGAACATTTTGAGATATAATATGTCAGTGTATTATTAAAAACTGTTGGAGTAGTGAGATGTTCGAAAACGGGTATGAATTTTAAGTTACCAACTGAGAGTGGAGCACTGAACATTCCACCATTTGTGTGAATGGGAAGCATGTTTTTCAAAAAACACTGAATGTTTCAAAAACAATAAGGCATTGCCATCCTTGAATGCGAGGGGAAGCTTGAAAAGACTAACATTTTGGTGTATAATGTGAAAGTACTGTGAAAATTGTAGGGGTAGCAGCCATTTGCAAAATGCGTGGATATTTTCAAATCACCAACTGCCACCACTCTAACAACCGAACATTCCATAATTCATTTCAATGGGGAAAAAACGCACACGCACACACACCCTTGGGGTCAGCTGTGGTCAGGTCATAGAGGAGATACACCAGATCTGACTGGATTTATACTGAGATATCTAGTATGGTCTAGATGGTGTGAGTGCTTCTCTTTCTACCGGGCACACGCACACAAACACATTCTCTCTCTTTCTCTCTCTCTCTTCTTATTCTGTGTATCCTTCATCATTCTCTCGCCCTCCCTCCCTGGTTTTTATTCCATCCCTCTCTCCGTCTCTGTGCTGTCTGGTGTGAGTAATTGGAGGGCTGTCAGCCTCATGGGTCTGTTCCTCCATCGCCCTGCACGCTGGTCCCATTCATCACTCCGCTCCACACCCCTCCTCCCACTCCCTCTCTCCTTCCCTCTCTCCCTCTCCTGGATGCGTATGCCTTTATTATTTATTCCCTTGGTATGTGTGTGTGTGTAGCTTCGTATGTGTTGAAGCCATGTCAGCGTGCACGAACCAGGAAGGGAAGTGGGACTGCAGACGCGTCCTCCCTGAGCAGCCTCTCACATTCCTGATAAACTCAAATTACCATTTTGAGGACACGTTGACCGGGCGACGCCTGACCCTATTCATCTCCCTACGAGGCACCTTTATTTTTCTTCTGGTTGCTTCGGTTCTGTTTTGAATTACCGAGAAATGCAACAAGTGGTTAGTTTCGCCACCACCAAGACCTATGGACCTACGCCATGTCACACATTTTAATTGGCTTGTACTTAAATTGCCTCAGTTCTTGATTAAGTGTGTGTATGTGAGTGCAGCTCCTAAATTATAAATTGTCCTGAAAAGCTTGGGGAATTACGTCACAAGCTCCCCGAGAGCTCAGGAGACAATCTGACACACACACACACACACACACACACGCACACACACACACACACACACACACACACACAGAGACACAGACAAGACACACACACACACACACACACACAGAGACACAGACAAGACACACACACACACACACACAGAGACACAGACAAGACACACGCACACACACACACACACACACACACACACACGCACGCACACACACACACACACACACACACACACACACACACACACACACACACACACACACACAGACACAGACAAGACACACACACACACACACACACACACACACAGAGACACAGACAAGACACACACACACACACACACACAGAGACACAGACAAGACACACACACACACACACACACACACAGACACACACAGAGACACACACAAGACACACACAGGGGCGTAACAGCCGCCCAGGACGGAAGCAGAGGTCTAAGCGCCTAGTTCTACCTACAGTATGCTCCTATTATGTGTAAGATAAAGCCAGAATGCCTGATTCAGCCCCGAGCTACGGCCTAATCAGCTAGACAGGACTTGTTTACGAGCCCGGATACTTTACATCTCTCTGCATTCAGTCTAGGGCCGTTAACACTGATTACTGCGCTCTCTTCTCTCTCTCTCTCTCTCTACTTTCTCTCTCTCCAGTTTTCTGTCACTCTCTCTCTCCCACTCCTCCTCTCTCTCTCTCTGCCTCCCTCTCTCTCCCTCTCTCTACACTCCTCTAATCTCCCTTAGTTGTCATTCTTGTCCCAGGACTATCAAGCTACTTTGTTTTGCATAAAGCATATTTCTGCTTAAGTGCTCTCCTGAATACATAAGTGACACCAGCTTGATATACCGAATAACATTCTGTTCCTGTGAGGGTTTAAGTACTTTATAAGCCGTTTAGAACGGCGTGGGATTCTCAGAGAGCAACAACGTGGGTTCAGAGCGATGTTGTGGGAGTCCTGACTTCTGAAGCCCGGGCCCAAACCAGCTCTGCGGAAGAACTTGGCAACGTCGTACGGTACCAATGGCTCAGAGAGACAGCAGCCCCCTCGAAGACTTAAACACCGCTATGACTGTCTCCTCCAGGGCGTCCTATTGGTTGTGAAGCCCTGGAACAACAACATTGATCACGGCCTGATTAAATATCGACAGGCTTGTTCTGACTCTGGATTGTGTGTTAACACCGAAGACGAGGTCTAAATTGTCCTTGTCATGATGTCAAAAACTGGGCTTTTATTTTTCATTTCACAACTGGAGTGTGTGGTACACACGCTGGTCTGAATGACAGGTCAGACCCTCGATCAGATCGCCAGGGATGGGTTGTGTGTGTGTGTGTGTGTCTGTTTAACTCCCTGCTCACAGAATGACATCCTATTGATCCCACTAGTTACTCTGCTGTGCTGTTCAGCACATTTATCTAAAGTGCTTTGAGGCCCACGCACACACACCCACGAAACCAAACACACACACACACACACACGAAAACAAACACACACACACGGCTACGCTTCCTCACCACTTCTACCTCGAGCCGCCGCCCACAGTCCCGTGTGGGAACGTCGGCAGCGCAGAGAACAGGAACGGCCTGTCGGGTCGCCGCCTGGACCGGAGCGGGCCTACGCAGCGAAGGGCGGAGCCGGACCGGTCAGAGGAGGAGGCGGCCCAAACGGGACGCGCGCCGCCAGCAACCCGGAATGACAGAGGCGTGAGGGCAACGGGAAACAAAGGAGTTGTAAAAGTCTGTCCGCGGTCGGAAAATGACGCGAAAGACCTCGACGCCCCCGAGTGACGTCGGCGTCGCGGCGGGCCTGGACACACGGGCGGGTTCATCGGAGGACACGCCCGGTGTACCGTCACCATCCGCCCTGCTCTGGCCCGCTCTGACACTCCCACAGGCGTGTTAATGGTGAGAAAGCTGCTGGTTCGAATCCCACCTCACTCATTGTCACTTCTACTGAGAGAGGGTTTTTGTTTGACTGAGAGAGCCCAACCTGTGGACCCCAGTTCCAACACACACACACACACACGCAGGCACACACGTGTGCGTAGTGACACCCTGATTAATGTACAGTAACCTCAGGAGATTAGCTAGGTTGTCGGAGTTGTTTTTCCTATTAGCCGGAGCCCTGGAGGCGACTGCAGGACCAAGGATAGGGCTGGGCCCCTAGGACTGGAGCTGGCTTTAATTATAGACAGCCACTGCCAGGACAGCCATGACACACACACACACACATGTACACACACACGCACACAAACACAACGCCCAGCCCTGGAACAGAGCGGGCTGATTACGTCCCGCCCCCTGGGGCTCAGGTCCGCCTACTGTACCTCAGGACCCATTTACCCAGAATGCTCCATTAGACAGAGAAGTAGGCAATGAGTCACACTGCATCGTGGGTAGGTACAGTAAATGTGTCCTCGAGGCGCAGCCTAAATAAAATATGTACATTATACGACGCCTTCTGGTAAGAGGAGAAGGAAGAGAGATTAAGAGAGATGGAGAGATAGAGGGAGATGGAGAGACACGCACATCCATATACAGAGAGAGACAGAAAGAGGGAGGATTCAGGGAATCCCATCTGCAAGAGAATCAGTCTGCACTTCCATCTATCTCGAATTTGCAACCGGGCCAATCAGGGACTGCGTTTTAACTGTTGCCCTGCCCCTGATTGGTTCCCGTAGTTGATGTGTGAAAATGAAATACAGGCTGCTGGTAAAAAAAAGTTATTGCAGAAATAGTGCTCAGACAGCACAGACCTCCGCCCATGAATGCATTTCGGGGCTCTGTGTGAGCCAAAATTGTACGGGTTCTAAATTGGCCCATGCTACACCCCTCCACCGAATTTCATTAAAATCAGTCTCGTCGTTTTGGCGTAAACCTGGTCTAAAAAAATGAATGGAGGTGATTGGCCGGCTGTGTTTGGGCGGCTCGTGGACCCGCCCCGTGATTCGGATCCGCTCCGAAGTGTAATGGGTTCTAAGCTGTCCCATGCTACACCCTTCCTGAGTGTCGTGAGAATCGGTCTGGTAGAATACTGCTAACAAACAAACAAACAAACAAACAAACACGCAGCACCGAAAACATTGGACTGCCGCTGGGGCGGAGGTAGCAGTTAAACAAGTGTGTGCACTAGCATCAAGACCAGACTGATCTGCTGTGAGAAGGTGAAAGTGAGCTCGCTAGATCAGGACGGTCGGACAAGCCTCAGGATGATCAGGATGGCCTCAGGCAAACTGCCAATCTCACTCCAGGACACACACACACACACACACACACACACACACACACACACACACAAAGACATCAGACGTATACACAAGTCTGATGGCGCACACAGACACACACACACACATACTGCACACATACACACTCTCTCTCTCTTACACACACACACACACACACACATACACAAACACACAGACGGTAACAGTAATGCAGTAGCAGGGACCTCTCAGTCCACAGGGAGGGATAGTCTCTAATTGGCTGAGAGGGCAGAGCTTAGAGCAAGGTGGAGGTCAGTCTCAGGGCTGCATATGTGTGTGTGTGTGTGTGTGTATGTATGTGCGTGTGTGTATGTATAAGAGACAAGGCAGGTCTTTGCTGACTAACTCTGCTGACATGATCTGGAGCTGGGTCAGAACCGAGAACACAACTGGCGAATGACCAGAACCCAGAACCAGGTTCAAGCCTGGCCAGGACAACCCAGAACCACGCTAGTACCAGACCAGAATTCAGGGCCAGGTTCGTACTGGACCCGAACCCAGGACCAGGCTAGTACCACACCAGAAACCAGAACCTGGTTCAAGCTAAAAGCCAAAACCCAGAATGGGGCTGGGACAGACTGCTGAGGAAGTGTGTGTGTGTGTGTGTGTGTGTGTGTGTGTGTGTGTGTGTGTGTGTGTGTGTGTGTGTGTGTGTGTGTGTGTGGTGGAGCTGGGTCTTCAGTAGAGGATTTATCACCTGGCTGGGAGGGCTAGTAAAGTCTGACAGCACTGAGCCCCTAGCCTCCCATCAGCACTGAGCTTCTGGGCCTGACAGCCTGCTGACCTATGACCTTCTGCCAGGGTCGTGGGCTGGGCAGAGAGGACTGGGACAGGGGCTACGATCGTTTGGGGGCGTTTGGTTTATCTCACCTTCTGGTTATGCCAAGCAGAGTGGAGGTAGAGGGATGGGAGATATTGACACTTTGGTTTAGGTTAGTAGGGCGGAGAGAAGGGGGGCGGGGTTAGGGTCCATTTGTTTTTATGTCACCGTACCTCCTGATGGTGCGTAGCAGGGTGGAGCGAGCCTCGTTGTGGAAGGTGATAATAATGGAGGTGGGGGACAGGCTTGGGTCGTAGTGGAGCGCCGTACACCTGGGAAAGAGGGAGGAGAGAGGGAGGAAGAGAGGGAGGAGAGAGGGAGGAGAGAGAAAGAAATAGAGGAGAGAAATAGATCAGCGTACAGTACATCAGCCAGACTCCTCACAGTCAAGCCTGGGTTAGCAGCAGAGCCCTAGTACTGAGTTAGCGTATAGTCAGAGTGTGAGAGAGAGAGAGAGAGAGAGAGAGAGAGAGAGAGAGAGAGAGACCTGGGGGGCTCAGAGCCCTAGTACTATGTTAGCGTATAGTCAGAGTGTGTGAGAGAGAGAGAGAGAGAGAGAGAGAGAGAGAGACCTGGGGGGCTCAGAGCCCTAGTACTGAGTTAGCGTATAGTCAGAGTGTGTGAGAGAGAGAGAGAGAGAGAGAGAGAGAGACCTGGGGGGCTCAGAGCCCTAGTACTGAGTTAGCGTATAGTCAGAGTGTGTGAGAGAGAGAGAGAGAGAGAGAGAGAGAGAGAGAGAGACCTGGGGGGCTCAGAGCCCTAGTACTGAGTTAGCGTATAGTCAGAGTGTGAGAGAGAGAGAGAGAGAGAGAGAGAGAGAGACCTGGGGGGCTCAGAGCCCTAGTACTGAGTTAGCGTATAGTCAGAGTGTGTGTGAGAGAGAGAGAGAGAGAGAGAGAGAGACCTGGGGGGCTCAGAGCCCTAGTACTGAGTTAGCGTATAGTCAGAGTGTGTGAGAGAGAGAGGGTGACCTGGGGGGCTCAGAGGTACGAGAACCCAGGATGAAGGAACAGAATTTTGTAGAAGCGAACATTCCTCGAAATACAGTATATAGTACAGTATAGCGTTATAGTGGTACAGTATAATGGTATAGTATATAGCAGTAGCGGAGTGGTAGTAATAATAATAATAATAAAATGTATTTGTATAGCACCTTTCATACAAATAAATGCAGCTCAAAGTGCTTTAGAAGTGGTTTGTCCCTGGTATAGGGCATTGTGAATATATACAGTATAGTGGTATAGATTGGATTTGTTACTATACTGCTTACATAATATATATATACAGTACAAGAAGTGCTATACATATACTGTCCATATAGGCCCCAGTTATATATATACAGCAGAGTGGTATAGATTCGATTTGTTACAGTGTTTGGTACAGTATTTACATAAATACAGTATAAGTAGTGGTATAAATACTGTCCATATAGGCCCCAGTTATCCGAGGTACAGTCACAGTATTCCGCTTTCTGCCTGAGCACAATCAGTCGGCCTGGGAGGACGGAGACGCAGGCGGCAGGAAGTCATCCAAACCACAGACAGGAAGTGCTCTCTCAAGAGCTGCTCGAGAACAGCGTTGCCAGGGGTAACCAGAAAAAGGCATGTGATTTTGAAGTGGGTATTAGGGGGTACAGGGAGAGTGTGCGCTTGTGTGTGCGTGTGTGTGTGCGTGAGTGTGAGATGAGAATGCTGATGACCACCCAGGGCAACGAGAGGACTGAATTATAGATGAGCTCATGCCAGCATCCAGATCAGACAAGGTGTAAGAGTTACAATGAGGTAGCCAGCATAAGAGAGAGTGTGTGTGTGTGTGTGTGTGTGTGTGTGTGTGTGTGTGTGTGTGTGTGTGTGTGTGATAAACCCTGCAGAGTAAGGAACGCATGCGCGCACACACACACACACACACACACACACACACACACACACAAATTGCTGAAGGCAGTGCCACCACATTTAGGGAAAATTGAATATAATGAGCACACTGGCCTTTCCCTTCTCATAATGATATATCGCTGACATTTGATAACTGAATTAACCTTCTTCTCAGGGTATCCTTGACTTCCCCCCCATTTATCAAGAGAGTAGAGTTTCAAAAAGCCCAGTAAAAACTGAAATGAAAACCCAGAGAACCACCTCCCCACTCCCTCTCAAATGAGACGCCCCTGGCAAGCGGCCTCCTAAAAGAGCCATCAGAACGCCATCACCATCTAGCCCTGCTGGAAACATGCCGTGCGTGTGTGTGTGTGTGTGTGTGAAATGTATGTGTGTGTGTGTACTGTATGTGTATGTGCACGCCTGATCCGCGTGTGTGTGTGCGTGTGTGTGCGCGTGTTTACTCAGTGACAGAAGATGCTAACCCATCTGTGACCGGCGAGCGGAGCAGACTGTCATTCTACACTCCAACACTTCTGCTCAATTGACGACAACAAGGGAGCGACACCAGAGGCACTTTCCCTCTCTCCCACTCTCTCCCACTCTCCCTCTCTCTCCATCACCATAACTCGTTCCACTTGCCCTCCCTCTTCATTTACCCACTCTCTCCCTCGCTTAGCATCCCTCTCTCTCTCTCTCCCTCCCTCCCTCCATCCCCTCTGCTCCTGTCACTCTCCGCAGCGCAGTGGAGAGATGAGAGGACAGATAAGAGGAGGGAGACGGGCGGAGTGGACGGGGTCGAGGGGAGACGGCGGAGGCGATGTGGTCGAGGGGAGACGGGGGGTGGAGGGGAGACGGGCGGAGTGGACGGGGTCGAGGGGAGACGGGCGGAGTGGACGGGGTCGAGGGGAGACGGGCGGAGTGGACGGGGTCGAGGGGAGACGGGCGGAGTGGACGGGGTCGAGGGGAGACGGGCGGAGGCGATGGGGTCGAGGGGAGACGGGCGGAGGCGACGGGGTCGAGGGGAGACGGGCGGAGTGGACGGGGTCGAGGGGAGACGGGCGGAGTGGACGGGGTCAAGGGGAGACGGGCGGAGGTGACGGGGTCGAGGGGAGACGGCGGAGGTGACGGGGTCGTGGGGAGACGGCGGAAGCGATGGGGTCGAGGGGAGACGGGCGGAGTT
>NC_140252.1:14878955-14883955 GCF_949987555.1 Borostomias antarcticus
TGACAGAGAGACAGAAAAGAAGATAGACAGGCCAGAGAGGAAGACAGACTCACTCTGACTCTGACTCACACACACACCCACGCACGTGTCCCCAGATGGGATGAGTTCTCACTCTTTCACAGAGAATGACAAATGCCCTGGAAAATGATTTTTTTTAATCAAAGACCAACTTCAGGCACAACCATGCATTCCTCTCTCTTTCTCTCTCCCTCTCTCTCTCACACACACACACACGCACGCACACACACGCACCCGCGCGCAAAAAAACAAGTACTGAACACCAGTCATCTCCACACAGCCCTGTTCCTCGGGGGGGTGGGGGGGGGGGGGGGGGTTGACCGAAATAGTTCTAATCATCTTTCTGCAATTTTAATGGCATGTTAAACATTCATGAAAATTCACACTGCTGCTCGGAAGGAGAATGAACAAGTGCGTTGGGGAGCGGCGCCATTACTCCAAGGGAGGGGGAAACACGACGCTACCCCTGATAACCAGAGACACCGTTGCGGACCAAGGGAATAGGTTCGGAACCAAAATGTCTCCGGGTCGAACCGGCCCGCCCGCCTCCACCGCCGGGGTGAGAGGGCTCGACCCGAGGTCTGACGGGGGACAGTCCAGTTGCCCGTACGCCACCCTGATGGTCAGGTGGTCAAGAGGACGGACGATGGTCTGTGTCGACGCCGAACGGGGTTAGGGATTCTCTGGATGGTGGGGCGTGTGTGTGGTGTGTGTGTGTGTGTGTGTGTGTGTGTGTGTGTGTGTGTGTGTGTGTGTGCGTGCGTGTGTGCGTGCTTTGGCAATGCTGGAAAAAGCATTGGAAATGAACATTTAACTGACCAGCGGGTTTAAAAAAAAAAAAAAAAATGTAAACCTTTATTTTACCAGGGAGTTCCTTTGAGAACAAGTCTCTTTTTCGAAGGAGCCCTGGCCAAGAAAGCCGCAATAAAAGTTACACCAGGTTAAACAAGGTTAAAACAACACATAACATGTAAGCCAATACAGTGACTCACCCAAAAGAAATACAATTAACAAGTACAGAAAGAAGAAAGGAAAAAAAAAAGAATACTAAATACAATAGACACCATCAGAAAGCAAAAACCTAATTTGGGAAACAGGTACAGGTGCCAACTACACTTGCCTCCAGATTCTTCATCATATTTTTAAACTGACCAAACGACACCAGCTTCTCCAGCTTAAGCTCTGCCTGCAGCCCATTCCTAAAGGCCTGTTTACCTAGCTCTGTACGAGCCCTATAGGTACAGACAGCTGGAGGGTATCATTTGAGCGCAGAGAGTGAGCGCTGGACTTGAAGGAGACGTACCTACATAGGTATGGAGGTAACAACCCAACCACAGCCTTGTAAATAAATAAGCGCCAGAGAGTCACCCTGCGCTGAGGCAAGGAGGGCCACTGAGCTAGGTTGTATAGGGTGCAATGATGAGTGAGGGCTTTGCACCCCGTAATGAACCTACAGTAAGGGCACTATGATAGTGTCCAGCTAGTGCAGATGCTTAGCAGATGCCTGCATATATAGTAGGGGTGTAACAATATATCGTGCCACAATATATCGCGATACAGAAACGTCACAATACGTATCGTCAAGGTTAAAACTATATCGTGATGTTTATTGTATATCAGTGAACGCTGGCTACACAACGCTGGTAAAAAAACGTCTTTTGTCTCTAGGCCTATCCATGATATCACAACAGTTAAGATCTAAATTCACAAAGTGTATTGGAGTAGAAATGTGGAGAAATTCACTATTGGTGTGAACAGCAGCGCTACTGCAACGCTTCACACCTGCCCTTAGTGTACCGTATCGTATTGTTATTGTCAACCCAATATCGTGTATCGTATCGTGAGATTAGTGTATCGTTACACCCCTAATATATAGTAAATCGCCGTAATCAATAAGAGGCAAGAAGGTAGCCTCAACCAGCTTCTTTCTTACGGCGTAAGAGAAACACGATTTGTTCCTATAGTAGAACCCTAATTTAAGTTTCAGCTTTTTGACTAAGCTTTCAATGGGCAATTTAAAAGTCAGACGGTCGTCAACTATGAACCCTTAGTACTTGTCTCAGCCACACGTTCTATCTGGCTTCACTGCAGGGTCACAATATTAGGAAGAAAAGTTGTAGAATTCCTAGTATTTGAGAACAGGACCATCTTGGTTTTAGTTGCGTTTAGCACAAGCTTAAGTTTGGATAGCCTAGACTGCACAATATCACAGGCAGCCTGCAGGCACTCAAGGGACTGAATAAGGGTGTCACTACAACTGTAGATGACCGTGTCATCAGCATAAAAATGGAAATGTGCATTAGAAACATTAAGACCAAGATCATTTATAGAAATAGTAAATAAAAGTGGGCCCAACACGGAGCCCTGCGGAACCCCAGATACAACATGTAATAAGGTAGAAGAAGTACCATCAAAATTGACACACTGTGTTCTATCAGAGAGGTAATTCTCAAACCAGCCAGCAGCCTGCTCAGATAGACCAATGTTCAGCAACCTCTCTTTCAAAACACAGTGGTTAACCATATCAAATGCCTTTGAAAGATCAATAAAGAGAGCTGCACATGATTTTGTATTGTCCAATGACTCAGTTAGGGACTGACAGTGACTGAAGCGCTTGCAGTCAGACAGTAACGCGGATTGAAATGATGTATTGCTTCGCATTTCTTTTACCCGTGCACTGCCATGCTGTATTACCCTGTCGCTCTCTCGCTCAATTTCTTATTATCTAACTCTTTCTTTTCTGCCCGTCTCATCCTCCCTCCCTATCTCTCTCTCTCTCCGTATCTCTCTCAACTACCTCCCAGCAGTACTTCAGACCTGCCATATCAAAAAGTCATAGCTCTACCAGAGGAGAGGAGAGGAGGGGTAAGAGGGGAGACAACGAGAGGAGAGAAGAAGGAGAGAACAAGTGGAGGATGAGGAGGAAAGGAGAGGAGATAAGGAGGGGCGGAGAACGATTGGAGTATAAGGGGAGGAGAGGAGAGGAGACGAAAGGAGAGGAGAGACACGCACACACTTTTTACCGTTGTACCCAAGTGTGAATAATCTGATAAGGCCCTGGTGGAAAATACTTTGAGAGGTGGAGAGGAATGAATAATGTGTTTTGTGTGTGCGTGTGTGTGTGTGTGTGCGCACACCCGTGGAGCTGCCGGTAGATCGCAGCAACTCGGCGAGCGTGTGTGTGCAAGAGGCAGGAAACAATCCTTCACTTCAGGATAGCCCCAGGGCTGTTTTACATGCAAGCTTCTCTTAAATAGCACGCACACCGAATATGATTAGGCTCTCTGTCACACACACACACACACACACACACACACACACACACACACACACACACACACGCACGCACGCAGCTGTGTGGGTAAAGAAGGCAGCAGTAGAGACAGTTTTTCCACTTGGAGGCTCCGGCACAATGAATCTGTGGTCACCGCATCGAGCTCCCTTTTAAAACAGTTTCTGCAAGGTGATGAATTAAGCAATCTGGGAGTGCGTGTGTGTGTGTGTGTGAGGTGGGGGGGGGGGGGTAGGATTGGGTAGTCTTAGAGAGCGGACAGACCCATATTTCATCCTGAGGACAAGAGAAGAGAGCATATGCAGTCAGGAGGTTCTAATGGTGTCTGATGGGTCTGCCGGAATGACGGGACGGGGCGCCCGACAGGGGTGGAGTCGAGGAGAAGATCAGCGCGGGACTGCGGGATACAGGCCCCTCACATGCACCTTTCCTATTCTGGGCTTGATTCAGCTAGCTAGGGAGAACAGATGAAAGAGTCCCGGCGTCAGATGGGCACGGCAGGGGAGGTAAATCAAGTGAGCCTAGCCTATTTCTGTAAGCGTGAGAGGTGACAGGAGAAGACGCTGCAGAGACCAGGCGGAACAGAGGCTTAGGAGAGAAAGCGGATTTCCTTTAGGAAGCTGCCAAGCTTTCCCTGCGCGATCACAATGAAACCCCTCTCTCGTCTTTCTGCCTTTATCGCCTTTTAATTCCTTCTCCCCCCCCCCTCTCTATCTCTCTACCTCTTTCTCCTACTCTCTCTCTCTTTCCTACACCTCCTAATCTCTCTCTTTCTTGACACAATTCAAATGCAGTAGAGGAAACACTATTGTCAATATTCCCAAAGCAATAACATCATTTCTAAACAGAACATGCAAAGAAAATAGTTTTACAATAATGGTGATTGGTATACCTGGCTATAGGGGGGGTCTGTCTCTCCTTCTCCAAACAGTATTTTAAATGCACCTTTTGGTTAAATTGTTGAACTGTTGGAAGTCAAGGTCAAGGATTGATGACTGTTGATGATTGATTATGTTTGTGATTGATTTTTGATATTGATGTGCATCTCTGTCACAGCCTCCCCTGGCGTGCAGTGGCCTCAGTATTACTGTGTTGTCCGTCTTCTGTGGTGGTCGCTGACCCTGTTGGTCAGGATCTGTCTCTGCTTTTCAGAAGAGCATAGCCTGCCAATGTGTATTCTCTGTTTATGGAAAGGTAGAAATGTAGTCGTATTTGGGGGTTTATGTTTGCCGTTTCTGATAACGTTTTTTTTAATTCATAATTTGATTTACTCTGACAGGTTCTGTCAAAGCAGCGTACGGTAGGGGAATGTTCCGGTTGTTCTCTTTGTGGGCTCAGCTCCTGGGAGTTCCAGGCTTTTGTAGTTGAGGGTTTCTTTGTTGCTTGAATCTAGGTGGACCGACTCTTTGAATTTGTCAGTTCAATGGGAATGTTCTACAAGCAGTCTTGGCATTTTTCTTTGAACAGAATTCTACTTCCACTTCTAGGGCTTCATTGAAGTTCTTCCCAGCACCGTTGTCCTCAGACTGAGTGGACCCCAAACCTAATTTCAAAGGCCTTCATTCTAATGGCATAGATGTCCCTTCCAGCTTTTTCTCCCAGTGACTTTCTGCTCAGTCAAAGTTTCCTGTGTACACATCCTTGTTCTGGACATCTTTTTATCTGAAATATTTTTTAAGGATTGACTTCC